>NC_079314.1:91522878-91822878 GCF_029931775.1 Euleptes europaea | reverse complement strand
AGCGTGCTGGGACAATCTGGGTTTAAGCCTTTTTCAAATCAAAAGGAACCAAGTGACCTGAAGCCAACATCTGTAGCCACTGCTCCTTTCTTCCTGCTGATTCCTCTCCCCTCCCCCTTTTGTTGCAGATATCCTGAATTTCTGTGCCAATAATTACCTTGGACTCTCCAGTCACCCTGAGGTGATTAACGCTGGACTAAATAGCCTGGAGAAATATGGAGCTGGCCTTAGTTCCGTCCGCTTCATCTGTGGAACACAAGTAAGAAAGAACAAGAGTGTGGAGCCAGAAGGGGTTTCCGTTTTTTCCCCCCACCTCTTCTATTTCCATTGATATAACCATATTTACAATGCAAACATGTTAGAATGCCACTCACCTTCTTCGGTAACTGCCATGGCAGAAGTCTTTTTTACTAGGTCCATTATTATTTTATTAAATAAAGGAATGATAGCTAGTTTCTAGTGCTAATATCGTGCTTTCTCCTGTTCTCAGTGCATCAGGCATGCTGAGTCTCCAATTTCCCTTTCAAGGTAAAGCTGCTTTGGTGACCAGCTTGGGCTGAACAAGGGTACAGTGTGGTTTGTATGGGTCAGGGCATCTGGGCCATCCCAAATGGCCTGGAAACATCAGTAAACACAGAGTTGAATCCAATAGAAATTTCCACTGATGGAAGAGGGTTTTTTTGTTTTTTTTACTGATCTCCCCATTGCATGGCAGACCTCCGATTTGTCTCTCATGTTGTTCCTGAGGGTTCTCTGTAGGAGCAACATTTTGGGCTGCAATGGGTTGGGAAGGCAGAGAGGTTCCACTCCAGTGACAGAGAGATTTTGCCCAGGACCCAACCCAAGATGTAGGAGGCTATCTCAAAGCCATTTCTCCCCTCAAGGTTGCTTGTGAGGGTTTTTTTAAATTCTTGTTATTTATTTATGTTGTTTATAGTCCTTTCTCACTGAGACTCAAGGCACAACGTAAATCAATGCAGTAAAAAAGATGATACATCTAATAAGCAAATGGAGCTGTCATCTGAACAAAGCATGTATTAAACATGACATGCAGAAGAGTGTCCTATTATAATTTTAATGACTGCCAATTTTGTCTTCTGTCCGTATTTTGTGTTCTTTGTTTTCCCTGTCTGCTTTCCAACTCTGCAGAATATACACAAGGAGCTGGAGGAGAAGATTGCTCGTTTCCATCAAAGAGAAGATGCCATCCTCTACGCCAGCTGCTTTGATGCCAATGCTGGAATCTTTGAGGTGTGTAACACTTTATGAATAGGGTGCTGATGGTGGCCACTTGAAATTCTGAAAATTTAAAGTATGTTTGTCTGGGGGTGGCTGGTTTGAGAGAAGAAGGAAGCCCAGTTGATATCAAAAAGTCAATCTTCCTATGAGCAAAATAGCTGCCTTGAAGGATGAAAACTGATCCATAGTAGGGAATGGACAGGAGCAGATGCAGTAGGAATAGAAGCCTGGCTGCTTATCTCGTGTAACCACATAGCCAGATCTAACCCTGAAGTCACTGAATTTAGCTGAGCCTGAACCTGTAGATACACCTTAATCTGGCCATGCACTTGTCCCTTGTTTTGAGGGAGAATCTGTTTCACATGAGCATCCGCCATATACCAGGAGTTGACCATTGGGTGAGGGGTTTTGGCTCAATGTTAGAACATCTGCTTTGCATACAAAAGGTCCCAGCTTCAATCCCCAGCATCTCCAGTTGAAAGGATCAAGTAGTCAGTGATGTGAAAGACCTGATACCTTGGAGAGCCACTGTCAGTCAGAGTAGACAACACTGACCTTGATTGACAAAGGTCTGATTCGGTAGAAGGCAGCTTCATGTGTCCATTGGCTTTCCTGAGTGGCAGTGCTCTCCAGTGTCTGGTGCAGAGGACTTTCCCACTTTTACTACTTGACATTTTTAACTGTGGATGAAGGGGATTGAATTGGTGACCTACTTCTCGGAAAGCAACTGAGCTTGCTGTGGTTTTTATTTTGGTATGCCAAGGCCCTACTGACCCCAGAGGATGCAGTCCTTTCCGATGAACTGAATCATGCCTCCATCATTGATGGGATCCGGTTGTGTAAGGCCAATAAATATCGCTACAAGCACATGGACATGCAAGATCTGGAAAGCAAACTGCAGGATGCACAGGTAAGTTGGAACTGTTTCTCCTAGGATGATCTGTTAGCATGTTGCTTCGTGTGACAGGACTGGCCTGCTAGATTGCAAAGGATTGGTAATATTGGAGAAATTTAGGCAATATTGACCATTACTTCCATCTTGCCTTGTTGTGCAGTCCATAGCGTACTGCTGAATGGGACTTGTATTTTCAGTTCACATTGGGCTGGACAGTGTTTTTTTGTGAGCCAGGTGTACAGCATACAGCATGCCCCAATCTCTTCTGCCATGCACCGAGGTAGATGCTCAGGGGTTCCTCCACAAGAGCGTTGATATGGAAAGGGTTCCCAGAAAAATTTGAAAACAATCGATTATCCATCAGGTTCTGTCCAATGCTACGGTTCTGTGTTTGTGTATGATGTTCCAGTTCTTCGTGTCAGCATCTACCTCCCGTTCCTCACCAAAAGCAGTATTTTTAAGTATTGCAGGCTTTTGCTTATATGCCACATGGTCATCTTCCCAGAAACATCGCCTGAGGTTGGTGGCCACTGATGGTGCCTTCTCCATGGATGGTGACATTGCTCCCTTGAAGGAAATCTGTAGCCTGTCCCAGAAATACAAAGCCATTGTTTTCATTGACGAATGTCATGCCACTGGATTCCTTGGACCCAATGGGAGGTATAAGATCTGATTATCTTACTTTGTCTCTTCCTCTGGTGCTGAACCATGTAATACTTGTAGGGGAAATCCCATCTGATTCCTGCTGGCCCCCAATTACTCTCCCACCAGGCTGCTTTCTCTCCCTTTTTCAGCTCTCCTTTGCTTTCTGGCCTTTTTCTGGGGCCTTCCAGCAGTGCCTGCCAAATTTCCCTCTATGTACATGGTCCCATTGTGCAGATTTTTTTATCCATATTCTGGAGCCATGTTCAGAATTAGATATATAGATCACACTCTCCCTATGTTTTACACTCTTTAAAAAAAAAAAAACAGCCCATATTATAATGCCCCCATTTAGATCTACGGTGCGGCCTCATCTGGAATATTGTGTGCAGTTCTGATCACTTTATCTCAAAAATTACATTGCAGAACTCGAAAAAGTACAGAAGAGGGCAGCCAAGATGATTAGGGGGTTAGAGCACCTTTCCTATGAGGGAAGGTAGAAGGGTCTGGGACTTTTCAGTTTAGAAAAGAGATGACTAAGGGAGGGACATGCTGGAGGTTTATAAAATTATGCACAGGGTGGAAAGAGTTGACAAAGAGAACGTTTTCACCCTCTCCGCAATTACTAGAACTTGAGGACATCCAGCGAAGCTGACGGGAGGTAGATTCAAGATGGACAAAGGAAATATTTCTTTCCACAAGTGGTTAAAATGCAGAAATCGCTGCCAGAAGATGTGGTGATGGCCACAGGCGAAGACAGCTTTAAGAGGGTATTAGACAGATTGATGGAGGATAGGACTATCAGTGGCTACTAGCCATGTGACTAAAGGGAATCTCCACATTCAGAGGCAGTAAACCTCTGAATACCAGTGCCAGGAGACAACATCAGGAGAAGGCCTTGGCCTCTGTGACCTGTTGTTGGACCTTCTGAGGAATTGGTTGGCCACTGTGTGAGACAGGATGGTGGACTAAATGGGCCCCTGGTCTCATCCATCAGGTCTCTTCTTATGTTCGTATTTGAGAGGGTTAAGAGAGTTCTACTCCATTGTGTTCTGCTATTCCAGGTGATCTGTCATTGATATTTAATCCATGGTGTAAATATAACAGCAGTTAGCACTGCTGCGTTATAATATTTTATGATGTTGTGTAATGCCATCACCTTTAACTAAAGTGCAAAAGTCTGGCTTTAATAAAATGGGCCTTATAAGCTCAAATAAACATTTTATTCTGTTTAATGCTGGGATAAAACAGAAGTCCAGTGGTTACCTTGAAGTCTAACAAAACCTTCGGTGCTACTAGCCTCCGGTTTTATTTTGCTTCTGTAGGCTAGCACAGCTACCTATCTGAAATTATTTAACAGTGGGTCTTTTTGTAGAACCTCCCGTGATGTTAACAGGGAAAGAAGAATCTTGGCAACCCTTCTCATTTTAACAGTAGATATCCTCTCTTCCACCGCTACCCCTTTTGGCCACAATCTTCTAAGTAAGTGGGTCACGGTTGCCTGTACCAATTTAGATTGAATGGGATCTTGAGACTTTTCCCCTGCTGTGCTGGGAAAAAACAAGTTGCGCGAGATGGGAAACAAGCAGTGCCTGAGCCGCCTAGGCTAATAAAGGTAATTCTCTCCTTGCAGGGGCACTGATGATCTCTTGGGTGTGATGGACCAAGTCGCTGTAATCAACTCAACCCTGGGGAAGGCACTTGGGGGAGCAGCAGGTGCAGTCTCTAACTAGTGCTGTCCCATCTCTGTTTGCAAAGGCTTGAATTTTGTTAAAATACCCAGCTGTGTCCCACAACTCTGCCTAGCAGCACCATCCATGATCTCTCACCCCTTTCACATACCCCCCCATATGTCCAGTATTTTGGCCAAAGCTAAGGAGATTAGACCTAATGAACATCACTGCAGCAGGGGCAGTTACTGAAACTAGAATAGGGGTGCACTGGTGGTCTCTGAACCGAACCCATTGTTCAACCATGATGCCATGGACCCAGCAGCCCAGTGGGGACATTTGTGTGTGTGTGTGGAGGAGGGCATTTGAAGACAAGCATTGTCTTCCTGGATGAGCAGCTGATATAACCCCTGCACCAGGAAGTGCCACTGTCTTCTCCACCACAAATGTAGAGGTTAAACCTTGAGCAAAAGGCCATCCAGTGACTCTTTCTAAAGAAAAATTGGAGGTGGGATTGGGACAACAAAGCCTTCTGCTATCCAACTTTCCTTATGGTAGCACCTGATGCCTTGGTGGAAGGAATTGTCTGTTATGGTTATCTTTCACTGACTTGCTGGGCACGGAGCCACGCTAGCAGAGAGGAAGGTTATTCCATGGCGTGGCGAAGCCCTTGGGCAGCCATTTCCTGCTGTTTGCTTCCTGCTTTTCTTCCTTAAAGATTTCTCTACCAAGAACACAAGAACACACTACTCATGTACCAAGGCCCATCAAGGTCTTCCTGGGTTTGCTATTTGCCTAGGACTCCAAAATTTGAGTGTAAGGGATGGTATCAAGTACTTGGTAGGCCACAATGTATGGCTTATTGGGTCCCAGGTTTTGTAAACCAGCTCTATCGTAGTAATTTCTTCTCTTTGCAGGTGGCTACACCACTGGCCCCAAAGCACTAATTGATCTTCTGCGCCAGCGCTCTCGCCCTTACCTCTTCTCCAATAGCTTGCCTCCTGCTGTGGTGGGTTGTGCTTCCAAGGCTCTGGATCTGCTCATGGAGAGCAATGCCATTGCGCAGTCCATGGCTGCCAAGACTACACGGTGAGAGAAAGAGAGTGATTGTGAATTATAGAATCATAGAGTTGGAAGGGACCACCAGGGTCATCTAGTCCAACCCCCTGCACAGTGTAAGAAATTCACAACTACCTCCCCCCCACACACACCCAGTGACCCCTACTCCATGCCCAGAAGATGGCCAAGATCTGTGGAGCTGTGTAACATCCTAGTTGGGGCTTTCAGTACCCTACAACAAATGGGCAAGGGCCCACCCACCAGGGTCTCACTGGATATCCATGGCTTGGTTTATGAAATGTCCCTTAGCCCTCATTTTCTCCTTCTCACCCCCTGCTATTTCAAATCTCTCCTGTACATTGTTATTGTTATAACCCACCCTGCCCCTGCATAGCAGGGTTCAGGGCGGGTAACAACAATTTAAAATACGCTAAATAAATACAAGGATTAAAACTAAATTAAGAAACAGTACAATAGATGCACTAAGAAAGCAGCAGTGTGCAAGTTCTAATAGTACTCTCGGCTGAAATACAGCTGCCAGTAAAGGCACTGGGAGCAGATGCACACTGGCTAACCGGGATGACTGGATGATCTAAAAGTACATAATGTGGGGGGGGCACAAGTTCTAGGCCAGCTAATAGATTCGCTGTATACCGTCGCTGCCCTCAACTATATGCCTGGCGGAACAGCTCTGCCTTACAGCCCTGACGAAACTGAACTCGGGCTTCCCTAGGCAGAACGTTCCATCAGGTAGGGGCCAGGGCTGAGAAAGCTCTTGCTCTAGTCCAGGACAGCCAGATAGCCTTCGGGCCAGGGACCACCACTAGATTTTCTGATGATGACTGTAAGGGCTCACGGGCGTGCACTGGAGAAGGCGGTCCCAAAGATATGAGGGTCCGCGGACAGAGCTTTGAAGGTCAGCACCAAAACCTTGAACCTGAACCGGTACACAACTGGTAGCCAGTGCTGCTGTCAAAGCGCAGGCTGGATACATGCACTGCATGGTGCGCAGCCTGCATTCTGGACCAGTTGCAACTTCCAGAGCAATCTCAAGGGTAGCCCCCGTAGAGCGAGTTGCAGTAGTGCAGACTGGAGGTGACCATTTCATGGGTCCCTGTGGGTCCCTGTGGTCAGATCAGCAGGTGGCAGGTAAGGCAAGAACTAGCACGCCTGGTGGAGATGGAGAAAAGCTGTCCAGGCCACGTTGTTAACCTGGGTCTCCAAAGAAAGAGAGACATCCAGGATCACACTCAAACTCTTGACAGAGGGAGATGGAACCAACTGCAACCTGTCAAGGGCTGGGAATTGGACTGCCTGACCTGGACCCCCCCCCCTCAAAAAAAACTTAACCTCAGGACCTCCGTCCTCTCTGGATTTAGCATCAGGTGGCTCTGTTTCAACCATTTCACTACGGCTCCAAGGTCAGGGCCTCAGGGAGAACACCAGGCCAGCTTCCCAGCAACAGAAAAAGCTGTCATCTGCATATTGATGGCAGCCTAGCCCGAAACTACACACCAACTGGGCGAGGGGGCGCATAAAGATGTTAGAAAGCATTGGGGAAAGATTCGCACCCTGTGGAACTCCACACACCTGAAGGCACCAGGTGGAAGTTCCCCAAGCATCGCCCTCTGTCCCTGGCCTTGAAGAAAGGAAATCAGCCATTGCAAGGCAGTTCCACAGACTCCAGCGTTGGCGAGGCAGTAGGCCAGCAGATCGTGATCGACCATGTCGAACACTGCCAACAGATCAAGCAAAATCAGCAGTGCGGATCTACCTTGATCCTGCTGGCAACAGAGATCGTCTGTGAGGCCAACAGGGTGGTCTCTGTCCCATGACCGGGCTGGAACCAGGATTGAAAGGGGTCAAGGGCGGAAGAGTCCTCCAGGAAAACCTGGAGCTGTTCAACTACCTTACCCAGGAAAGTCAGATTAGACACAAGGCAGTAGTTGGCCAAATTGCTTGGGTCAAGAGATGGTTTTTTGAGCAGTGGATTTATAATTGCCTCTTTCAAGAAAAAACCCTTGAGCTAAGGGAAGAGTTAATAATTTCCAGGGAATCTCATACCCTCCCCCCAAACACTGGCCTTGACCGGGCAGGAGGGGCATGGGTCCAAGAGGCAAGTCGTAGGCTTCACAGCTGCCAAGGTCCTGTCAACAAGGTCCTGCTGATGAGAGCTGGCTGAATTGGATCAACATTGGACCCAAAGATGGCCAAGGGGCCTCCACTTCTGCCACTGTATCCAAATTACTTGGCACCATCTCAGTACTTGCCAGTGTTAAGAGAAAATGGTGACATATCCAGGACCAAAGTGAAGCAGCATTTGCTAGGTATCTTAATTTGTACTACCGGTAAAATGGTTTTGTAGAAGTTTCATAATTTGGAATGGAAGTAATATATTAAAATACAGTCCTGTCACTGCACAACACTTGAGAGGGACAGCTGGTACTGTTGTACTGACTTGTGTATCTGGCCAGCGATCTTAGGGTCAGGGAGATTCTGAAGAGAGGGATGAAAGCTTTCTTTTTCCTTTCAGGTTCCGAAGCAAGATGGCAGCAGCGGGATTCACCATTTCAGGAAATAATCACCCAATTTGCCCTGTGATGTTGGGGGATGCCCGGCTAGCGACCCTGATGGCTGATGACATGCTGAAGAGAGGTAACTGTGGCCTTTGATGTCTTTGCCCACAGATAGGCCAAGTCCAAGCCAGCCAGAGGTTGTTCTAAAGCTTCTGTCAGGGAGGAGGAAAAACTCACCTGCCACCTCCCTAGCTCAGAAGCCGTTCCATCAGAATGCCGTTCTTCTTGTCCATAAAATCAGTTCTGCGAACCAAGAGATAAGATGGGTATGCGAAGCTGGGTAAGACTTCATCTCTTTGAATACCTGCTGTTATGCATTTGTTAATTTACAAGAAGCCCTGCCAGTGTAAGGCTTCAGCTTTACACTGGCTGACTGGAGCAACATAGACACCTTTCTTTCTAATTGTGTCAGGTCAGATGAGCTGAAGCGAAGCTATGATTCCATTTTCTACATGGCATATTTCCTGACAGCTCTCTAGGGGGCAGCATTGGCCCTAGAAAGCCAGCCTCGCGTGGGCAGCCCATGGAGGCACCCTGTAAGGCCAAATATTCCCTTTCTTCTTGACCAGATTTTGAAGCTGGTTGAAGAGATTTTGCTGTCCTGTGTCAGCCAAAGTTTCCACTGGGACCTGTCAAGGATCATGGGGATGTACCTCTCAATAGTGTTGTATTGGAAGTATTGAACATTACCAAAGGCCTGCAGCCCAAACAATCATGTATTGATTTGAATTAGCCATTTACCTTCTCCCTTCAAATGCATTTTGCCCTTGTCTATTCTCCCCACCACCACCAGCATTGCTAGGTCACCCTGCTGCAGTGATTGTAAAAGCTACCACTGTCACTCAGGATAGACTCTAGACCTATCAACAGCTTCCTTCTTAATCAGTCTGATCAAGAGTCAAAGTGATTTCTATCACTCCTGTCACCATCTCTTGCTTTCTATAGCAAACAGCCCCTCTGTGTCAAGTGTTATGGAGTTTCTTCAGAGCCCCCACTTGAGGCAGGAGGTGGCTACCCAGTCTCGATCTCCTCTGTCTCTTTCTTCAAGCCATCTACATTTCGTTTAGGTTCCTTCCCCCCCCTTCATGTTTTCCCCGATTTCTTTCTTCCTTTCAGTCTCCTTGTATCTATCTTAACAACCCAGTCCTCAGGCTGCCTCTTTGAAGCTTAGATCCCAGCCAAACTGGCAGCTTTCCCTTGCCTCGCCGAAATAATAGACTGCAAAATGTTCAGTTCCTTGAGCAGTTGAATACCCTACCACCACATGGGTTCAGTCCTGATGCTTCACCAACCCAGACCATGTTATCACCACATATTTGAATCAACACATATTACCACCATCCATTTTTTGAGATATGTAAGCCCTTGTCCAACCTCTGTTTTCTCATCCAACAGGCATCTATGTCATAGGCTTCAGCTACCCAGTGGTGCCCAAGGGGAAGGCACGGATTCGTGTACAGATCTCAGCTGTTCACAGTGAAGAAGATATTGATCGGTGTGTGGAGACCTTTGTTGAAGTGGGCCGTAAACATGGGGCCTTGCCCTGAATGGCTGGAGAATACTAGGCTGTTCTTTCAAAACCTGAGGCTGGAAACCATTTTCTTTTTCCTCAGAAAGGAAGGCTGTTTGCTCATGGTGGGTTCACTTACCTCACTTTCACCTTTTGTTTCCAAAAGCTCATTGAGACAAATGTGTCAGCAGAGCAAGAGAAATGTACATATAGTACAGGAAGTGATGCATCAGACCACTCTCTGCTCTTTTTCCTGTCTCCAGCATAGGGCATTCTACCTCTATTCAGATTGGACCATGTTAGGACCCATGTCTGGAAGACTGAATAATAATAAAGATCGTTTTGAGGCTGGCTTCAGAGCAGCTTGTACTGCCACGCAGCATCCGCTAAAGGAAATGGGTGGACACGGTGGCCAGTGACTTGTCTTGTGTTCATGCTTTATGGGACTGTCAAATATTGGCTTGTGTGACAATCTCCTGGTCATATTCTACACGGTCTACATTTTCTTTCTTTCAGCTGTTGTTAGCAGGAAAGATGGAGAGTTTCTGGGCTCTGTAGTTATGTTTCACCTCCTAAGTAGGGGTTACTCAGCCTTACTGACCCTCTCAGTGGCCCGCCAACTCTCTGCCTCTTTCTTTTCTCCTGCTCCTACCTACTTCCTCAGTTTTTCCCAGTGGCTGCCATGGTTGATTCCATAATATGGCATTCTGGGTGGTGGATTCAACAATTGCACTAAATGAGGGTGGAGTCTGATATTGGTTGGAGAATCCACTATCCTTAGAATCTTACTTTGAAGGGGGGGAAATCAAGTGGTTATTAAGGTTCTGAAGACCTTGAGAAGGTGCTGTGGTATCACTGAGTAACATTTCCAGGAATCTAGAAGGGTATTTTAAGGACTTTACATGGATCCTTTTGTCCCAGTTGCAAGATTAAATTAAGCCAAAAAAAGCTTAATTTCCTAACTCATAATACAGACATCAACTTCAAGTGTGTAAGTGATTTAAGATTTAAACAGGTGCTGGTAAAGTTGCCCAATGGGCCAGGGAAAAAATGTCCAATCCCCTTTAAGAGAGGTTTAATTTGCAGAAATGGGCATCAAATTGATATTAAAACGATAGCTAGAAGGACCCATTTAAAAGCTGGCAGCCCTACACTGGAGTATACCCTACCTTTCTGCTATAGCATTGGAAGACAGTATAGGTGGGAGTGCTGTTGACCACTGCCGTAACGTGTGCACAGCAGAGTTTTGCCATCTGCACAGTAAGTTGGCTGCCACTTTTCATAGAGTAAAACTCCTTTAGAGGGTGCGTGTCCATTTGCTCAAATATTCAGCATTGTTCTCCACTACACTTCTTGGCTGCAAGCCTGGCGTTAGTGTGCGAGCATTACAAGCAAAGCCTTTCTCTGCGAGCATTACAAGCAATGCCTTTTTCTGCATCATCTCATGACGCAGCTCGTTGCCTTCCACCGCTATGTCCTGAAGACCGACATTTTACCTTCCAGTCAGGATGGGAGCCCAGTTAAGATGAGAGGGGATTGATGCAAAATGTCTCATCTGGTGTGGTTCTTGCCATTGGCTTCATTGGCAATGTTATCATGGGCATCCAACTATTAATTTCAGCGTCACTTGGCCACATCCCACATGGTTGCTGTGGAACTTGAGAAAGTGGGAGGGGGTTGTTTCTCCCCTGTCTTCCTACTTGATCCTTACCTTGCTGGGTTTATCAGGGCTATTTTGTTACCCTGAGCAAAAAAAATTATCCCTCCCCACCTTATTGTATACAAGGTAAGCAATGGTGTCCCCTCCCAAATGGTTTTCACAGCTACACCCCTGTCAACCATCCCCAGTTCTCCTTGTTCTGTTGCTTTCAGCGCAACCAAGTCTGCTGCTTTCTTAATGACTAAACTCTGTTTGTTTCAGTAAGGGCTGAGAAAGAGTCTTTGACTTCATGTTTAGCTCTGAGTTCTAAGTGGTTGTCAGCTGCTGTCAACCCCCCACCGTCCCAAAATGGAAACAGAAATAAGCCCAAGAAAGCACTGCATGTAGCATTTCAAAAGGAGCGTAATACCAGCCACTTATATTTCCAATACACCTGCCGGTGTGTGTTTAAAATGTCACCACTCCCTGTGTTCTGGGCCTGGAGCTCTCTTGTTTAAAGGGGCGACTAGATAACCAGCTGAGTAGTCCTTTTGCGGTTCCTTGCCTGGTTTCAGTGTCTAGGGTTGCCAACCTCCGAGAGGGGCCTGTTCATCTTCGTGGCTTCTGTGCAGTCCCGCATGGGACTGCGCTTGCGCATGCCAGCCGTGGAGAACTGACTAGAAAGCTTTAGGAGCTTCAGAGCGCCTGGAGCGCTCCCCCTCCCCTCCGTCCCAGGCCAAGAGCGAGCCAACTTCCCGCCCAATGGTCATGTGGCGGAGGGGGGAGGAGCGCTCCTCCCTCAGTTCTCTCTTCGCCACCGTGGAGAGAGCGCTAGCTTTGTTTCAGAGCGTCTTTTCTGTTGCCTCAGAGAAAATTTCTCTTCAGGATTTTATTTTTTTGCCACTATGACCTTATTTAACGACTGTGCCAAACGTAGAAATAGTGTGGCACAAAATACTGACTGTTGTTACGTTTGAGAGATTTGTGCTTTTTCTTTTATTTTAGATACATTTTTCTCTTCAGGATTTGATTTCCTTTTTGCCAGTGTGGTTTTATGTAACAAATGTGCCAAATATGAAAGGATTATAGCACAAACTAACGATGAGTGTTGTGCTGTTTAAGAGACTTACCGTATTTTTCGCTCCATAGGACGCACCGCTCCATAAGACGCACCTAGTTTTTAGAGGAGGAAAACAAGAAAAAATCTTGTTTTACTCCTCTAAAAACGCGGGCAGGGAGCGGGCGCGCCAAGCGCTCAGAGCAGGCGGGGAGGAGGCGGGCGGGCGCTCCAAGAGCTCAGAGCGAGCTGGGAGGAGCCGGGCGGGAGAGGCGAGCCAAGCGCTCAGAGCGGGCGGGGAGGAGGCGGGCGGGCGCGCCAAGCCGCCCCCCCTCCGCTTCCCAGCTGGGAGGCGAGCAAGCGCACAGAGCGGGCTGGGCGGGCGCACAGAGCCGGCTGGGCGCGCTGGAACGGCGCGAGGCAGCTTTCCCCGGCTGCCTCCCAGCGCGCCCAGCCGGCTCTGTGCGCACATTCGCTCTATAAGACGCACCCACATTTCCCCTCACTTTTGAGAAGGAAAAAAGTGCGTCTTATGGAGCGAAAAATACGGTATGTCTTTTCTTTCACTTTAGAAGAGTCTTCTCTTCAGGATTTGATTTCTTTTCTTTTGTCAATGTGGCTTTATTTAACAAATGTGCCAAATGTACAATAGTATGGTACAAATTAATAATGCTTGTTCTATTTGAGAGACTTGTGTCTTCTACCTCAGAAAAAAAATTCTCTCAGCATTTGATGTCACTGTTTTGCCAATATGGCTTTCTTTAACAATTCTGCCAAATGCAGAATGAATATGCCACAAATTAATGGTCTGTTCTGTTTCAGATGCTTGTTTTAATCTTGTCTCTTTCTCATTTTTACAAGTCATTCGGGCTCTGTTGCTCCAGTTCAAATGTCTGTGAGGAAATCCGGCTTTACAGGTCTCAAACCCAAAGACTGTGATAATGACTGGATATGCTGCAGCACTAGGGGTTCCGTCCTCCATGACTTGCATGGATGAGACTTCGAAGTTGACAGGCTCTGAGAAAAGCCGTTGTACGGTTGCACTAGGGGCTCAGTGTTCCGTCCCCCATGACGTGCATGGATGAGACCTCAAAGTCAAAAGGCTGCATAGGAAGCCGTTTTACTGTGGCGCTAGGGGCTCTGGCCCCTATGACGTGCATGGATGATGCCTCGACATCGACAGGCTCCGTGGAAAGCCTGCTAGTCTACAGCACTAGGGGATCAGTCCCCCATGATGTGCAGAGAGGAGCTCTTGAGGTCGAACAATTCCAAGGAGGTGTTAAACACCTCCGGGTGTTAAAGTCTCGATGTTGGCTCGCCTCTGATGCACCATTACAACAGCCACCGGGCTCTTGTCGAAGTCATACACTGATTCCTACTCGGTGATGAGACAAGCGGGTTCGAGTTGTCTCCATGCTGACTGTCTATTGCTGCCGAGGCGGCATCTGTTCGGAGAAGGGGAGGAGTCTCGGCATTGCAGCCCCCCCCCCCCCGCTTCCCTTGACGTCAGGCATTGCCGTTGCTGGTGGGGTAAGCAAGCTTGGGCTGAAATATTGTCCAGCATGTGGGGAAGGCTTCTCATCCATGTTCCGTTACCCCCCCCCCCTTATGTTTCCAGAGCCTCTTCTTGGGTTGCTCCTGCTGGAATGCATATACCCCCATGGGTGTATAGACACTCATCCTGTTTGTGACATGTGTCTTCCCACCAACCTCGAAGTCTATTTACATGGCCGCCTCAGCATCAAGGAAGGAGGGCTCATAGGACATTTCATCTCATATGCAACCCATGAGAGTTCCTGCCTGTCTCACCCACAGGGTTGTTCAGCTGTATCTAAAACAGTTAATCTGGATGGCATAGGCTTGGAAGATTTTATATTCTCCCTCACATTCGAACTCAGATCTGACAAGGAGTTGTGTTATGCGAAGCCTGTGTGGTATACATTTGGCTTACTTCCTTTTATAGCCATGCTTTCACCTAGAAGTTGGAAAATCTATATAAAGCTGAAATGAGGATGCTGGATTCCTCTTAGTTGATGGTTGCTGAGACACTTCTATCTCAATATGGGTCAGGTTCCCATTTTTTTCCGGGGGTTGCTGGGGCTATCCCTTTGACTCTGGGCACGAGCACTGAATCTCCCATTAAGGGAAGAATACTTTTCAGTGTTAGGGCTGTAATTAGCCTAAGCAACTTACGTACATTTTCTCATAAGTCCTGTGCATTCTGCGTTTACCCTGTGCATACTGCATTTACCCAACATCAGGGGGAAATTTCCTCAACTCACAGGTTGTTTGACTTCCCAAGGACTTTTCAGGTGGCATGACTACAGATTAATAAATGCTAAGTCCGGGGTATGTTAGTGCTAGGTGCTGAATGGGGCTCTTAACCATCCAGGGCACCAGGTTCCCTCCATATTGAGTTAATTGCTGCTGAGGTCTCTATATTGCACTGCAAATGAACCCCTTTATTTAAGAACACGCAGGTTTTTATTCTAAGTATTTTTCTCTTTGATAAGGGAAAATGCTGATAAGGGACCCTGACAGGGCCTCAGGCTCCTTAATATGGATCCACATGTGCCCAATTTTCAGGAAACTTCCCTTTTTGAAAGTCCTTCCTCTATTGCCTGGGAGGCCTTTTTAGTTGTAGTCCTGTACCTAAGAACAATTATGTTAACTGGCCCTAGTATGTTACAGGCTAGTTGCACTTGTTCTCCTGCCATCAGCAGGTGGTGCTGTAGATCCGTAATTGGATTATTGGCTATTGGACAATTAATTTTACCAGTCCTGCAGTTTTGCCTGTCTGTTGCGTCCTAATCCCTGTGGGTCATTGGGTTTGCTAGTTATTCTTCTGTAATCCCATTTGCTACCTACTCAAAGAATAGCGTTCTTTGCAGCTACTTTGAATGATTTCTCTCCAAACCCTTAGTGGCTGGTGGCCTTTCGGTCTCTGGTAGCTGCACGATTTATCTACAAGTATAGATCAGTTCTTAAAAGGAATCTTTTTGATCACCATAGTTACTGGACTGGATCCTAGGGTATCTACCTTGTGGCTTCAAAATAAAATGAAATAATATTAAAATTAAACAAACAAATAAACACACTAATGGGTTTCAGCTTGGTTCTGAGACTGGTGAATATACCCCTCTGTGTGTATTGTGGATCATCAGCCTAAGACCATTAGACCTCTGGTGGCTGAATTTACAAAACAAGGGTTTTCAAGGAGACATTAAAAACCATACCCTCCTCCCCAATAAATGTTTCCAGTTGTCGTCCTCTAGAACAATTGGGATTATTGCATACACCTTTGGTTCCTGGTCCCTCCCAGACTAGTGGAACAGATCCTGTCTGACAGGGCAACTTTTATGCTGATACCACCTGAAGACATAGTCTTCGTATATTCAGAACTGTGCTGTATTCACTCCAGTTCTAAGGTTCTCACAAGCACTTGTTCAAAGGTGTTTACCTAAATATTTCCCTTCATGAGATCACATTTTTCTTCTGGAAGTCAGGACGATCCAGTACCATTTTGTACCTTTTTTCAGCCGCTGCTATGAGTGCATACAGCACGGGAAAGTAAATATCTATAGCATGAAGGAGGATTTCCTGTCCTGCTGTCCCAGGTTCTTCCAGTTGCGGCAAAGGACCAAACAACACGTTTCCTTCCCGGCAGTCCAGGTGGTGGAAGAAGTCTACTCTTACAGATTTCCTGAGCAGACAGGGTTCATCAACCCACAAGTAGTCCCTCACTCTATGTTCCCTGCTTTCCCTTTTTAGGGAATACAGTTTTTCCCTGGTTGGTAGAGTCCTATTATCTCAAGCGCTGATGGAAAATATCCCTACTTTCTCCAGGACACTGGCTGCCATGAGGCCTTCAGGGAGATTTTCCAGTTCCACTGGCCATGTTTCTTTTGATGCTGTGTTTTTGTTCCATGGCTCCACAGACCCAGGACACCAATGATGTTCTTAGGTCCCTATTGGCCACAATGTTTTCTTTTTCCCAGTCTGTAGATTACTTCTGATGGGGTTTTGGGGTACTTTCTCAAGAAGACAGCCCATACTGTGCCACAATGTCCCTTCACTACATTGGGTGGCGTGGTCATCTCAACCATCGATCAGGACCTACCTAGAGTTACAATGTTGTGAATAGCATTATGCATACTGCACATATGATCATCTTATGCTGCCAAGTGGGCTTAGTTTTTTGGATGATAGAGGTCAGACGGTTTGCAAGACGGTTTACTTCACCTTTATGTGGGGTGTCATTACTCATGCTTATTAAATGATACTAGCCTGGCTGTTGTTCCCGTCAAGCACATCTGACGGTCATCTCAGCCCTCTGTTCCTGATTAATTCTTATTCAATATTTGTAGCACCAGTTTGCTAATGGTTTTGAGGGGCTTGGCTAGTCTATTTTTTTTCCATACGCTAATACCCCTGTTATTCTTTGCAGTTTATATAGTATAGTGTCAGTTATACAGAAAGCTTTGGGTATAATGGCAACGTCTAACCTGTTTTTTTCTTTTATCCACTAAGGTGGCGTTTTGGTTGCTATCATTTTAACCAAAATGAGTGAGGACTTATTGGTCTGTTTTCACTTTCCATCTGGTTAAGGTAGTATTACCTAGCCTGGAGTTCGACCTAGGGTAAGGTCCCATTGCCTAACCTGTTTCTTTCAAATCCTCAGTCGCTAACTGGGCAATCTCTTCATGCACTCAGTGCCAGAGGACCATGTCTTTCAGGTTCATTACAGCACATAAACAACCTATTGGTTTGGTGCATGGAAGGCTGAAGCAGCAGCTTCTTTGGAAACCGCTTCCGGGTGGGTGGACGCTGCAAGACTTTGTGTTTATAGCAATGCTGAAGTAAACTGTTCACTCCAGGTGGAGGCCCCTTGCAACAGGGCTCACGCCTTTTTCACTGCTTTCCTTGCCACGACAGATCCCCAAGACTTCTGTAAAGTGGCAACCTGGTCCTTCTGCCCACATTCCTCCGGCATTGCCCTGTAGATGTGGATTCCAGGGGGGAAGCAGCTGTTTGGGAGAGTTGTCTTTTAATTTGGTGACAAGCCCACACCCGCCACCATGGTAGGGGAGCTTGCTATTCTCCCATGTGGGACTGCACAGAAGCCACGAAGATGAAAAACAGTGTTGCACTTACCTGTAACTGTTGTTCATCGAGTGGTCTTCTGTGCAGGCAAGCATCCCTCCCTCCTTTCCCCGCTGTGGACTACTGTTTAGTGGCTATGTGATCTTCCACGGCGGCAAAGGGAGAACTGAGGGAGGAGCGCTTCTCCCCCCTCCGTCACATGACCATTGGGCGGGAAGCCGGCTCGCTTTTGGCCTGGGACGGAGGGGAGGGGGAGCGCTCCAGACGCTCTGAAGCTCCTAAAAGCTTTCTAATCAGTTCTCCTGCGCAAGCGCAGTCCCATGCGTGCCTACACAGAAGACCACTCGATGAACAACAGTTACAGGTAAGTGCATGCAACACTGTTTTTCTGCTGGAATTACAGGTGATCTCTGGACTACAGAGATCAGTTGCCCTGGAGGAAATGGCAGCTTCAAAGGGTGGCCTCTCTGGCGTTACATCCCTGCTGCGCACCCTTCCCTCCCCAAACTCTATTCTCCCCAGGCACTGCCTCCATATCTCTGGGAATTTTGCAATCAGGAGTTGGCATTGGCAACGCTAGCTCAGACTCTGATGACAAGTTGGAGATGAACTCAGCTCTAGTCTGCTGAGTCTCATTATTTATAACAACGAACCTAGATCAGTTATATACTGCAGTCCTGGCTTATGCAAGAAAATCCTGGGAAGTGTATTTGGGTGCTGCTGCTGAGATGTAAGACATCCCTGACTCACCTGCCTGTTCCTAGAACTGCAGTGCTTACAGATTTTGGGGAATAGCATGTTGAGCCAATTTAAATGCCCCAGATACTGAAATGTGTAAAAAATATTCTGCTTTGAGAAAGTGTACTAACAGTCTTATTGTTGTGAGTCAGAAGTCTTATTTATCTGTCCCCTACATTTTCCTGTAGGTATCCTTAAGGAAATAGATGCAAACTTGTTAATTTTTAATAACTTTTAAATTGCAAGGTATTTGTCTCAGACACATGCTAACCAGTAAGCTTCCGTGAGGCTAGGACATGAGTGTCTCCTACCTGGTTGTCTAGAATTTGTGAAAGGGATTTCCTTCCACTATTTTTAATGAAAACATGTAGAGAAGCATAACCTGTAAGAAGTGGCCCTCCAACACCAAACACAAGCCAGAACAGATCTCCCCACATTCTCGGATCTGCCCAATTCCATTTTTCCCCCCAGTGGGTCTTGTGCAGGCAAACTTCCAGATGGATTGTGCCTAAGATCTCTCAGTCCCTGGCTGGCTGAGCTGTGAGCTGTTCTCTAGCAAGATAGTAGTGTGTACTCCCTGTGTACCCAACTCTATAGTAGTTGCTCCAGCCCCAGATAAATGTGAGACTAGACTACTTATCTCAAAACTTATCTTAATAAGCTGATTTTTTTCTTTAAATGTACAAGAGGTATCCCCCTTTAGGAACAACGAACACAATTTGCCGTGTTTGCTTCTGAGATACCAAAGCTTAAGCATTCAGTTTCTACAGTCAAATTATTTATTTACTTTAGTTATGTTATTTATAGTCCTTTCTCACGGAGACTCAAGGGGGATTACACAGTGTAAGGTAAATACGACCAACAGGATGGGACATCTGATCAACAATGCAAATGGTTTAGATTGCAGAAATCTTAAACAGCTGAAACAAAGCATAAGCATTTAAATGTGACATGTTAAACGATGCAGAAATCACCTAGGAGGAGCATACTTACAGCAAGAGAAAGTATGCTGTACTATATTCTACAGTCCCTATTCCTTTACCAGAGTATCTTTCTGAACCATTTCATTACACTACATCCCTATTACCTGTGTTAAAAAAGCCCTCCTGAACCATTCAGTTTTTCAGTCCCAGAAAGCCAGGAGATTGGGAGCCTTCCTAACCGAATCAGGCAGGCCAATCCATAGGGTGGGCCCCCCACTGCTGAGCATGCATGTCTATGGGTGGTTGTCGGTCTTGTCCATTTGTAGGGTGGCACCCGGAGAAGGCCCTGCTCAGATGAAGCTGTTGTGGTGGAGCATAGGGAGAGAGGCAGTTCTGCAGATATGAGGGACCAAGGCAATGAAGGCATTTGTACGTGATAGCCAGTACCTTGAATTATTAAGCATGTAAACCCAACAGGTGAAGGCACCTCTGTTTCCCCTGCATTGTTCCTTGGCATTCTCCCTCTTGGTACAGCAGTGATACCAAAGCCTGATTCCCTCCCATTGCTATAAAGAAATATATCTCCAGGGTACCCTTTCCCATACCTTCAGGGAGCACCACTGCAATCACCTCTTGGTCTATTACCTCTCTAGTTCAGATAGTAAGAGACTGTTCCTTCACTCTGTGCACCAGCTATGACTGTCAGCAAAAAAAAAGTTCAGAGTCAGCACTATCTTCTCACTGGCAGGAACACTTGCATGCAGCCACCACAGGATAAGGGACCTGCCTCCAGGCGCATTGTTGTGGGGGCTTTCTAGGGCCTACAGCTTCCTCCTTGCTTGCCCAACAATGCCACGCCAGGAGCTTGATGTGGGTGACCTGTGCATGTTGGCAAGTCATGCCAGGAGGCCAAGAGCAGCCTGCATTAGTAGAGTCACAGTCTGTGTGGCGTACCCAGCGTGGCCAGAAGATGGGTCCCACATCCACCCAGGAAGAAGTCAGGTGGCAGGTAGCACTATCCACGAGCCACTGTTGGAGACGGTGTCTGAGAGCTTGGCTCAGATTATGAGGAACACCATCCTCAGAAGTCAGCAGCTCAGGAAGATCTAGTCCTTGAGCTTCCTGCAGGAGTTTCCCCTTAAAGCGGGCTGTACGTTCTGTCAGGTCCTCGCTCAGGGTGCCCAATTCCTTTAGGCTTGTGTTCCAACCACGGGGGTCCTCAAGAGACATCCAGAAAGGGTCAAAGGATGAGCCCAGCATTTTCATCAGCCGAGGGGTGCGTAGACGCTTGGGTTTGGGAGAGTAGTGATAGTCATCAGGAGAGAGAGACAGGCTGTAGGGTCTCGCTTGGTTGCTCTGTTTACTCCGGATGAGGTGGACGTCAGGATTGTACTGAGGCATCTCAGGACTCTTTTCCTGAGGCAGAGGCGTCTCGCTTAGGAACAAGTCTCTTTCCTGCGGGAGGGAAACAGCTCCAGTATGATCGGATCTATGGGCCCACAGCCCCAGAAGCAGCATGAAGACTAGCCATGCTCTGGCATCCATGACTGCCACAACTCCTTTGAGAATTATGTGCCTCTAAACTACAGCAAGCTGACCCTGTGGGCTGCTTCTCTCCACCCCTTTTCTTATCAGAAGATCCTTTTACAGAGAGTTTCCTAGTTCCCCTTTTCCCTAGTTACAAGCTTTGATATCAGACAGCACTACTGCTTCTCAGGGCCTATGCAATTCTACTGTCTCTTTGCCAAATGGACATTTCTGGTGACCATAAGGCATGAAGGGTAACGCTGAATATACTGTGTATCTGTCTGGTCCCTAGGCAGTTTGTGGTATGCCATGGTCCACCCTGGTGTAAAGGGGTTCAAGAAGTCACAGAGATAGCAGGTACCACCCCAGGACTACAGTTTGTATACATTGGTCAGGTGTGGACGACTGGCATCCAGGGGTCTGGTCTGGATCTTCAGCCTGCTTGTTACAAACAAACCTCTGCCCCTGCTGCAATCTCAAGCAGATATGGGAAGGCAAACAGAGCTACTTTGACAGCTTGTACCTTCAGGAAACTGATTTGCCAGTTCACTGTGGATTATTCCATCCACAGCACAGGTTTAGTGGATACAGGTTGAGTATCCCTTATCTGGACTGTTTGGGACTAGAAGTGGTCCGTATTTCGGATCTTTCCGTATATTGGAATATTTTGGAAGTTTTGCCTATGCATAATGTGATATCTTAGGGATGGGACCCAAATTAATTTATGTTTTATATACACTTTATACACGTAGCCTGAATGTAATTTTAAATAATATTTTTAATGATTTTGTGTACATTGAACCATCAGAAAGCAAAGGTGTAACTATCTCACCCGAATACCTGTATCAGCTGTTAAACAAGAGCAACAACAAACTAACTAACAACGGCAGGCTTTCAGTCCCTACTAGGGTTTCCAACCTCCGGGTAATAGCAGAAGATCTCCTGCTATTACAACTTATCTCCAGCCGATAGAGATCAGTTCCCCTGGAGAAAATGGCCGCTTTGGCAATTGGACTCTATGGCATTGAAGTCCCTCCCCTCCCAAATCCCACCCTCCTCAAGCTCCGCCCCAAAAATCTCCTGCCGATAGCGAAGAAGGACCTGGAAATCCTAGTCTCCATCTACAATGCAGTGTACGCTCTATAGAGGAGAGGAAACATTGAAAGCGGGCAGCATGGATCTGCCTACATGCCGGTTTGAAGGGTCTGGTTTTCAGATCAGTCCAGATATGGGATGTCTGGATAAGGAATACTCTACCTGTAATATATGAGCCCTTTCCCACTGTAAAGGCAAAACTGTGAAGGATGCATTTGGTTTCTGATATTGAGTGATTCTTGCTGGATATTATTAGGATGTAGGTGCCACTGTTGCAGAGGAAGGCAATGGCAAACCACCTCTGCTCGTCTCTTGCCTTGAAAACCCCTTGATGGGGTTTCCAAAGCTGGTTGCGACTTGACAGCACTTAATTAAGGTGCCATTGGATACACAAGCATGCATTTCAGAACAAGTGGAAGGTCTGGCAGGTGGGCTGTGGATCCTGTAGCAACCATTCAGAAAGTGGATCCAGCCACTGGGTAGAAGCCATTAGCCAACAACTGGGAATTGTTCTTCTCCAGTTTGCTCCTAGGGCAGTCTCTAGTAACACCAGGGCTACGCTGTGTTGATGCTATGTTCAGATCTCCAGCTATGCAGCTGACCTGCAAAAAAGTAGCCGGTGGGAATGTTGATATGGGGTAGGGCTGCAGCACTGGGGGAGGGGGAAATGACCTCCCCTCCTGCACATATACATTGTTTTCCTAATCGGAAATCCATTATTCTTAGGACTGGATTCTGGGAGGCCTAGATTTGAATTTCTACTCTGCCATGGAAGCTCACTGGGTGATCTTGGGGCCAGTCACTCTCAGTGTAACCTACCTCGCAGAGTTGTTGTTAGGGTAGAATGGAAGACAGGGAGAATTATATAAGCTGTTTTGCATTCTGGTGGGGAGGAAAAAGTTAAGTATAAAGATCTAAAATAAATATCAATAATCTCAGGCTGCTGTAGATCCTGGGAGGGAAACAAGGCTGGTGCAATAGGTTGCCGGTCTAGTCCCCACAAGCCATTTCCCTGATTGGATATCCCCCCACCCCTGCGCAAACATACACACACTGCTTTCAACCCTGGGAGGGGAAAGAGTTAAACACACCTTTTTCCAGCACCACAGACCCCAACTTCATGTGCAGTTTGGGCCTAACAACCATTTGCCAAGCATAATGGATCGTAGTGGTTCAAGGCTCCCACAAAAGCAATTCCACATAAACCGGCAATGTGCCCGTTTCATTAGCTCTCGCCAGAGCTCTTGTTAAGATGGCAACCGAGGCCTTTAGTTTAGTGTACTTTTTGCCTTGTCCTGCACTTCTGTTGTTCAACAAGGCACTGCTCCTGGATTTCAGGGAGAAGAAAATATTTTGCGAAGCACTGGTTTCTTCTAATCTGAAACTCACGTTGGGTAGTGAGAAACAGACAGGAACTCTTCTCTTGAACTGCACACTGACAAGGCCACATACCTCCAGATGCACCTGTTTCCATAGCAACAAAGTACTGCGCTGAACATGAACCTGTGGGTCCTTTTGTTTCTTTCTATGGAATTCGTTTTTAACTCTGTGTGTAATGAGAGGTTGAACAGTTCATACATGACAGGAACATTCATCTCTTGTGGGGCTCGGGCAGGCATTTTGATCAGAGGTGCAATGTTTGGGACGGCCACTGGTCACGGTTGTGATGTTTTTAGATGGCCTCCTGCCAGTCTGATTCACTTCAAGAAGCTCTCCTGTCCTCCCCTTTTATCCCAGCCTCCAGGGGAGGAGAAGATTATGAAGTTTTTCTATGCCGACTTTCTCTACCACTCAAATCACCTTCCCCTCCCGACAACCGACACCCTGTGAGATAGGTGAGGCTGAGAGAGCTGTGACTAGCCCAAGGTCACCCAGCTGGCTTTGTGTGTAGGAGTGGGGAAACAAATCCAGTTCACCAAATTAGCCTCTGCTGCTCAAGTGGAGGAGTGGGGAATCAAACCCGGTTCTCCAGATCAGATGCCACCGCTCCAAACCAGTGCTCTTAACCACTACACCATGCTTGGAGCCATTTTCTAACAGAGCCAATCGTGCAGTGCTGTGTCTTCAGAAAGTAGCACAGAAGTTCCTGCTACAATCTCAAAATATTCTTGTTGCCCTCACAGTTATTCCAGATCATGGGTCCCCAACATGGTGTCTGTGGGCAACATGGCGCCCACCAACCCTTTTTTTTTTTTTTGGCACCCGCCAAGTGTTTTTAAAGTGGGCAGGGCCTGGTGGGGCTTTGGTCCAGCAAAGTTTCTGATTGGCCATTAGAGATCTGATTGGCTGTGCAGATTTTTAGGAACATGGCTTTGGCAGCAGCTGCCATCACAGCGCAACGCTCTTCACTGTGGGTTAGCTGCAGTAGCCATTTTGTGGCTGGCTCCCCTTCCTGCAGCAGCCATTGTGTGGATGCACCCACCGCACGTTGTGATGACTCCAATCATGCCCTCAAGCTCAAAAAGGGTGGGGGACCACTGTTCTAGATGCAGAACCAACCTGGGCTATGCAGAACCTACCTGGGTTTGCCATTCATTATATATTGAGCTGTAACCATAACAAGTTCCAAGGAGCCCCGTGGCGCAGAGTGGTAAACTGCAGTGCTGCAGTCCAAAGCTTTGCTCATGACCGGAGTTCAATCCTGACGGAAGTTGGTTTCAGGTAGCCGGCTCAAGGTTGACTCAGCCTTCCATCCTTCTGAGGTCGGTAAAATGAGTCTTGCTGGGGGTAAAGTGTAGATGACTGGGGAAGGCACTGGCAAACCACCCCATAAAAACAAAGTTCCTAGAAAATGTCGGGATGTGACATCACCCCATGGGTCAAGAATGACCTGTGCTTGCACAGGGGACCTTTACCTTTTTTTTTTTTTACCATAACAAGCACATTTACAAACACTCTTTAGGTAGGAGAGACACTGTCCTTCAGTGTTACTCCTCTGAAGATGCCTGCCACAGCTGCTGGTGAAACGTCAGGAAAGAAAATACCAAGACCACGGTCACACAGCCTGGATAACCTACAAGAACCAATGAACTCTGACCGTGAAAGCCTTCGACAATACTCTTTATGTAGCCCTTATCCAGCCTTGTTTTTCTCCTCCCCAGCCGCAAACCAACTCACATAATACATCTGGAATCAGCTTATTTATTTTTACATTTATTTCCCACTGTTCTCCTCATCATGGACACAAAGTGGCTTACAACATTGTTCTCCCTTCCACTGTGGTGTAGTGGTTAGGAGCAGTAGGCTCTACTCTGGAGAACCAGGTTTGATTTCCCACTCCTTCACATGAGCGGTGGACTCTAATCTGATGATCTGGGTTGGTTTCCCCACTCCTCCACATGAAACCTGCCGGGTGACCTTGGGCTAGTCACAGCTCTCTCAGCCCCACCTACCTCACAACGTGTCTGTTGTGCGGAGGGAAGGTGATTTTAAACAACTTTGAGAGTCCTTAAAGGTAGAGAAAAGTGGGGTTAAAAACCAACTCCCCTTCATTTTATCCTCACAATGGTGAGCCTGAGGTAGGTGAGGCTGTGAGAGAATAACTGGTCCAAGGTCACGTGGAGAACTTCCATGGCAAAGTGGATCTGTTAGATCCTAGTCTGATACTCTAGCCACTGGCTGAGTAACACCTGTATGTCAGGTACCCACAGGGATGAACCCCAAGGTCAAATAACAAAAAACTATGGTAGTCATGAAAGAACACGGCTCTTTCTGCAGCCAGCCTGGCTGGCTGTCATGTGGACCTTCCCTTCACACTACATTCAGTGGCCAGCGGTCTCTAAGGTTGCCAGGGCCTCCCTGACCACCGGTGGGGGATGGGGGTGTAGGGTTACCAGATCCAGGTTGGGAAACTCCTGGAGATTTGGGTGTGGAGCCTGTGGAGGACAGGGACCTCAGTGGGGGTACAATGTCACAGAGTTCACCCTCCAAAGCATCTATTTTCTCCAGGGGAACTCTTCCACTCCAGGCCTCTTCCACTCATTTCACCAGTTTGCTTTTGTTAGCCGCCCAAAAATTTTCTTTTGAAAAAGGAAAGTGGGATATACATATAATTAATTTATTGGGTTGGCTTTTTGGTAGCCACACCTGTTTATTCTCACTTCACACACACGCCTACCCCTTCAGGTTCCAGTAGGAATGAAGTCTGTTCGAGGCGTCTCATTGTTTTAAGCTGGAGAAATACCGATAGCAAACTTTGCAGAGTCCAGAAAGACATGAATGATGCATTGGGCTGAATTCCTATTCCTACTGCTGCCACTTTGTGAGTGATTATGTTGTTAGAGCCCATTGTATGCATGTATGCTGTCCCCAATTCTCTCCCTCCACTTAAAGGAGAAGCTGAATAGCATGCCTTAGAAATCTCTACTTAAGATCCCAAATAATGGGCTGTTAGTAAAATCTGGCGGTCAAAGGATAGCTGTTCTGTTAGGCTGATGTAGTTTGGCAGCTTCTTATATTCTTACATTTTGATGTGATAAGGGAAAAAATGGTTTCTGAGCCTTCTCTGGGGACAATTCGTCATAGCATTATTTTTCATACTAAGAAGATGATGTGAATGCTTATACATGGAAACAGCTGTGTGCAGCCTGTCCAAGCAGGAACAGTTCATCAGGTATAAAATACTGCAATGTTGTAGTTCTTCAGTTTCAGCTTAGAAGGTTGGGATATACACACAAACAAGCACTAAAGCCCTTCTGCCTGATAGTGGTTAGAGTAATGCAGTAGGACTTTTCAAACTTTTACACTCCCGTGAAGCTCACTTGGGGACCCCTCTTACTCAGGCAACAGATGTGGTTCTCCCCCCTCTTCCATTTTATCCTCACAATAACTCTGCAAGGTAGGTGGGGCTGAGTGAGAGGGGTCCCCTAGTGAGTTTCATGGGAGTGTAAAAGTTTGAAAAGTCCTACTGCAACACTCTAACCACTATACCATACTTTCAAAGTACCAGGTATAGGATTATGATATGGCAGTAATACTTTTTTAGTTTTGAGTTTCATCAAAATCTGAAGGAGTATTTCCCTTTCTGGGTTTGTTTTTTTGCTGCCACACTGCAGTCTTCATAAATTGTTTGGCATCACTCCATACTACTGAGCATCCCATTATTGAACATGCACCCCATACACTGGAATGCAGCCTGGAGATCTGGGTTTAAATCCTGCCACACGCTTACTGAATTATTTTAATTAACCTCTTTCTTGACTTCAGCTCCCTAACTTGACTTCAGCTCCCTAATGGGAATACTCAGTTAATTCAAAGGGGCTGCTATAGAAATGGATGAAGAATAAGGAAATATCACGAATCCGTCCCAAATTCTACAGAAAATGCAGGTTCTAAATCTATTTGACAATGTGCTCAATTTGCAAAGTAGGGCGTTATTCACCTGGAAATTTCATGCCTACTCCTAAATGCTTTGCAGTTAGCTGCATATATAGTTACTGGGGTAAGGGAAAGGTACTTTCCCATTCAGTCAGCATGCAAATACACATAAAACATTTTCACAGCTTATGGTATGAGTACACACATACACATACCTTTATTGGCATAATTACATACTTTAGCCAACGATCGAAGCAGGATATAAATACAGCACCCTTTAAATTAGGGATTAGTAATAATCCCTATAAATTATTATTTACAAAATATACTAGTTAAAAACAGTTTTAATCTTCAGCACCTCAGCAAGAAATTGAGCTACTTATGGTATGAGTAAATAAAGGACCTCCCTTGATATATGGCCTGAGGTGGCCCAGCCAAATTAAGCTTCTAAAATCCCATTGATGATTACAGGAGAGTTAAGCATGTGCTCATATTTCTCCTATTGCAATCAATGGGACTTCAAGTTAGTTAACATTGGCTAACACCTGTCCGTAGTGTTTTCAGGGTAAGCAGTGCATAATTATCATTTGTTGTGGGAGAATCCTGACATCTTTTCCCAATCTGATGTGTTTGTTGTCAATGCATCATATTTCCCCCATGCTCACATTACAGTTTTGAGACATTGGGAAAATGCTAATCTTTCTGCCAGGTAACAAATGCTTGCCTTTCCACTTCATGTACAGAATGTGATTGCGTGGGTGTCAGGGACAGTGCTTATGACATAATTGATGACTAACAACATCCTCCCCTCCCCATCCCTGAACCACTATAACTTTGTTTAAAAGTATTATTAGAGCTGCAACATGTTTTCATCTCTTCCAAGATGACATTTGTTATGACCGTGTGTGCATCACATAAACACAAAGTACATTTTTATTGTGATTATTGTTTCTGCTCATATACAAATAGGTACAAATTAATTAACATGTGGGTAATTAATCAACTAAGAGCCCCGTGGGGTAGAGTGGTAAGCTGCAGTACTGCAGTCAAAAACTCTGCTCACGACCTGAGTTCGATTCCAACAGACGTTGGTTTCAGATAGCCGGCTCAAGGTTGACTCAGCCTTTCATCCTTCCGAGGTTGGTAAAATGAGGACCCAGCTTGCTGGGGGTAAAGGGAAGATGACTGGGGAAGGCACTGGCAAACCACCCTGCAAACAAAGTCTGCCTTGGAAACGTCGGGATGTGACGTCACCCCATGGGTCAGGAATGACCCGGTGCTTGCACAGGGGACCTTTACCTTTACCTATAATTAATCAACTAAGAATTATTTAGTTGGCTGACAGCCCTATTTAGTATATTGTTGTAGCTGGCTCTATAATGAGTTGAGGTGAGATGAATGATTTGGGGCAGCAGTCTCTGCCACCCATTCTAATTCCACACATCATCCGGGCACCTCATGCTGTTTCCCTCTACATTCTCCAAAAGTCCTCTCTCATACCTGGGGACGCAAAGCAGCTTACAAGATAAATGCAAAAATGCAATACAAACAAACACGTATACTGGTTCTTGTAGGTTATCCGGGCTGTGTAACCGTGGACTTGGAATTTTCTTTCCTGACGTTTCGCCAGCAACTGTGGCAGGCATCTTCAGAGTAGTAACACTGAAGGACAGTGTCTCTCAGTGTCAAGGGTGTAGGAAGAGTAATATATAGTCAGAAAGGGGTTGGGTTTGAGCTGAGTATTGTCCTGAGTATTGTCCTGCAAACACGTATACACTACAGTACTCCAAAACCTTGGATGGATGCTGATTTCAGTATTCTGGCTTACTCAGGGCTACAGGCCCCAAGCCAAAGCCCCTTTGGCTGATGTCTCTGGCCTTGCCAGGCTAAATACCTGTGACACAGGAGCAATAGAAGCTCAGCCCAGATCGTACTGCTGGCAAAGATGTTCTTCAGCCTCCCCCCCCCCTGCAAGATGCAAGAGTTCAGGGAGCCCTGTTGGGTATGTGTGGCTTGCCATTATGTGTTTCAAGAGTCCTGGGGGAAGAAGGAGAGAAGGAGTGTTATCAGCTCCAGCTGCTGTGCAGTGCGATGGACAGGTTGTGGCAAGAGGCAGTGATTGTGGTGGCACCTTAATAGGTAGGGCTACCAGGTGTCTCCTGGCCACCAGCACAGGATGGGGGTAGGGTTGTCAGATCCGGGTTGGGAAACTCCTGGAGATTTGGGGATGGAGCCTGGGGAGGACAGGAACCTCAGTGGGGTACAATGCCATAGAGTCCACCCTCCAAAGCAGCCATTTTCTGCAGGGAAACTGATCTCTGTCATTAAGAGATCAATTGTAACAGCAGGAAATCTCCAGGCCCCACCTGGAGGTTAGCAACTCTATTAATAGGGCCACTACTGATGAGTATGATTTGGTTTTTTAGAGGCTCAGCAGATCTTCAGCTTTCTACTGTTTGAATAATCCTCAAGTCCAGGAGCACTTAACACAACTCTGTGTTGTGTCGTGTTAAAAAAAAGAGCAACAACACAGTGCCATGCCCCAGAAAAAAAAAAACGCTCCTCCACAGCAAGGCCCACCACTGCCTACCTGATTGTATTTCATTCTTTACTGTTTTCTTTAATGGATTATGTTCCCACTCATTTTCAGTACTGGAGAGTCCATCTTTCATTGTTTTGCTACTTTCCCATCCGGCTATTCCTATTTTCTCCTTTGCTACTTCGTGTGGACTGGATTGTGTATTGCTGCATTTTGATTGGTGCAAGTACTACAACACCAAGGGGAAAATCTGTTCTTTTGTTTTTAATCGCCCAATTAAGACCTCAGAATCCAGGGCACTTTACCAGATTCTTCAATTGGTTCCCACACCCGGCTGCAGCAGTAATGCATCACTGGAACTTGGAACCTATTTGCACCACTGCCAGGCACATTCTGACACATGATGAAAAGCTTGCATATGGGGGTGACGCCAAGTCCATGCTGAGCTGATTATTTGTTCTCGCCGGCACATGCCACAATCCAGTTTTCAGCAAACATCAGGAAGTATGAAGGAGCCCACACATCTCCAACGTGTGCTGGAAGCCAAATCCTCCGCATGGGAGAAGGTACACAGGACCGGCTTGTCTCAGTGAGGGAAGCATCACACATCGCTTTCCTCATGGCCTCCATGGGTGGTTGTGTAAATACTTTCCTCTGTGATCACTGCAAATAATACCCTGCAGCTTAAATCTTGCTGTAAAATATGCATTGCTCTCTCAGGTGGGGGCCAGCCCTTGGGATATGTATATTCCGTTCTATGTTCCTGCAGAATAGTAAGAGCAGTGTCTGTAAAATTAGAGAGATAGAGAGATAGAGAGATAGAGAGATAGAGAGATAGAGAGATAGATAGATAGATAGATAGATAGATAGATAGATAGATAGATAGATAGATAGATAGATAGATAGATAGATGATAGATAGAATACTTGAAAAGCAAATCTGGCCATAGAAGAGTTAACCCCCAACCAAATCTCAAGGGGGGAAAGGATCAATGGGCTTGGCAGAGCAAGAGTGGGGGAGCAGCAACAGAGAGAGAGAGAGAGAGAGAGGAGGGAGCGAGAGAGAAAACCGAGGCAGCTGGAGGGAGGAAAGATTCACTGAGAAGTAGCCAGAGAGACAGAGGCACACGGAAGAGATTCCTTGTTCATCCCAACTTGCGGACTTCCCCAGTTTCTCTGGCCCTGGCACAGGAGCAAAAGGGAGCCAGGGCTTCCCTGTTGCCCAGTCCTTGCTGCTGGGTGGCAAAGGCCTGAAGGAGTCTCCTGAGGAAGCCACCTCCGAACTAACAAGTGAGTACTTGCCTTTTGAGGAGGGAGGAAGAAACAGGACAGAAAAGGAGGGACGGTTCAACCTGGCCCAGAAGGAGCCGAGAAGGGAAGAGAAAGAGAGCAATCCTTCCTAGAATCGCCAGAGTCAGCAGGCAGGGCATCCTTTCCTTATTTGTATAGGGGAGAGAACTCCAGCAGTGTACCTCCTTGTAGCACTCCTTTGCAGATGGTAGGGGTGAAACTGCCCAGTCTGAGACTGAAAGGGGCATTTGGTGACCATCTCTCCAGGTTGGGGCAGCCTGGGTTTGAGAGGCACACAGAAGGGCTTGCGTGGGAGGAGCACAGAGCCGTTCCCTTTTATACTGCAAGACAGGTGAGTTAGAGATGAATAAAATTATAGTCCACCACGGAGAGGTCCAGCAGAGTCTAAGCATCCTCCAAAGGCGACGTTTTGCAAGAGTTTTCTGTTTGGACATGGATTTAGTGGTCAGGAATATGTAAGGGTTTATTTTAGTAAGATATTGTAATAAGGTGTGTTTTATAGGTATGTTTTAGTGCCTGTTTTTTGAAGTTCTGTTACATGGTCGTTTTAAAAAATAGTACTGCTTTTTGCAATATACTGCATTTATAAAGGTTGTTACCTGCTCTAAGCCCTCACAGATGGGATATGGTAAGAATAATATAGAAGAGAAGTATATCAAAAACTCATCCTTTGAGTAGGTCTTGGAGACTCTCCAGAGGCAAGCAAAACAGCGACCACCTCGGAAAGATTTTGGGGAGGTGGGTTGCATGTACAAAGAGGTATCTCTGCCTCAGAGTTAATGAGGAAAACGCTGAACGGTTCACAGCTCCAGAAAGATCAATATTACTTTCCTATGTAGCACTGATCTCTCTCTCTCTCTGTCTCTCCTTCTTGTTAAGTAGATCTAATTGTATAGATGCTGTTAATATCATTGTACACTTTATATTGTAATCATTAGTATAACTGACAAGACAAAAATGCAGCAGTACTAATTAAAATCCATAAGCAGTGTTAATCTTAAAGACATGCATACTGGATGGACATGCGTAATGGATGGGGGATACACTTCTGGGTAGCAGTGGGTGTGAACAAGATCTTGGGGTATGGGTGGACCGTAAGTTAAATATGAGCAGCAGAGAATAGGGCTTACAATAATGGGTTTAAATTGTGGGCGGAAAGGTACCTGCTGTATATTAGGAAATAATTTTTTACAGTGAGAGTTGTTCAACAGTGGAATCAGCTACCTAGGGAGGTGGTGAGCTCCCCCTCACTGGCAGTCTTTAAGCCGAGGCTGGACAAACACTTGTCAGGGATGCTCTAGGCTGATCCTGCATTGAGCAGGGGGTTGGACAAGATGGCTTGTATGGCCCTTTCCAACTCTATGATACACATTAAACCATTGTGGGTTTTTTCTCTGCTCCTTTCACTCTCTAGAATATTTTCTTGTTGTAAATTGTGGAAATGGCAGCTGAATATTACAAAATAAGTGATTCTGAATCAGATCCTAATTCAGATGTCATTTTGGTCAGCAGTGGTGTCTCACTGTCTTCACACCCTAGGCTCCTACACGGTTTGTTTTTCACTAGGCAGCCAACCAGCCTCAACCCAGTTAGGGTCCTGTGCAGATGATTACCCTGCTTTATGTCTGTATCTGCTTCTTGGTCATGATGAATCAGCTGTTTGACTCATGGGCCACAAACAGAACTGTGCAATTGTGTGTGCTACCATAAACCCCCCAAATGTACGAATGTACAAAATTTCAGCCAGGTTTGGCTTGTAGCAGATGAGTCAGATTTTCCACTAGACATGAAAAGATAAAATCGGTGCTGAGGAAAAAAAAACTTTTTTAAAGCATTGGTTACAAGCAAGACAGTTGCACGACCAGATCTTGGTGGACACTGATAGAATTGGGACAGGGTGGCTCCAGGTTTGGGAGGACCTGGGCAAGATGCCTTCCACTAAGCGCTACCCCTTCATGCGCACATGCTCACACCCTGCTTTCACTCTCCTCTAAGCACCATCAGCATTACCAAGGCTAAAAGAAACATGGAAAATTCATACTGTGCTCCTTCTGGGTGCCTTGGTCTGAAATGCAAGATTCCCCCCAAACGGTCCCTGTGATCTCCCATTCTGAGTGAAAACCACTGATAGACCAAGCATCTCTGGTCAGTAATGATCCTTCTGCCGCAGCAGATGCCCGGCCATGATGACCCTGAACTGAGTCTAGACTGGAGTAAATTGCTAGTGTACAAAATTTCATCTTCAGAGAGATGATAGCTTGTTTCAGAAAGCTGTAAGCAATTTGATAAGAGTGATTACTTGTATACACCTCCCACTTTCAACTCTGATAATCAGAGTTGTATATTATTTCAAAGATGTGTTTGACTGAAGGCTACTATGGGACACTATGGAAAGTGATGCCTCTCCCAAAAAACCATTCTCGACTCTCCTTTCAGTGTCCATCTTCGACCGTCAATATGGCTAAGGGGTCCACAGGAAAATAAGGATCTGTACCTTTAACCGAGGGAGGGACATACCACTTTCCTTCACTGTGTGATAAGTGGCACTTGCCCAAATTCCCTTTATACACAATAATGTAAGATAGAATATTAGGGTTGCCAACCTCCAGCTACTAGCTGGAGATTTCCCGCTATTACAACTGATCTCCAGCTGATAGAGATCAGTTCCGCTGGAGAAAATGGCCACTTTGGCAATTGGACTCTATGGCATTGAAGTCCCTCCCCTCCCAAAACCCCGCCCTCCTCAGGCTTCGCCCCAAAAACCTCCCGCTGGTAGCGAAGAGGGACCTGACTCTTTGGCATCTGACTAAGCCTGGTACAGCCAGAGGGTCAGGGAGTCCAGAGCAAAGGATCATACAAATTACCACTTGTCACACGTCTTTTATGATTAAAAGATTGGAACAACATTGAGTCACTGTAGAAGTAATCAGAGAGCTGCGGCCTTTTCTCCCAAATATTCATATCCACTCTAATTTTTGGAAAGGGTTCAAGAGGGGCTTGTTTGCATGTTTGATTGGTAAATGGTAATTTTGGTCTATAAGGGCTCTTAAGCTGATGCGCAGTTAAAACGCCATGTCAAAATCTTAGGGGGGAAAACTATAAAACAATATCAAACGCCTTAAAAACCACAACAGCCGCACAATCCTTTGAATGTGTCCCAAGAGCCTTCAAAGCAAAGATGCTGTCAGTTTTGTTTTGTTTTTTAAAGAAAAAGGGCTGGCAAGCTGCTGCTGGGGAAACAGTATATGCGCAAAAACATTGCATGCTTGTATTTTCAGCTCAATGGTTCTTGAAGCAGCATATAAAGTAAAATCTACAATAAAAACAAACCAATAACATAGCCACTAAAAGTAGGGTTGCCAACCTCCAGGTTCTAGCTGGAGCTATCCAGCTGTTACAACTGATCTCCAGCTGATAGAGATTAGTTCACCTGGAGAAAATGGCCACTTTGGCAATTGGACTCTATGGCGTTGAAGTCCCTCCCCTCCCTAAACCCAACCCTCCTCAGGCTCTGCCCCCAAAACTGCCCGCCGGTGGTGAAGAGAGACCTGGCAACCCTATGGACTTGATGAGCCTTGGTCTGATCCAGCATGGCTTTTCTTATGTTCTTATTGGTCATATTGTGAGCATTTGCATGTGTGCTGCATGCAGCAGAACGCACAAAAGGGGTTTTCTGGGGAATCTGACTGGAAGCAACTGCTGCCAACAGAAGAACCCATTCAGTAGAAAAGTAAGCGCATACCAGGTTCCCTATCACCAGCTCTTGTGCTAACCTCCCAAATTGATTTTAAAACCCATGGGGGTTAAAAACACCGTTTGGGGCTTTTTTTTAAACCCAGTGTGTGTGTGTGTGTGTGTGTGTGTGTGTGTGTGTGTGTGTGTGTGTGTGTGTGTGTGTGTGGCAGGAAAGAGCTGTCCATATTATTAAGATATCTGTGCTGTGCTGTACATGCCTCTGCGGTACATACAGCATACATAGTGATGACACTGCATATTTCAACATATAGTTGGGGGTGCCACCGAGGCACTGATCGATTCATACACAAATCCCACAAACAAGGTTGGCGTTTTCTTTTCTTTTTTTGTCAGCCCTGTGTTTTTAATGGGATCAAGAAATCGGAGCCAGGCAACCATTTCCTTGCATGGTTATTACAGCTAGGGAAAGCTTCACTAAGCACAATGATTTATATGTGGTGGGCTGCTGCAGGTATGAGCAGAGAGCAGCTCTACCTAGGAAAAGGGAAATGCATCTTTGATCAAGGTGCTAATGTAGACACAAGATTTATGGGTGGTGTGGGCTTTGCACACTGACACATCTTCTGTGCCCAAAAGACGGCCCTGCACAGTAATGCCCAGTACACTTCTACATGGGTTTGAATTGGGAATTTCTGTTTGATGACCTTGTAGTCCTTCTCCCCAGGCCAGTGAATGCTATATGGTATCAGCCATTAAGCTGATTTTGCATTGACAGCTGTAGGGATGCCAGTCTCCAGGTGGGACCTGGAGATCCCCTGGAACTACAGCGCATCTCCAGAGTATAGAGAGCAGTTCCCCTGGAGAAAATGGATGCTTTGGAGGGTGGACTCCACGGCATTGTGCCCCACTGAGGTCCCTGTCCTCCCCAGGCTCCATCCCCAAATCTTCAGGAGTTTCCCAGCCTTGATCTGGCAACACTACCCCCACCCCCCAATCTCCCACCAGTGACCAGGGGGTCCTGGCAACCCTTTCAGCTGGAGAGGTATCGCTCATTCCTCCTCTGTGATGTAACTGGCACCAGTAGATCGGGATTGGTTCTAGGTCACCTGAGGTGTCTGGGAGCAAAATCTCATCCTCCTTAGCAGGCAAAAAGCCTGGCTGCAATCCTTCCTCGAGGAAGCCTGTGCCAGGCAGTGCTTGACTCTCTTTACTTGTTAAACCTCTTTCGTGTTTTGGTCAATTAAAATCTCTGCCTTTGTTCAATAGGGCTCAGTGCAGGCATCCAGGAAGCAGAATGGGAGGAGGGAATTAAATGCTTATAGTGAATATTAATAGGATGGGAGGGAAGCCCTGGGATGCATTAATTGTTTTGTTGATTAATTTTTTACAAACTAGGTAGTAGAGTATAAGCTCTGCTAAAATTGTTGTCTTTTCTTCCTCAGGCAGGAATTGTCTATGTTTAACAACTGCATTTCCAACAGAAATTCAACATAAGAACATAGAAAGGCCCTGCTGGATCAGACCAAGGCCCATCAAGTCCAGCAGTCTGCACACACAGTGGCCAACCAGGTGCCTCTAGGAAGCCACAAACAAGACGACTGCAGCAGCACCAACCTGCCTGTGTTCCACCGCACCCAAAATAATAGGCATGCTCCTCTGATACTAGAGAGAACAGGTATACAGCCTGACCAGCATCCATTCCAACTAATAGCCATGAATACCCTTTCCTCCATGAACATGTCCACTCCCCTCTTAAAGCCCTCCAAGCTGACAGCCATCACCACATCCTGGGGCAGGGAGTTCCACAATTTAACTATGCGTTGTGTGAAAAAATACTTTTATCTGTTTTGAATCTTCTCCCTGTCCACTCTCTCCTAACCATGCATAATTTTATAGACCTCTATCATATCTCCCCTTAGCTGCCTTCTTTCCAGCTAAACAGCCCCAAGCATCCTAACCGCTCCCCATAGAACAGTTGCTCCAGTCCCCTAATCATTTTGGTTGCTCTTTTCTGCACCGTCTCAAGCTCTGTAATATCCTTTTTTAGGTGTGGTGACCAGAACTGTACACAGTATTCCAAGTGTGGTCTGGTCTCACCATAGATTTGTACAGCTGCAGCTTTCTCAATTGCTTCATAGGAATGATGGAGAAGCTGTACCTGGTGGATTCCTGCCTGGCACACAGATCAGGCACTTGGAAAGCTAGCATGATATAGTGGTTTGAGTGTTGGATTAGTATTTGGGAGACCCAGGTTCAAAGCTTCAGTCTGTCATGGGAGTTCGCTGGGTGATCTTGTGCCACTCACTTTCTCAGTCTAGTCTATTCTACAGGGTAGAATAGGGTAGTTGTTGTGAGGATAAAATGGAGACGGGAGAACAATTCTGTAAGCAGCTTTGGATTCTCATCATGGAGAAAAGCAAGGTATAAATAAATAAACAAAAATAAAATAAACAGACACAGGACCTCTGCGAAGAAAGAGAAATGAGCAACTCTTGCTTGAGCTACACTGAAAGTAAGGTTGCCAACTGGCCTGGAGAAGATGTTCTATGGACCGTTACTAGTTGATGTTATATTCCATGCCAGGAACAGTTTACTAGTCTTGACCTGTAGAGCTCTATAGTCTGGGTCGAGGGAAAATATGTGCTCCTTATAACTCTCTTCTGGTAGAAAGGTAGGATCTCCAGGTGTGGCCTGAAGATCTCCCACAATTACCACTGATCTCCAGACTGCACAGATCTATTCCCCTTGAGAAAATGGCTGTTTTGGAGAAAGGACTCTCCATTATACCCCACTGAGGTGCCTTTCCTCTCCAAACCCTGCCTTCCCCAGGCTCCAACCCAAATCTCCAGGAATTTCCCAGCCTGGAGTTGCAACCTTATACTAAGGTCATCTTTTCAATCCAGGTTCTGTGTTTTTTCAGAAGCCAGATTATTACAAGAAACAAGTTTTTTCCCAGTCATGACACCTGCCCTTAAAGCACCATTTGCTCCAGTATGAACTTAGCTGAGAGGTAAGATCTTCCATGGAGGGTGTAAGGTCTCTGAAACAGGACTTTTTCAGTGGGGGCCTCTCAACAGTTGAATGGTCTCCCGCCAGACTTCTTAGTTTTAGATATTAGGCTAAAAGGTTTTGAGATGTCAGAATACAATATTTTTATTCCAGAATTTTTTTGGGGGGTATGCCAGGTGCAGCTTTTAATACTCTAATTTTAATTGTTATTAATGTCTGGTGATGCTTTTTGGCAATGAATTTGCCTTTTAATAAGGGTTGCCAGCTCCAAGTAGGGAAATACCTGGAGATCTGGGGGATGGAGCCTGAGGAGGGCGGGGTTTGGGGAGGGGAGGGACTTCAATGCCATAGAGTCCAATTGCCCAGGCTGCCATTTTCTCCAGGTGAACTGATCTCTATCAGCTGGAGATATGTTGTAATAGCGGGAGATCTCCAGCTAGTACCTGGAGGTTGGCAACCCTACAAGTCCAACAGTCTGTTCACACAGTGGCCAACTAGGTTTCTAGCTAGAGTCACAGGTTTTATGTGAAAGGGAACAAGATTCTGGCTAGAATAATAAATTTAGGGGACAGGGGACATAGGCAACATTGGTTCTTTTTGCTGAATTCGGGCCCGGCAGTAATTTCTCTGCCTGTTGGGATTGTGAATGTCAGCTGAACACCCTCCGCCACTTTCCTCTCTGCGGCTGCCACTTTTAATATCTTTCTTTCTGTCTTGCCAGGCCCATTCTCGCAGATGGGGAGATGCCAGACAGCTGGAACTCATCGGTAGACAGCCTAGAAGCACGAACTGCGGGCATTATTGTGCCGGTGGTCTTCTCTCTTATCTTCCTCTTGGGCACTGTAGGGAATGGCCTGGTGTTGGTCGTGTTGCTACGCAATGGGCAAGTGAAATACAACACCACCAACCTGTTCATCCTCAACCTGGCCGTGGCAGACCTGTGCTTCATCATCTTCTGTGTTCCCTTCCAGGCCACCATCTACACCCTGGATGGGTGGCTTTTTGGTGCCTTTGCTTGCAAGGCGGTGCACTTTCTTATCTACCTCACCATGTATGCCAGCAGTTTCACCCTGGCGGCTGTCTCTGTGGACAGGTAAATGTCAGCGTCTCTCCGGGAAGGCCAATTCTTTGTCCCCCAAATCAACAGGCATGATCCATGTAGGACTGCTGCTGCTTCCATAGAAGGAGGCAGGAAGAGGAGCCGTTGTATTTAGTTAATTAGTACATGTTTATTCCATCCTTCTTCCAAGGAGATTGGGATGGTGTATATAATTCTCCCCTCCTCTGTTTGAGCCTCACAACAACCCTCTGAGGTAGAGGAGGCTGAAAGCGAGTGACTGGCCCAAAGTCACCCAATGAGTTTCATGACAAAGGGGGAATTTGAACCTGGGTTGTCCAGATCCTAGTCCAACACTCTAACCGCTTAACCATATTGGCTCTACCATACTACCAAAGTATCCCTCTTATACCTGTTTCACAAGTATTCATTTCCCTCTAGTTTTATCCCATCTTCTGCCACATTGAGTATTTCTTACTTTTTCCTCTTAAACTTGCTCCAGTTTTGTGACTCTATATCCTTCTCATAGGTCTTCCTCCCTGGCAGGCCTTGGCACTTTCCTTAGCAACCTCATCCTACTTAGGACACTTTTTTGTTTCTTCACAGAGAAAAGGTTCCTGTCAGAACACCAATTTTCCCAGTGAAAGTTAGGTTTTTCGCATCCCCTAGGCCTATAGGTTTCAGAGATCAGTCTGTATTCTGTGTACTGTATATTGAAAGAGAAACCTAGAAAATGGCACATCAAATTCAGTGGGAGTTTTGCAGCTGGAGCCTATTGAGTTGGATTCAGACTAAATTGGCAATTGCTGTTGATCCCCCCTTCCTGCTGCAAACCCCCTTCATGACAGTCGTCAGGGTTCACTGTCACTGTATTTCTTGGGTGGGTGGAAATGGGAGGGAAGAGCCAGGAAAGTTCCATTCTGTGACTGGAAAATTCAGTCTGGATCCAACATATCAAGTCTACATTTTGTAAATTGTTGTAGGTCCAAATACTGGGTTATGCTGGAAATTTTCATGACCAACCAGAGTCAGTAAAGACCGTGGAAAGGGACGGTCACCATGATATCTAGGGGGTGACGTTTTTAAGGGTTATGGGACATTGAAGGGAGAAAAGAACAATGATGTTTGTGGCAACAACAGCAATAATTCTTGTATTAAACATTATCTCCTTCTCCAGGTATCTGGCTATTCGATACCCACTGAAATCCAGGGACCTTCGTACCTCTCGCAATGCAGCTCTTGCCATGGTACTAATTTGGACACTGTCGCTGCTTTTTGCAGGACCCTATCTCAGCTACTACCAAATAGTCCACTATCAGGAGATGCCAGTTTGCATCCCTATTTGGGAGGACCAACGCCGCAAGATCTTGGACATCCTCACCTTTGTATTTGGCTACGTCCTCCCCGTATTTGTCGTCAGCCTGGCTTATGCTAGGACCATTAAGTTCTTGTGGACTTCTGTAGACCCCATTGAGAGAATCTCAGAGTCCCGTAAAGCCAAGCGCAGGGTCACCAAGATGATTGTTGCCGTGGCCGTTCTCTTCTGCTTGTGCTGGTTGCCTCACCACTTAGTGATCTTGTGCTTTTGGTTTGGCTCTTTTCCTTTTAACCGAGCCACCTATGTTTGTCGTCTGGCTTCCCATTGCCTGTCCTATGCTAATTCTTGCCTCAACCCAATTGTCTACGCTCTTATCTCCAAGCATTTCCGTAAGCGATTCAAGCAGGTCTTCACATGTCTTCTCATTCAGGACAAGAACAGAAAGAAGCAAGCTGACAACAAGGTCCATGTGGCCAATGTGGCCAATGGTCAAGTCAACCATATGGGGGGGTTCTATGGAGGGAACACTGAGGTAACCCAGCTCCAGGAGGAAAATATGAGGTGTTACCAGGGCCTGATGCTGAAAGAGGCAGAAGGGGTTCTTCCTGAGGCATGGCCTCTTAAGTTAGAAGACACAGCCCTCTCTGATCAGCAGAATTTGGTGGATGAAGAAGATCCCGGAAAAACTAACAACACCCCACTGGCTGACACATCACACAGAACTCCTCAACATACAGGAGGAGGATTCTAACTTAACCATGGCAGATACTATAAATGGAAGAGCCATTCCTCTCAGCACGGTAATCATTATCTCATCCATCGTATCAGACGGATTGGTGGAGAACAGGCGAACTCCAGTGAACTTTTATCAGTACAGTCAAACTACCCATAACTCCTCAGTAAAAATGTCAACATTGGCGATTGAGGCTGCATTTTAATAGTACCAGTTATACCCTGTTCTTGCACTAATGACTACAAAAAAGCATAAATCGAATTTCCAAAAGGCTGATGCATGCTGCTGTAGAAATCATGGGTCTCACTAGACGAAAGAAAGACAGAACAAAATTGCCTAGTTGTTAAGTAATCCTTAGTACACAGAAAGAAACGGGTGCATTTTTTTCTTCACTGTTAAGTAATATTTATTCCCCACTTGGTCATGGAATGTGGCTGGGGTGATTTTGGGCTAGTCACGCATTCTCAGTCTAACCTACCTGACAGGCCTGTTCTAAGGATAAAGAGGAGAGGAGATCAATTTAAGCCACTTTTGGGTCCTCACTGCAGAGAAAGGCAAGGTATAAATATTCTTTTTGAATCTGCACAGCAGATCAGATCTACAGTGACCAATCCGAAGCCTTGCTGGGCAAAAGCCTCACCTGGCCCCGTCCACTTTCTAAAAAGACTAGGCAGATGCCAGGAAAGGTGTTAGTAGTCATCATGGCACTCACGAGCACCATGTTGAGGACCTAGGGTTTCCAACCTCCAGGTACTAGCTGGAGATCTCCTGCTATTACAACTGATCTCCAGCCAATAGACATCAGTTCACCTGGAGAAAATGGCCGCTTTGGCCACTAGACTCTATGGCATTGAAGTCCCTCACCCCTCCAAACCCTGCACTCCTCAGGATCTGCCCCAAAAACCTCCCGCCAGTGGCGAAGAAGGACCTGGCAACCCTATGAGGACCCCTTCTTTAAGCATTTTGAATATGTCAATATCTAATGACCAAGGTGACAGCAGAACTCTATTTTGCTTTGTTGGTGATGCATCAGTCCTTAAATCTGAAATTTTGATTAGAAGTCTGGGGTTTATAGGCAGGAAAGCAGCAACTGTGCTCAGGAAAAGGAAAAAAAATACAGATAATGACACCGTAATCATATGCAGTATAATTCCTTTACCATTTCCTCTGTCTCCCATCTTTCTGAAAACTGCTGTTTCATCAGGCAGCATTTGGGGGTTAATCCTTAGATTCTCGCTTATGCCTTTCAGCAGAGCCTTTTCCACGCTGTTTCTAATCCCTCAACTGGGAGCAAAGTTCATATAAATGGTTTATTAGTACTGGATGTCATTACTCCAAAGAATTATTGCAAAGCTTGCTTTTATTACATTGCATTTCTCACTCCTCCAGTTCATAGAATAATAGAAGCTTAAGTCGCAAAAGGTTTGGGAATTCATCAGGCTGACCTTTTAGTCAGCCTCATTAGAAAGGGATTAGTTCCTAAGACCATATTGCAGAATTTGGCTCAGGCTAAAGATACTTTTTACAGTAAAAGTTGTATGAGAGAGGTTCCCCCCCCCCTTATAATAGGAGCAAACATTTTTTTCTGTCTCCGGATCCCCTCTGGTCAAATAGGTTTTACAGTTTTTGGAACAATCCTCCCCCCACCCCCGCATCAAAAAAAAACCCTGCAAAATCTTTTTAACAGAGAGAAAAGTGGAATAAGGAGCATTGCTGCTCAAATCATTTTAAACTTGCTAAACATGCAGTGGTTGAAACAGTGTGAAAAACATGAGAATAGAAAATTAACATGGGATTTCTTGGGAAGATTTGTGAGCGGGAGGCTAGAATCTTGCTGCCCACCTCTGGTCACAGACCTTTCCACATCCTAACATAATGTTCTTGGGCGAAAACGCATGGTCGCTTTAGCCTCCTTTATTCCCTGTTTCAGCCAGGATTGAGCCAGGATTGAACGCACGTTCAGCAAAACGCATGCGTTCGATCCTGGCTGAATCCTGGCTGAAACAGGGAATAAAGGAGGCTAAAGCGACCGTGCGTTTTTGCCCATGTGTATTATGCCAAGGCTGTTTGTCTGGGAACAAAACAAGTTACTGGCCCATACACCAGCTGGCTTCACTGGAAATATTTGTATTCCTTCCTCAATTTTGTACCTTTTAGGTATGCGTAAGAGCTTTTGCACCAATAAGCTTAAAAAAAATCTGAATGGTGCTTTTTAAAAGACTGTATAGCACTGTGGTGTTCTGTATTCAAATTGTGTCACCGTAGATCTTGTCTGTGCCTCCTTGTGTTTTTAAAAAAAGGCAGAGATAAATTTTGCTCAAGGGTGGCCCTGAGGCTGGTGCCTCCTGTGACAGATGTGGCAGCAAATGATTTCATTTATTGTAATGAGTTCTTGCCATACAGCAACATGTGGATTTTCTGCCTTCCTTGCCAAAATGTCTTGGGTTTGCCTTGCCTGTGCCACAAGGGATGTTTGGCGGCTGTTTTATCTCCCGAGTCCCTACTAGTTGCCGTTATGATCCAAATCTCATTTCTTAGCAATGCATTCTTGCGTAAAACTGGTTGCTTTGTTTTAGTTTTTAATCTCTTCCCTCTATTTTTTGTTGTTTCAAAAGTGTTTCCTTGTTTTGAAGAGAGTGAGAGTTGTGCAGTGAGCTACAGAAGCCGCTTTTCTTATTGGGTTCCAGAAGTGGGTGTTAAGCATTTCAAATATGTTAATACCTAACTAGCAAGGTGACAACAGGGCTTGGTGTTGCTTTGCGGATGATGCCTCAACCCTTAAATCTGAGATTCTGATCAGATTTGCTACCTGCTTGGACAAGTGTATATCTACCCCAAAAACATTGTAAAGGTAGGGTTGCCAACCTCCAGGTGGTGGCTGGAGATCTTCCACTATTACAACTGATCTCCAGCTGATAGAGACCAGTTCACCTGGAGAAAATGGCCGCTTTGGCAATTGGACTCTATGGCATTGCAGTTCCTCCCCTCTCCAAACCCCACCTCCTCAGACTCCACCCCCAAAATCTCCAGGTATTTCCCAACCCGGAGCTGGCAACCCTATGTAAGGATGATAATGTTTTAAATCTGTTCTGGGAGGGGGAAGGCAGTGTGAAAAAGGCATGCACCTATAATTAAATTCCCCAAGTACAGTGCTACTCTAGCTAGTAGCATCACAAGAAAGTGGCCTGTGAACGCATTTTTCAGTTGTTGTCCTTGTTTTTCACAGGTACACGTTGAAGCACTCTCTGACAATCTAGAAAATCCAATATGCGTGTCACAGTAGCAGAAGAGAAAGTGAGAATTACCTGATAGATCCTGGGGATCAGAATATATTCAGGCTCAAAAAAATACGATCTGTCTGGAAATACCTGTAGCAGCTGTGGTCAACAGGAATGCTTTGGGCCATATGCAGCAGGCTGAACATTATTCTGTGGACTGAGAATATTTGTTAGAAATGAATCCTTCCTTTTTAAAAGCTATGGGTAGAATCCAGGCCAAGGGAGGCAGTGAGAGAATCAAGCATATGTTTAACTCCTTTGGTGAAGTCAATGGGGCTTACAAGAGTTTACATTTTACTGGATTCTACTCTAAGATTCTAGACCTCATTTGATACAAAGAAAAGGGCAACATGTCTTAACGTGTTCATCTGCCTCCCTTCACCTTCCTTTCACTCTTTCTGTATCTGCTTAACTTGTGTGTACTTGCCAATCCTCTTCCAGTATTTTTTTTTAAATTCAGACATATCATTAGGGCTTTATTACGCATATCATGACCTTTCTAGGGCTTTGATTATATTGAGTTGGTTGGGCCTATGAAGGATTATTGTACAGCCTTCTCTTAATATCTGAACTATTTACAATTGAATTACTTAAATCTTATCCCATAATAAATCATTTTCTCTATTCCTCCTCTGAATTATACCCAGTTTCTCTACATCCTTCTGCCAATGTGATTCATGCAGTCCAAGAATATGTGTATGTACTCAGCATTAAGCCCCTCTGAGTTCAATACAACTTCTTCTCCAGTAAGATTGAAAATGATTAGATCCAAATGTAACGTTTCAGGTGTGGTTTCATCGTACAAAAAGAGGTTTTGCTTCCCTGCTTTGTGATGCCTGCTGTGGCTTTATTGACTTAATTTAAAATATTTATATCCTGCAATCTCGACTCACTGCCTGGTCTTCCCGCAGCAGCTGAGGACAACTGCTTCCCTCCCGGCAAGCAACATTCTTGGCTTATTGTTCACTTATGAAAGTTAATTCATTGAAATGTGTAGCCTTTTAAAAAACATTACCATAGTCTAAGATTTTTAGTTGAGTTGAAACAATTTCAGGAATCATTGCAGGCTCAAGTCCTTTTTTGAGTTTCCAACTTCAAGGTGAGGGGCAGGGGGGCTGGAGTTCTGCTGGAATTAGGACTGATCTTCAGACAATAATTTTCCCTGAAGAAAATGGCAACTTCAGAAGATGGAGTCTATGGCATCACATCCCTGCTGACTCCCCTCCCCAAACTCTGACCTCCCCAGATACCACCGATTAATCTCCAGGGATTTTCCAAACCAGAGTTTACAACCCTAGCCCTGACAGTGTGACTCTCAAGTATTTTCCACATGGGTACAGGTTTGTGTAGTTTCCCCATTGCTGCTGCAGTTGTCAATACAGCATAGTGGCAAGGGGGCTTTCTCCTGGCAGGTTTTCCCATAGTTTCCCTGTCCCGGTCACCCATCAGCAGCCATTCCCCCCCTCCCCGCCTCACCACAGTTTTTTCAGTATTTTTTAAAACCTGCAATTGAGTATTGTTCTAATAACATGGCAATCATTGTATTGGGTTCTCTGAATTCTCAGCTTTCACTAAAAAAAAAAAAGTCTCTAGCCTCTTTCATCGAAGATATGTGCCTTTCCCCTTATATCTCTGCAGTGAAAGAAGGTAGAGTCTAGGGATACCAACCTCCAGGTTGGGCCTGGAGTTCTCTCAGAATTACAGTTGATTTATAGACTACAGAGATCAGTTCCTTTAAGAAAAAATGGCAGCTTGAGAGGGCTGACTCTTTGGAGTAAAGGGAGAATGAAAGAACCAGATGGCATGCTTTCACAGTGCTGCCCTAAATTAAGCAGAACAGCGATATAGCAGCTGCTTGTTCAACTACCAGAGACCATTATGGCAGCAAAAGGGACACCTCATCATTGGTTCTGTGATTGTAGGGATACCAACTCTGGGAGGGGAAACTCCTGGAGATTTGGGGATGAGCCTGGGGAGTGCAGTCTAGGGAGGAGAGGGGGCTCAGCTGGGATGTAATGACATGTAATGACATGCAGTCCATCCTCTGAAGCTGCCACTTATCTCCAGGGAGAACTTCAAGAGGTTGGCCACCTTAGCTGATTATTACTTGTGACAGATAACAATATGGTTGTAATTAATATCCTTGATAGCTTTCAGAAATGTATCTATTATAAGATAGTGTTGGTGCCATAAGCCGTTCCTGTGTGATAATTCTGAAATCTTCCGCATATTCTGAAGCTGTCCTGTTCAGTTAGGGCTCTGTTCCTTTGTGCCTCTTGCATGTTTGCATTGCCTGCCTTTATTTCCATCTTAATCATGCAGACTATCTCAGTTGTTTGTTGAGAACTAGTCACAAAGACCTGAGGGACTGGAGAGCATTGCTCACAACAGCGAGTTGGAATTTCTTACTCACTCTGATATAAATAAAAAGGCCAGTTAATTTCTTGGTGTAGATCCTGTATGTCTCTGGTTATGTGGCATGAATCCTTATGTGAAGAGGGCTCGGGGCTTTCTACAGAGCTCAGTTGGCGCTGGGAGTGAAGTGGGGAGAAAGCATGTAGTATTCATAAGTTTTCCTACCTGTCATTCTGAGGAGAGTGAACCACTGTAGGTGGAAAAACCAGCTTAAGGATATAGCACACGGTTAGGTAGAGGAAGAAAGCTAAGACCCGCTGAGAGCATCCCTGGAATGGAATGAAGAAGAATGAAAATGTGTGCAAGAGGTGAGACCTGAGGAGGAGACAGAAAAGAAACCTGACAACAGAAAGAAAAAAGACAGAAGAAAAGGGGTCATCTACTGCACCCTCACCTGGATGGCCCAGGCTAGCCTGATCTTGACACATCTTGGAAGCTAAGTAGGCTAGCCCTGGTTAATGTTTGGATGGGAGACCACCAAGGAAGTCCAGTGTCTCGATGCAGAGGCAGGCAATGGCAAACCACCTTTGAAGTCTCTTGCCTTGAAAACCCTATGGGATTGCCATAAATCAGCTAAGATTTTTTATTTTTTGAAAGGCCCTAAAAGATCGATATATCACTGTAGTGTTGTGATGATAGTTTGAATTCCCAGCTTGCTTGCTTTCTTTCTTTTTTTTTTTTTAAGTAAGTCTCTAATCTTTTCCCTCTAATCCACCCTCCAAAGCAGAGGGTGACAAAGCATTTTGTCCAGGTGAACTGATCTTTGACACCTGGAGATCAGTTGTAATCCCAGTACATCTCGTCCCATCCTTTTTCCTTATATATCCATGAGGGGAGGAGCTAGAGACTTACTTTTCTTTTATTTAATGAAACATGGGAATTCAGAGAACCTGCTTAAACTATCATCACATAAAGGTAAAAAGGTAAAGGTCCCCTGTGCAAGCCCCGGATCATTCCTGACCAATGGGGTAACGTCACATCCCGACGTTTCCTAGGCAGACTTTGTTTACGGGGTGGTTTGCCAGTGCCTTCCCCAGTCGTCTTCCCTTTACCCCCAGCAAGCTGGGTCCTCATTTTACCAACTTTGGAAGGATGGAAGGCTGAGTCAACCTTGAGCTGGCTACCTGAAACCAACTTCCGTTGGGATTGAACTCAGGTCATGAGCAGAGCTTGGACTGCAGTACTGCAGCTTACCACTCTGCGCCACGGGGCTCCTATAAATAATAAATATCATAATAAATCACAAACTATCATCACATACTGTAGTGATATGTTGATATAGTAACAGTAGATAAATATTAAATGTCAGTTGAGTTGAGCAACTGAGCCACTGCTTCAGTCCATGCTGAACTCTGCATAGATCCAGCCCACACACTCTGCATGTCAATTTGATAAAGCCAGGACCAATTCACAGAAGCAAATATTAAAAAATGCAGTTGGCTAAATGGCAAAGTAGTCCTTCAATTACTCCATCTCATGGACAGGTCCATTTTTAGGAAAGGATGTGGTGTGTAGAAAATAATTTCACTGCAAACTGATCTGGTTGCATAAGAGATGAATCAGATGAGCATTGAGATACACTTAAAATCTGATGCATGTTCAAAAGCTCAGAAATCAGCTCTTCAGAGCCAATTTCACAGTGGAAGAACTACATAGTATGGTGTGTTGGGTTCGTTATTAATAATTACATTGTTATTCCACCCTTTCTCCAAGGAGGTCGGGGCAGCTTTGACAGTTCTCCCTTCCTCTACCACCTCCCGAGGAAGTCTGTTCCACCGAGGAACCATTCTGTCAGAAAGTTCTTCCTTATGTTTAGCCAAAAACTCTTTTGATTTAATTTAAACCTGTTAGTTTTGGTCAGACTTTGAGGCAACAGAAAATAACTCTGCACCATCCTCTATATGACAGCCCTTCAAGTACCATACTTGAAGATGGTTTTATCACCTCTCAGTCGTGTCCTTTCCAGGCTAAACATACCCAGCTCCTTCTACCTTTCCTCATATGACTTGTTTTCCAGACCACACAGCATCTTTGTTGCCCTCCTCTGGACATGTTCCAGCTTATCTACATCCTTCTTAAATTGTGGTGCCCAAAACTGAGGTTTGACCAGAGCAGAGTAAAGCAGTACCATCATTTCACATGATCTGGACACTATACTTTTGTTGATACAGCCCAAAATGTCATTTGCCTTTTTAGAGACCACATCACACTGCTGACTCATGTTCAGTATGGTCTACTGAGACCCTAGATTCTTTTTGCACATACTACTGCCAAGACAAGTGTACCCTATCTTATAATTATGCATTTGATTTTTCCTGCCTAAATGTAGAACTTTACATTTATCTCAGTTGATATTCATTTTATTAGTTTTAGTTTAGTTTTTCAACCTGTCAATATCATCCTGTTAGCTACCGCATCACACTGGGCTACCCCCCCCCCACAAAGTAGGGGTCACTGGGTGTGTGTGGGGGGGGAGGTAGATGTGAATTTCCTGCATTGTGCAGGGGGTTTGACTAGATGACCTTGGTGGTCCCTTCCAACTCTATGATTTTATGATCCTGTATCATGGCTCTGTCTTCTACCGTATTTGCTTCCCCTCGCCATTTAGTATCATCTCCAAATTTAATAAGTATCCCCTCTATTCCTTCATCCAAATCATTTATAAAGATGTTGAACAACACAGGGCCCAGGACACATCCCTGAGTCACTCCACTTTGATAGTTCTTCCTTCCTCTTTTTCTTTGATGGTTTTTAAGCAGAGGCTAGATGGCCATCTGACAGCAATGCTGTTTCTGTGAATTTAGGCAAATAATGAGAGGGAGGGCAGGAAGGGTTGTGTCAGTGTTTGTGGCACTTGTGGCCCTTTCTTACATCTCCTGGATAATGCTGATCACCACTTTGGGGTCAGGAAGCAATTTTCCTCTATTTTGGCCATTTTGGCTAGGGATCCTGGAGGGTTTTTTGTCTTTGTTTTTTGCCATCTTTTGGGCATGAAATAGGGGTCACTGGGGGTGTGGGGGGAGGTAGTTGTGAATTTTCTGCATTGTGCAGGGGGCTGGACTAGATAACCCTGGTCACTCCTTCCATCTCTATGATTCTGTATTGTGCTTACAACAACCTTGCGAAATAAGTTAAGCTGAGCGAGGGGGACCAACCAAAGATAATCCAATGAGCTATTTAGCAGAGTGGGGGTTTGAATCCAAGTCTACCTGGTCCTCATCCAACACTTTGCTACGTAATAGAGTTGACTCATTGTGGAGCTGGGAGTTAGGATTACTGTTGCCTCATCTGCAGCATATGAGAAAAAGGCTGATCTTCTCCTAAACCCTTCCAGATGTAGTGGGGTGGAAGGAAAAGCAAGCTATTAATGCCAAGGCTTGTAGTTAATCAGTTTATCATTGTTGGAAGCAAAGCGGGAGAAAGACAAGCATATGAATAAACGTCAAAGGAAAACAGCAAGATGAAAGGGAGGGGGGTCCAAAGGAGGAAAGCTGGTTAATAATTCATCGACACCACAGGCTCTGGTTTATAATTCTAACTCATATATCGGAAAGAGCAACTAGTAGCTGTAAATTGGAAAGAAGAGAAAATGAAGACTTCACAGGGGAGTCAGAGGGAGGGAAATTTCGGACTAGATGGTGTGGAAGCGGGGGTGTGAGTGGGAGCTACTTACATAAAAAGGGGAAGGGAAATATCATTATCTGGGTATGGCAGGCTGTTAACCTACACAATTTATGCCTTTGGGTTTATTTACACATATAAAAAGGTAAAGATAGTCCCATGTGGAAACACGGGCCAGTAGGGTTGCCAACCTCCAGGTATTCGCTGGCGATCTCCTGCTATTACAACTGATCTCCAGCCGATAGAGATTACTTCACTTGGAGAAAACAGCTGCTTTGGCAATTGGACTCTATGGCATTGAAGTCCCTCCCCTCCCCAAACCCTGTCCTCCTTAGGCTCTGCCCCAAAAATCTCCAGGAAGTTCTCAACCCAGAGCTGGCAACCCTATTACCAGATCATTACTGACCCATGGGGTGACATCACATCACAATGTTTACTAGGCAGGCTATAGCAATAGAAAAGTGTCACAGTCTCTGACATCTCACAGCACATGAACTATAATATTGTGTTGTACATATGCAGAAATATTCACTATAAAACTAAAACTACACATACAAACAACAAACTAAAACTACACATATAAACTGCAAACTATATAGCTGAAGTTTTAGTTACTTTTAAGAAGAAAGCCTGGAAATATTAAACCAGAGGCTTATGTTTCTGAAATATACTGGCAAATATTTCAGGGTCAGAGCTGACTGACTTGCTGAGCTTTTCCTATTTTTTCCTGACCTTCCCCAGCCATTTCAATGGAGAAGAGCAGAAACCTTGGTAGCCCTTTTCATATTTTTTCAGCTAAAGAACAAAGTGTTCTGTCTTCCTGCCTTTCCAATGGCATCAAGAATAGAGATGCTCTCCACCCTCCACACTACAAGGCTATTCAATGCTGACTAATGATGACATAATGCAATATAAGCAATAATTGTGTTTTATGATTTAAACATTGTAAACATTATACTACTGATTCATAAATGAATGTAATGAAAGTGTATTATGCTGGAGATGAGAATGATGTTAAAATTGAGTATATAGAGTTATCACAAAACTCAAAACTGATTGTTTATAGTTTAGTAAAATAGACTAAAGGAAAGGAAGTCCACATTTGGTAATGGAAAGGAGGACTACTAAGCAGTACAAATTTTCTCAAGATCAGCATTATTGAGCGGTTTGAAACAGTATAAATACAGGCACAGAAAGGCTAGATTTTCAGACCTCTCTCAGAGGGTCTCGAAGATGGTGTTGGTATGTATGGCTCTAAAATATTTTATTCTAGATATTGTGAATTAGATACTTTGAACTAAATCAGACTTATTTGACTGTTATATTTTAAGAGTAGGATTTTAAAACTGAATAGTATGTAAGACTTGCTTGCTTTACTACATACATTGTAACTGAATACATTGTTACTGCACACATAATAACTGAATGAAGTCTTTGTAACTTGCATTTACGCATATTTACTAGAAGTACATCAATAAAAAGACTTGCTTTTTAAAAGCAGGTAAAGTCGTTGAGTCCTGCTTAGTAGGTGACTACCTGAATAAGATAACATATCACTTCTCATATCACTTCTCAGGAAGAGGTCCATTCTAAGAGTATAGTCACTCAAAGGCACGACCAGCTTCAAAAGAGCAAGAGTCCAGTAGCACTTAAAAGACTTACAACATTTCTGGAAGGGTATGACCTTTCGTGAGTCACAGCTCACTTCTTCAGATAGCTAGACTATGTTTACGGGGTGATTTGCCATTTCCTTCCCCAGTCATCTACAGTTTACCCCCAGTAAGCTGGGTACTTATTTTACGAACTTCAGAAGGATGGAAGGCTCAGTCAACCTTGAACTGGCTACCTGAAACCGACTTCCGTTGGGATCGAACTCAAGTCGTGCACAGAGCTTTGACTGCAGTACTGCAGCTTAGCACTCTGTGCCACGCAGCTCATACACGTATACAGTACCATAAAATGTTAGCTGCAGATAGTGGTGCTTCTAATTTGGAAGCTGTTTCCTTTTGAGGGGGAGTTTACAGACTCTCTGACACAAATGTATAAACTTGGGGTACAGCAGGGTGATAGGAAGATGGCTGTCAGCCTCTGGAGTAGGGTTGCCAGCTCTGGGTTGGGCATTACCCGGAGATTCTGGGGGTGGAGTCTGAGAAGGGCAGGGTTTGGAGAAGGGAGTGACTTCAATGCCATAGAGTCCAATTGCAAAAGCGGCCATTTTCTCCAGGGGAACTGATATCTATCTGCTGGAGATCAGTTGTAATAGCAGGAGATCTCAAGCTAGTACCTGGAGATGGGCAACCCTAACCTGGAGCCCACTGGCAGCTGTGCAAAATGGCTTGGTAGCTCATGGAGGGAGGAAGAAAGATTGGCTGAGGGGGTTCTCCCTGACCTTTGGTGTTTTTTGTACCTGCAATCATTTATCACTCAGAGAAAACCTACTCAGGCGAGCAACCAAACTGCTAGTCTGAACTATGCACTGGTGAACCATGGCTCTCTGGGTACCCAAAGGTTGGATGGAAAAAAACTCAATTATACTATGAAACATACTTATTATAAAGCACTCATGCAGATATCAAAAACAGGCTGAATGGCAACAAATATAAGGTTGATAGTCTAAAACCCCATGCCAAATGTGTTTCAGCCCTCAGGCCTTCATCAGTGATCTAATAAAAAAATCTTATGCGCGCATACACTTAACACAATCTGTGTGACCATCTATTTGGTTGGTACTATTATGCACACCTTGTATATAAGGTCAGCCCAGTCCAGAAATAAACATTCAGACTGCATTTCACATTTGTGTGCTTTACAATGTAAAAAAAGGTAAAGGTCCCCTGTGCAAGCACCGGGTCATTCCTGGCCCATGGGGTGACATCACATCCCAACGTTTACTAGGCAGACTTTGTTTGCGGGGTGGTTTGCCAGTGCCTTCCCCAGTCATCTTCCCTTTACCCCCAGCAAGCTGGGCCCTCATTTCACCGACCTCGAAAGGATGGAAGGCTGAGTCAACCTTGAGCCGGCTACCTGAAACCAACTTCCATTGGGGTCAAACTCAGGTCGTGAGCAGAGCTTGGACTGCAGTGCTGCAGTTTACCACTCTGCGCCACGGGGCTTAATAACAATCTGACACCACAGGCACAGAGTTCATTTGGAATACATCCTTAAATACATACTTAGGCTGTTACAAAATTGTTTTGTCTGTTGATTAATAAAATATCTTATGCACACATACACATTAGACCACTGATGAAGGCCTGAGGGCCAAAGCCTCGTATTTGTTACCATATAGGCTTGTTTTTAATATCTGCACGAGTGCTTTATAATAAATATATTTCAGAGTATAATTGAGTTCTTTTCCAGCCAACCTTTGGGTACCCAGCTTTGTTTCTAGTTTGGGTCCATCCGTCGTCGTCGTCCCCGTCCCCCTCACCCCCCGTTTGGAACCATGGCTCTCACCAGGAAGCTAGTCATATCAACCACTGTAAAGAGAAGCACTATTAAATGTGAGAGGTCCACCCTGGTTCCTGAGCTGTTGAAAATGTCATTAAAACATGACTAAAATCCATCAAGCCTCTTTGTTCTTTTTGCTGTCACAAATGAAAACACTACAGAATGTCCACCAGATTTCCAGTATTTTCTTTCTCTTCTGTAAAATTATGTTACTTCCTCTGCATTGCTTAAGTAGCATGAGGATGCCTTCACTCTCAGCTGTTCCCTTTAATTAAAAGCACTTGGTCTTGTGGGCAGTGGTTTGCTTCCTCCCTAGTATTCAATTGACTTCAGTGTTACTCCTCTGAAGATGCCTGCCACAGCTGCTGGCGAAACGTCAGGAAAGAAAATTCCAAGACCACGGTTACACAGCCCGGATAACCTACAAGAACCAATGAACTCTGACCGTGAAAGCCTTTGACAATATTCAGATAATACAAACTTTACCGATCTTTCTTGGCAGGACTGTCATCATTCGTATGTACATGTTTTAAAATGGGAGAAACTAGTGCTGAACTGATTCTTAAGTTAACTTTCACAATTAACTAGTTGGTTTCGGATCCTGTTTGAAATTATACATTTCCTTTCAGGAAATTGGTAGTCTCCCTAATCACAGTGAATGATCAGCTTTCAACAGTGTGTGATTATGAACAAAAGAACTCTCGGTTCATAACAATGGAGCGCCCGAGCCATGAGTGTTTTGTTCCAGAGGGGAGAAGCCTGTGTGAAATTCTCCATACGGGGGTTCTGAGGACATAGCTATGCTATTAAAATCAATTTCTTTGTCACAGAGGATGCTGGAAATTGTAATTCTGTGAGAAAGATGTAGCGACAGGGGTGCCAACCAGAAGTACCCCTCATCTCCAGACTATAGAGATCAGTTCCCCTAGAGAAAATGGATGCTTTGCAGGGTAGACTCTTTGGCACTGAGGTCCTTGTTCTCCCCAGGTTCCATCCCCAAATCTCCAGGAGTTTCCCAGTGTCCAGAGGTTTCCTCATCAGTGGCTGGGGAACCACCTGACAACCCTACGTAGAGGGCAATTCTAAGCAAGTCTAATGAGTAGCCTATTCAGGTCTATTCAATGGGGCTTAATCCAAGGCTTCCACCCTTCCTTCCACCCTCTAAAGCAGCCATTCTCTCCTGGGGAAACTGATCTTTGTGGTCTGGAGAGCACTTGTAATTCTGGGATATTTCCAGGTCCCACTTGGAGGCTGGCAACCCTAGCACACACACCAATTTAAGGTATTTTGTAATGTTTGTGGTATTTATAGTTATAAATGCAAGCTAGGGTTGCCAGCCTCCATATGGGATCTGCAGAATTACAACTGATCTCCAGAAAACAGAGTTGAGTTCCCTTGGAGAAGATGGCTGCTTTGGAGGGTGGACTTTGTGGCATTACGCCCTGCTGAGGTCCTTTCCTTTCCTTTCCCTTCCCTTCCCAAACCCCACACTTCCCAGGGTTTCCTCGGAATTATATCATGTTTTCCCAGTACCTCTTATCAGTAGGGTTGCTAACCTCCAGGTACTAGCTGGAGATCTCCTGCTATTACAACTGACCTCCAGCCAATAGAGATCAGTTCAGCTTGAGAAAATGGCTGCTTTGGCCATTGGACTCTATGGCATTGAAGTCTCTCCTCTCCACAAACCCCACCCTCCTCAGGCTCTGCCCCAAAAACCTCCCGCTGGTGGCGAAGAGGGACCTGGGAACCCTACTTATCAGCCTGTCTCTGTGTATTTTCACTGTTACAATCCTCTGCAATTGTTATCTGGTTCATCCTCTTAACAGCCATGGGAGGTAGTCATTTACACCCATCACATAGAAGTGCGATTCATATGCTCTGATGAATTTCCCGTTCCTTGTACTTCACTGCAGAAAAGGTTCTAATTTTTTGTCTGGTTTGTTATCAGAGGATGATTGAAAAATGGCACGGCAGCAACGTGGGTCAAGCCGACCCATTCTGCAGCCTAACTCACAGCTGTTTCCCCAGAAGACAGCCAGACCAAATAGTCATAACATCTTGCTAATTTTGTAGATTCACATGTCCTACAACCCAGATTTCCTGTGGCCACAAGCAAAGTTATCACACCCCAACCTTTGACACAAGCAGATAGGAACACTGGCTTTATATTCAGTAACTGTGGGATTGTAATGAGTAAGCCAAGTGAATTAAACCTGCCCAAAAGTTTGAAATATTAATCTCAAAGATATACTCAGAGACATGGATCCCACAGTAAATTTCCACTAATAGAAAAGGTGGGGGTGATTTGCTGATTTCACCCCACACACACACACTCAACACACACTCACACACACTGCAGATTCTCCCTGTCTACCAGTAGGGATTGCAACATTTATGGGAGTGTTTTGGGCTGCAATGAGAGGGGAAGGCACAGGAGTTATGTACTGCTAACAGAAATGCTATCTTTTAGTGGAAATTAACTGGGCAATTGAAGCCGTGACTTTCAGCACGGCTTGAGTTAGGAGTCTGCATGTGGGGCAACCTGAACCAAATCGCTGCTCAGCTAACGGAGGCAACTGGATGGGGAAAGCCTGTTGGCTAGAATCAGCCCAGAGGTAGAGCCAAACTACACGTTATGGTGGCCATGGGTCCAACCTGTGGCTGCTGACACCATTTGAGAGGGAAATCGGGCAGTTTACAAACTGTTGAGAAGGCCTGCGCTGCGGCAGCACCAGGTGTCTTGTTTCACCACCATCATCACCTGCAGCTTTTCCAAGTGCCAAAGCAGCCCAGCACTTGAAATCACCTGGTGCCACTGCAGCACAGTGCATGGGTGGGCAGAAGCCCGGGAGTAAGCCTCACTGAATAGACTTGAGTAGGAGAAGAAGAGTTGGTTTTTATATGCCGACTTTCTCTACCACTTAAGGGAGACTCAAACCGGCTTACAATCACCTTTCCTTCCCCTCCCCACAACAGACACCCTGTGAGGTAGGTGGGGCTGAGAGACTGTGACTGGCCCAAGGTAACCCAGCTGACTTCGAGTGTAGGAGTGGGGAAACAAATCCAGTTCACCAGATCAGCCTCCGCCGCTCATGTGGAGGAGTGGGGAATCAATCCCGGTTCGCCAGATCAGACTCCACTGTTCCAAACCACTGCTCTTAACCACTACACAACACTGGCTCTCTCTGAGAAGACTCAGTAGATTTGCTCAGAATTGTCCTCTACCTCCTCCTTACAAAATTAAACTTTTCAGTATTCTCTGTGACAAGGAAATTGATTTTAGTTGCACAGATATGTTCTTAGAACCCCATCATGCAGCAATTTTTTTTTCTGAAATGATGTCAGTGGCCATGGGTTCGACCTATGACTGCCATAACATGTAGTCTGGCCCACCCTTCAGACAAGTGCTCCCAAGCATAGAAAGTGTCTTGGCAAATATGCGTTCCCAAAGCTGTGGGGGAAACGTGTGGGGAGAGCGAGGCGACCTCTGACGGTCGGAAAATGCATCTATAATCAAAGCAAAGCTCCAAAGTAGTCAGGTGGAGGTGACTGCACAGAAAACAGCCATGCATAAAAGGCCAATGTCTACCAGCTCATTCCTGTCCACATGTTTATTGACACTGTCAAAGAACTCTAAAAGGTTAGTGAGACACGACTTACCTTTGCAGAAGCCATGCTGGTTTTTATTAAGCAGGGCTTGTTCTGCTATATGCTTGTCAATTTTATTTTTAATAATGCTTCCATCAATATACCTGGAACAGACATTAAACTACCAAGCCTGTAATTTCCCAGATCCCCCTGGATTCCTTTTTTTTTAAGGGGAGGTTTTCATTGGCCACTCTCCAGTCCTGTACCAGAGGCTGATCTTAGGGACATGTTGCATATCTTAGCCAGAAGACCAGCAATTTCACATTTGAGCTCGTTAAGAACTGTAGGATAGATACCATCTGGTCCTGGTGATAGGTTAGTTTGCAATTTGTCTATAAGTTCTAGAACTTCCTCCCTTCTCGTGGCTATTTGCCTAAGCTCCACATCCTTCCCTCCCCCTTGAAAACATCTGTTCAGGAGCAGGGATGTGACTTATATCTTCAACAGTCTAACTCCACTCCTACACTGTGAACCTGATCCTCCTGAAACAGTCATCCAATGCCATCCAGGTTGAATCCCACATCTGTGAACATTTGTTGGTCTTCAGTTTATTTAATGTATGCAGAAGAAGGTTGTAGTCCTATAAACAAATCCCTTTCTATATTTGATCGCAATCAGCATTAGCCCTGATCTCAGACTTGGATAAAACACACCTTGGATGGGTGAGGTGCATTTCTAGCAAATGAATGAATGAATAAGCAGTATAGTTAATCTGTCGCCCCTACTAAAAGCTTTCCAAGAAGCTGTTTAGCAACTTGTTCATTTCGTGCCTTTTCCCAATTAATCTGGGCTCCAGCGGTGTGTAAGGGAGGTCGTAATTGCTCCTTACAGTGAACAGAGCATTACCTTTCATTCAGCTTCATTTACCATTAGCTAATGCTGTCGGCTCTTCCAGAGCTCTTACCACCTTCAGTAGAAGTTAAAAGCATCCGATGAGAATTTTCTGTAATTTCTGCAACTTCATTTTCCCCCACCCCTCAATATGTGTGTGTGTGTGTGTGCACACGTCATCAAGTCACAATGAATTTATGATGAACCCAGCAAGGGGTTTCCAAGGCAAGTGAGAAGCAGAGGTGGTTGGCTGTTGCTTTCCCCTTGCTGGGGGTCTTAGGCGGGCTGAGCCAGGCAGTGCCACCACCACCACCTCACCGTGTGCAGGCTGTGCTCAGCCTTTCTATCACAAGGCTGGCTCAACCCAGGTCGTGGGAGAGGCCACTGGCCCAATTAGAGGTGTCCTGGTTCTCCTAATGACCTATCTGCCCCTGCCCATGAAGTGTATTAGGCTGAGAATAGGAATTCAAGGTCCTAGTCTAAAACTCTACCCACTCTGTCACAATGGCTTTTGTGGGGTGGCTGCTGTTGTAGCAAACAGCTAGGTCTGGGTGAGTCAAGTCGCATGGTAGCAAGCCTGGTCCCAATGAATCCTCCTTCCAAGGCCAATAATGCTCCAGAAACAGCCATGCCCTCCAACTTTTACTGACAGAAACCAAGCCTGGAATGCTGGCAAAACTGTTGAAGTTGCCTAACAATGGCCTCTGGGGGCATCTGTTCCTTTAAGCTACAGGCGCTCCTTTTATCATTTTGGGGGTTTTTAACCACCCCGATTTATTGATGTATTGATTTAGATTTCAGATTTTTCTGAAAATCTGAGGTGTTTTTCAGGTATGTAGAAAGATCTGTATTGTCCGCTCATTGCTCCAGTCTCCGGATTTAAGTATCCTCAAATTTGGCTGTGTTGAGAGATATATTGACAAGCAGAGACCTGCAAGAAACTTGTGAGGCTGGGGGGCTGACGGGGGGGGCAGGGGGCTGGGGGGCAGCAACGATGACACAAGGAGCCACACCAGGATTTGGGGTGTGTGTGGCAGCAACAGTTAGGAAGGCAGGGTCCCCTGCCGGGCCCAGGATGATGATGATGCTGACAGCTGTGCTGGGCCCAAAAGGTGGCAATGGTGACAATCAGGGGGCAGGGAACCACGCTGAGTATGGGGGCAGCAACAGCAAAGAGAGCATAAAGCCTTGGCGATCTGCTTGCCAGCCCCCTGCCATTCTCCCCACCGTGACTGTTCTCCTACCTGGGGCCTGCTCTTGGGCCAGCATCTTCTCAGGGCTGAGTCAAGGCCACAGTTAAGTGCCTTCTGGGCCTGTGTCCTTGCTTGTATCTGGCTGGGAGGAGGATGGCTGAAGCCTGCCGGGAGCTGTGCCAACTGTGGCAAGATGGGGGAGGCTGGCTGGAGCCTGCAGATGACTGCTGTTTGGGAAGGGGGTAATTTAACCCCCCACCAATTTGTTTTTGAAAATACTCAGATTTTTTGTAGAACTATCTGTTTTCTGTCAGTGTGGCCTCGATTAACATATTTAAGAATCCGCAGATGGACCACACCACTATTAGAATATATGATGATAATGATTTAAATTACATTCTCCAGCATCTTTTAATCTCTGGGGCTTAGATGTCTTTCCCATTTGTCTACTTGGGTTCTTCAAGCAACCTTATTTTCATTTTTTTTAAAGGTTGTGTTCTGAAAGCCTCGTGTCAGTTCCCCTTTGTTCGCATGTCTATCAAACCATGCCTCCTCTGCTGATTCAGCTGTTCTCCCACACTGGTCTTGCTCGCTGAACGGGGGGTGGGGGTGGGGGGGAAGTGTATTACAAATGCCTTGTGTAGGAGGCAGGGGGACATATCCAATGCTTTGCATGCAGGGAGTGAATGAGAGAAGTAAAGGAGAGGTTAGAAAGTTGATAACCAGAGATCCTCTTCCTTTTGTTCTCAACAATGAAATAATGAGTTTGGAATGTGTGGGGAACCTAATAAGAAGGAAAGGGAAACTAATGGTATATTTTAATTTGTAAGGTATACTTACATATTTCCATAGCTGAAGAACTAGTGATATTTGTTTGGGATTGTGTGGTGCAATGCACTGGAGTGTCACAAAAGCATGAATTCTTAATGAGAGCAGATGTGCCACAAATGCTCTTACTCATTGCATAGTTCAAATTTCATTACATTACATGCACCGAGGAGCAGCATTATCACAGTACTGATGACCTAAGGGCAGAGGATGTGTGCGCGCCATCAAGTTACAACTGTCTTATGGCAACCCCGTAGGGTTTTCAAGGCAAGAGATGTCTGGAGGTGGTTTGCCATTGCCTGCCTCTGTGTCATGACCCTGGTATTCCTTGGTGGTCTCCCATCCCTGCTGAGCTTCTGAGATCTGACAAGGTCAGGCTAGCCTGGGGCTATCCTGGTCAGGACATGGGCAGAGAATAGTAACACCATAAATTCAAGTACTCCTTTTCTTGTCTCATGTGACCATTTATGATTTTAGCACTGAACTATTTTGCAGGGAGCAATGTGAAATGGTCTGCCTTTGAGTTTTCTTGCTTCTTCATTGCCTACACCAGCCACCAGCTCAGACAGTGACAAACTGGGCAGGCTGGTAAAACATGAGCCAAACCGGCAACACTGCATGGGCAGAACTAGATGTCTGACATTAATTTTAGCTTATGCAGAGAAATAGTGTCACCTTCTTCTTTCAATGAGACCAGTCATCACTGTTACCGTCAGTTCTGCGGTATCAGGAATGATCCTGGGGAGAAGGAAATCAACATAGTGTCCAGTTAACACTCAGTCAATTGTGATGACCAATAACATGTTAGATCCCAGGCTATAGCTGAAAGGTGCACAATGCAGCAACCATATGGAAGCTAGGCTGGTCTAGATCTGGTCAAAGCGCTGGAAAGGATGCTGACCAAGGAACCTATGCTCAACTGCCTTGAGTTCCATGATGGAAGAAAGGTGGGCTATAAATATAAGAAATAAATAAATGGCTATAGATAAGGAATCAGCAAATCCAACCTTTGGCCCAAGGAGTAGTGATTACCAACGCAGTCAAGAGTGGTGTGTGGTGGAAGTAATTGTGGTAATGGATCTTGCAAACAGGTCATGGCAGGGTAACAAAGATCCTTAAACTGGTTGGTCCTGTAGGTACTTCTGGAATTTTGAAAAAGTATAGCAGGTACAGCCACAAACTGGCTGCCATAGATGAGGCGGGAGGTTCCATTCAAGCCAGCATCCTTCTGTGATGGAGGCAGCTATTTCCTCCCTGCAAACCCAATGATTATGTATTTTGGGCTCTTGTGAAGCACTCCAGTGATGTAGAGGAAACCCAAGATTGGCTATGTTTGGAGAAGAGATACTTTTGGATAGAAACTAGTGGACACCAGGAAACACAAGGGTGGGAACCACATAAGGGATTGCTACTTTCTTCTCTCCTCCTAGTGACCTGTTAGTGGAGGTCCTGTAAAACTTATTGATGACCTGGAGTACAGAATTCTTTCCTTGTTCAATAGTGGTGTTGAAAAACCCCACGTACCTCCAAGGAACATCTAGAAACTGCATGATGGTATCAAAACATTTAGATACCAACCCTGTCAAAAGCGCAAAAACATTTGATTCTGGGTATCATTGTGAAGCTAAATGTTGGATTCTGGCTCTGCCTAGAAATTGGTAATGATTTTTCAGTGCTAATTTAACATCAGGGACAGGAAAAAGATTTCAAGGCTGCAGATCACAACTTCAGCTCTTTTACCTTCTTATGTAAGGAAAGGGGAAAATAATTTAAGATATCTAAATAAAATTTAGATGTACAGTCAAATCAAGGTTGGTTTTGCGTGACTCCCCCCCCTCAAAAAGTCCAGACACCCATGTTTTGTCAGCAGAACTGCAGATAGTTCGATATACACCAGATCACACATTTTATGTCTAATCAAATTGTTAGAGCAAGCTACTAGAACATCCACTGAAGTGGAATTTTTACAGATTCAAAGTGTCTGCATCACTTGGCAGTCAGACAGGATTTATTGTCCAAATATCTAATAGGGAAGCATCTTGTCAGCACTTTCATTTACTGGTGACCAAGAAAATACCAGCCATAATTAGCAGCACTTCATTTCTGATCCATTGCTTGTTCTGTTATTTCTTTCAAAGGTAGTAATTGGGACCTTTGGCATAAAGATCTGATCCCTGCTTCCTTAGAGGCAGCCTATGGCCTGGTGCTTGCACAGGGGACTACTTTTACCTTTATATAGACATAGCCAAGCATTTGACAAGTGATCTTCCTTCCTAACCTTGTTCAGATGAGCATTTCAAGGTCAGAATAACTTTATTCTTTTTAAAATATATATCTACATCTATAGAAATCTCATCCTCTAAGAACCACTAAAGCATGAATGAATTATTTATTATGTTCAAAGACCAGCTCAGAAGTAAACACAATACCAGCTATGATATATTAAAAACATTACATGAATTATATTAAAATGAACAAATACGCTCCATGAGATTAATATAGAACTGTAGCAGCTGCAGAAAATCTGGCCACTTTATCCGTGATCCAAGTCTTACGGTCTGAGATGAGAAAGGCCATTTATGATTTCTCAGATCTATCTGGAATTTTTTGAATAGGAGTAATAAAATTGTATCTAAGATCACAATATAAAAGGCAAGGCAATGGGGCATGCACAACAGTTTTTACTTCCTCAAGGGCCTGTGTGTTTCTAAATTTGGCTAGTAGATTGGCCAAACAATTGAGAGGGCACAAACTTCTTGTCCCTGAAGAAATGTTTTGTGACAAGACAAATTATGTTGTAATTTAGTATCCCAGATCCATTGCTTAATTATTTGGCTTTCGAGTATCCAGCTCCAAAGGCTATTGAACTACTGATCCAAAGTCAGATGTTTCTCTGAAAGGATTCATTTCTTGGACTAATAGTGTCAAAGGAGCAAGTACCACAGGAAAGAAAACAATCTTTAGCCAATAGTTTATACAGTATATCCAGGTACAGGCTTCAAGAGAAATTAAGCCCACCTCATCAAGACACAGGACCGCATTGGAAGCACAATGAGGAACTGCAAAAGTGGCTCTCAAAATTTTAGTTTCTACAATTTCAGAAGATCTAAAGTTGTCTTGTGCACATAATTGAGAACCATATAACAACAGTGCAGTAACCATGGTCACAAAGCCATGAATAACTGGGGGAACATATTGCCCTCCTCTGGTATAAAAGACAAAACCTTATCAAAGCAGAGCCACTTCTCCCGCATTCTTTACTTGTACATGCCAGGGCTCAGAATGAAAAACAACTCTTAAATATTTATAGCATGACATCTGCTCAGTATGATTTCCATTAATCATCCAACTATGCTTGGTCTTCCTTTTGGCAAAAATAAGAATTACTATAATCAATGGTTAGTATTTGGATGGGAGGCCACCAAGGAAAACCAGGGTTGCTATGCAGAAGTGGGAAATGGCAAACCACCTCTGAATGCCTCTTGCCTTGAAAACCCTACAGGGTTGCCCTAAGTCAGCTGCGACAGCAAAAAAAAAAGGGGGTCAAAAGTTCATTGTCATAATATAAGGCAAGAACCCAGCAGCCTTAAACCAATATTGGTTTGAAAGAACAATACTGCATCATCCACGTAAAGAAAAATGAAAGGTGTTGACCATCCAATTGATACAAAAATTAAATAACGTGGGGGAAACCACTAAAGTACAGTTCAGTCTCTGTTTATCAGCTGCAAAGAATCACAGGCCAGTCCGACAACCAAACCACCACACACAAAACCCCCGCCAGAAGCATACTCTATGAAATATGTAATATGTTTTTTGCATTGATTTTCATTCTATATGAAATACGCAAGGTGTATTTTCCATTACTAGTTGTAACTAATTTCAAAGTGCCCGAGGGAAGAAGTGTCAGAGTTGAAGCAACGTGGTGAAAATTTTCAAAGCTCCACTTCATCTAAGGCTGATGATGCTGAAATAGCGTAGGAGCAATGTCAGCCCTGCCCTTCTAGCACAGAGTGCCTCTGTTGTCAATTGGGCCCTTCATATGAATATGGAGTTGATATTAATGATTCCTCACCCACTTGTTCAGAGGGCAAAAAATGTGTAAATCAACACAACTAGATAGGGTTGCCAGTTCCCTCTTCGCCACCGATGGGAGGTTTTTGGGGCAGAGCCTAAGGATGGCAGGGTTTGGGGAGGGGAGGGACTTCAGTGCCACAGAGTCCAATAGCCAAAGTGGCCATTTTCTCCGGGTGAACTGATCTAGATTGGCTGGAGATCAGTTGAAATAGCAGATCTCCAGCTAGTACCTGGAGGTTGGCAACCCTACAAAGGGTCTGATTTATACCACAGGCTTCCTCTACCACCATACTATTTCAGCCCCATCTCCCAGACAAAATGACCCAGCTTCCCTGCGTTTAAACTGCTTTCATTCCTTTCCATGAACATTCTTAGTGAATTGCATGCAAGATCTGTCTCTTTTGGGGTTTTCAAAGCAGAAATCTTGAGCAAAAAATTGCGATCCATATCCAACCATATATTGGAAGAAACCCAGTAACTGTTCCTTATTTCTTAGATGTTATCAGAACTAACCGAAGCACCAGGCAGAACGCACATTCTCTAGACCAAAGCTTCTTAAACTGTGGGTCGCCACTCCATATGGGGTCACGTAACTGAATGTGGGGATCATGGAAAATTTGGCAACAGTAAAATTTCTTTATGATTTATTATCAGTAAATGTTGGATTTGTATACCTATTTTATATACCTATATACCCAGGGTCGAGTAAAAATTTATTGGGCCAAAAGGGGTCATGGGTGGAAAAAGTTTAAGAAGCCCTGCTCTAGACCAAACCTTTTCAGGCCACTGCCCCCTTGGTCCCATAACTCATCCCCAGTGCCCCTACCCTACAAAAAGTATTATTCAGAGTAGCGGTTTGGACAACCCACTAAGGAAGATCATGTTTGACTGAAGTAAATGGTATACACAAAAGGCCTGGGAAGGTCCTGGAAGACTGGGGGGAAATAAGAAAAATAATGACTTGAACTTAAAGGAATAAAGATGATTTTAATTTGCCTTCTTTTAATACTTTTTAAAATTTCATTTTATTGCTGCAATTCTGAATAAAAACAATGTGGTATATTTTCTTTATAAAGGTTTGTCTATTTTTTTATTCTTTGCTGAAAATATACCCCAAACTTCCCCCAATATTTATATTTATTTTACCGTAATTTCCCCTCTATTTGTGTGTGTGTGTGTGAGCACGCGCCATCGAGTCACAGCTGACTTATGGTAACCCTGTAGTGTTTTCAAGGCAAGAGATGTTCAGAGGTGGTTTGCAATTACCTGCCTCCATGTGAGCTGAGACACTTGTGAGAGAACTGTGACTGGCCCAAGGTCCCCCTTCAGGCTTCATGTGGAAGAGTGGGGAATTGAACCTGGTTCTCCAGATGAGAGTCTGCCACTCTTAACCACTACACCACACTGGCTTCTTTCCTATTACTGGAATTTTTATTATTTATATCCTAAGTTTTCCCTCAATGACCCTTTTTCCTTCTGTGTGTGCGTGTTAAGTGCCATCAAATCACTTCTGACTTATGGCGACCCTATGAATTAATGACCTCCAAAACATCCTATCGTTAACAGCCTTGATCAGGTCTTGCAAACTGAGGGCCATGGCTTCCTTTATAGTGTCAATCCATCTCTTGTTGGGTCTTCCTTTCCCTGCTGCCTTCAACTTTTCCTAGCATTATTGTCTTGGGAGGGGGCATTGCCCAGTGGTAAAACATCTGCTTGGCATGCAGAAGGTCCCAGATTCAATCCCCAGCATCTCCAGTTAAAAGGATCAGGTCATAGGTGAAGTGAAAGACCTCAGCCTGAGACCCTGGAGAGCTGCTGCCAGTCAGAGTAGACAATACTGACTTTGATGGACAGATGGATTTATTCAGTATAAGGCACCTTCATGTGTGTGTGTTTTCCAGTGATTCTTGTTTTCTCATAATATGGCCAAAGTACAATAGCCTCCATTTAGAAAAACATTTTTTCCTTTTTGAAATCAGTTATTGAGAAATTTTAAATCCTTGTATATCTAGAAATATTAATATTAGGCAGGAAGTGACAAATATAACACTTATGTAGCTAAAAAGTATGCTTCATAATCAACAGGCTCAGTAACCAAGAATACAGGAAAATAAATACCATGCTCAATACTATTAACCAAGAATACAGGAAAATAAATACCATGCTCAATACTATTATATTAAGGACTTACCAGCAAAAACTTGGAAAATGACCCCCCCAAAAGCCCCAACCCCAAAACACACACTTCTCAAAACACAGTATACTGATCTAACTAGAACTCTAGTGGTGTCTTTACTAAAAATGCCAATAATTCCCACCAGATTTCAGCCCTATGAAGAGGCAGAAACTTGGGAGTGCCATTTGCCAGTATGGTGCCACAGCCTGGTCAATTGTAAACAAGTGAACAACACAGTCAAAGGGGCCCATCTCCAGTGCCCCCCAGCCACCCCCCTTGCCTTAGTCCCCCTCCAGGTAATCCCACCACCCTCTAGGAGGCAGTACCACCTTTTGGGAACCACCGTTCTAGACCAGCAGTTCTCAACGTGGGGCCATATGGCCCCCCGGAGGGCCAGGATATTCCAAGGGGGCCACAGGTGAAAACTGCGTAAATGGGGGGGGGCACGGCACGAGACTAGAGGGCCACAGAGGGAAGCGAGAAGTGAAGAAAACAAACACATGAAAATCTAACACACAACTTTCTTCATTGCACTTCTATGCATCGTTTGCAACTGTGGATTTGTGTATCGCTGTAATCTTATGCAATGGTGGTAGAGGCTTTGTTCTCCCTTGTATGTGAACATTGTTGTTTATTAGCGTGTTGTATTCCCTTTTTGTGGGGTATTTTTTGTAAATTTGTTTCCCAATAAGAACTGCATGTGTGCATTTTGTGTGGCTGTTTATGCTTCTTTGTTCCTTGGCTATTTACAAACAAAACATTTAAAAAGCTACCTTTCTACCGGTCGGACAAGGGGGCCACAGGAAGGAAACAAGGTCGGAAGGGGGCCACAGTCAGAAAAAGGTTGAGAACCACTGCTCTAGATCATCAATATACTCCTTGGTATGCTGCCTGCTTTCCACCCCATATAACCCAGGTTAAGAGTTTGACAATTTCTCCCTTCTCCGCTGTTTTCCCAAACCACAATGATTGTTTTTGCCTTCTGTGCCCTACAAGGAACGCAATATAGAAATATGATGTAGATAGACAGCAGCGCTGTTTCCCAGGTACAGCGCACATAAGCTGCTTTCAGTGAAGTAGCAGGGGGTAGCAAAGAGACATTGATTTATTTTTGTAGATTCCTCAACCACTCTATTAAGAAGCAGAAGTTCATGACAACGGGGTCTGAGCCACAAACAAACAACGGAGGCAGCAGATTACATCTGGTCGATAGGATGCCTCGGTTCTTGAGCTCAAGGCAACTAAGACACTGTCATCTTTCATTTCACCTCCGATCGTTCAAGTGAAGAAACTACCAAGTCCACATTCAGGCCCCAGGCAGCGATGAGTCGCTCAAACAAACAAAAAAGAAGAAGGTAACGCCAGAGAAGACAGCAGGGAGAATGTCTAAAGACACCTTGAAAGCAGACGGGATTTTTTTTTATTGAAATGTACGATGGAAAAGTTCAAACAGCCTCCCACCCTCCTTGCACATTGGCATGAAGTTCTTCGTATTCACAGTGATGGCTCCAGCAAGGTCAGGGTTAAGTCAGCCCCAAACTTTCCTCCCCTGAGCGTTCATGATTCTCTATCAAAGCTGCTTGGGTCATGAGAGCAAAGGTTTAGACTTATATCTAAAGATATGAATCCAGTTAAGTCTTCTCTGCCCTAAAAGCCGCCTACTTAAAAAAAAACAAAAGGTCGTAATATCTTACTGGTCTCAAGGTCCTAAAACAGGCTTGGAATGTCAGCGATACAAGGAACAGGATCCGTGACTCCTGAGAACCCGTTTGCTAAATATACTCCCCTCCCCCCACATACACACTGAAAAGCAGGCTGAAGTCAAAATACAGTGTGGTAAAGTGACTACATCCTTGAGGGGCTGTAGCCTGCTGGGTTGGCATGTATCAGGGGCCCAGTCCCTACCTTTGTGTAAGACAAAGCCCTTCTCTTGGCCCCTTTTCGCAGTAAACCTGTGAAGATGTTTATATTTTAGCCCCTAAATGAGAAGGGGCCGTTGTGTGTAATAAATCTATGATACAAGCAATAAAAGACTTTCCCATGCCCCACTTTACTGACGCTTAGGACAGCCCAGGAAGTGTCAGTTATCCAAACCACACATCCCCATTAGGAAAGCCCTGTTCCCTCCACACAATATGCAGATTCTTTGTCAGGAAAGAGTAATGTGCAAAGTTAATTCACTCTTGGTTGACTTGGAACAGACCAAATTAAATCACTGCTGGAGGGGGGGAAGCCACAAGACGGATAGAAGGTATGAATACGCATGTTGGGGCCTGGAGACTCACTCTGGTCCCCCGTGGCTTCAGCATAACTTCCCAATCCAATCCTAGGGGCCTACTCAACCTTTCTTCTTCACAGACTGAGCAAGCCAAGGAGACTGGGATGCTAGCCCCCAAAACTAACAGCAAGAAAAGATTTAGCAGGAATCCTCAGCTACTGATTTCTGTGCATGCTGCAAAATAGAAGAAATGGGAGTGAGCAGCTGAGATCCTTGGAGGGGATGGTGTATGTTAAGCAGCCTTTTAAAATCTCAGTAGGGGGCACAGCAGAATTGCTGGCCCCTCAGCCCTCAGTTCAAATTATGACCCCTGTAAAAAAAAATTAAGTTGCTCACCAGGGGTATAAGCACCTCCCACCATTTGTACAAATGTTCAGTGATCGAGGTGCCAAGAACACCAAATTTACGGCAGACTTGAGTATGATGGCATGAACAGCTGTTTGCCAGATGTGCTTGCAGTACAATGGATCTACCACTTGCAGGACCTTAAAAGGGCAGCACACCAAAAACATTTTGCCCCCTACACAAGATGACCCCACTTGTGAAAGCAGGAGAGTGAGAAGTTCGGGCCCTTCTTCTCAAGGCCAGGTCCTCTTGCCCCAGAGGAAGCATCCAAGGCAGTGACAGCACCTTGCCATCCAGTCCAGGCTCAGCACAGAGCCAAGAGGGAAAACATGCTTGGTTCCGGCAGCAGGGCTGCAGTCTGACAGCTGAGCTCCTGCTGCTCCTTTCAGTCAAGAGAGCGGTGAGAAAGCCCGTTACCTCTTCTCTATCTTCTGCTTCTGCAAGCTGAGGGAGGTGAAGCTGGCCAGGAGGTCAGTAACCTCATCCACCTGTCAGAGAAATAATGCAAAACATTGTGGAAGACGAGCAGAAAAGGAAACGTGCAGGAACTGAGAGAAAACCCTAGGACTTCAGGGGCGCTGCCTGCATGTAGCCACTAAGAACTAGAAGCGTAGAACTTTGAATAGTCAGTTGTTGGGCGAGTGCAGGATGGCATTAGTACAGCTGCATGGCAAACAGCTAAAGCCAAAGGTATTTCTGCCACTAGGGGCCAGAGCATTTATTTTAAAACAGTAATTAGCCACCTTTCTCCCTTGCAGAACTCAAGGCGGCTTACGATAATGAAGAGAAGGGCTCCTTTAAAGGTAAATGTGTTTGGAGAATGCATGAACAGGATGTACAGTATAGGGACATTTACAATAAGCAGTTTCTAGCAATGAGAATGATCAGCTTTGATTGGTGTCGTCCTACTAAACTTCTAACTGTGGATTAACATTTGGTCCCCAGTTTAACAGGCATGACACTGAACAGGACCTGAGATCCTCCATGAGACCTGCAGCCATGCAGGATTCAGAGACACGCGGCCTCTCTCTTCCTTGCAACAGTTTTGATGTATCCCCCCCCCCAAATTAATAGGCTTTCCTTAATTAGCATCCAAAACTAGGTCATGGCTAGGGCAAAACTACTCTGGCTTTGCTTCCAATGATAAGAGCCACATGCAAAAAGAACAGAGAATGTTCAGCTGAAGCCAGTATAGTGAACTGGTTTATTCTTAAGCCAGTTTCATCTGTTACTAACGATACCAAACAAGTATATCTAACCGAAACGTGCCTGGATCCCATGTGGGTTCTAGTATGGTATGCAGAATCCTATCACTCTATACGTTAACAAAGGGGGGGGGGCAAAAATAGCCTGTTGGGGAGTGAAAATTATTCAGAAGGGACAGATCATTGAGGGCAGCTAAGCATTAGTTTACAGGAAAGGCTGTGGCTCAGAGTTAAGAGCATTCGCTTGGCATGCAGAAGACTCCTGGTTCAATCACCAGCATCAGATGAAACTATTATTTACCCATGTGTTTTCTTGAAATGTATGGATATTGTTTGGGGATTCCTCTCCCCTTATTTGGGTCGCCAGGAACATTCTCTCTTCTTTAAACTGCTGTTTTTGATACTTTATCTGCTGTTTTTGATTGCTTTACATTTTTCCGCTGTGCTATGTTGCACTTGCCATTGAAAAATGCTCAAGGTGGCTAACTGTACTTTTAAAGGAGATAAAATCCTCTTGGGCCACTGACCTGTTCTTTTGTGCTGGTCATCTGTAGCCTGGTGCAAAGATCATCCAATTGTTCCCGCTGCTCATGACGACCGAGACGTTCAAGGTATTCCCGCAACATCTGGATTATCTGCAAGAAGCAACAGGGGAGAGAGCAGGCTTTACTACACGCATCAGAAAAGGTCAACATTCTGGTTAGAAGGCATTAGTTGAAACAGAGCTGCAGACGGTGTTTGAGAAATGTCTGGAGAAAACCAGAAACTTGTCTGCACACATAAATAAACATGCTCCAAGGCAAGGAACACAGATGTTGTCTCACTAATAGGGATGAATGCCACTGTTTTTCCATTCACACCAACGTGTGAGAACTAAGCATTACTTTCCATAGCAACAGAATGCTTTATAATATTTGCAATCAGTTCCTTTCCCTACTTTATATTCAAACTAATTCTAACAGCAGAAGCAACAGATCTTCCTCACGGAAGGTCTTACAAGAGCTCCTGCGATCCCATACTCAAAATCTCCAAATTTCACAAGGAACTCCCACAAGGACAAAGTCCAATTTTAAAAGACAATTTAGCCATACAGTTTTTATAGTTTCAGGTAGGTAGCATTGTTAGTGTGTAATAATAAAACAAAATTAGAGTCCAGTGGCACCAGCAACATTTTCCAGGGTATAAGCTTTTGTGAGCCAAAGCTCACTTCATCAGATACAAATGAGAATGAAGATGAATCATCCTTTATATGCAGGTCAGAAGATGGGAGGGGTGTTACAAAGAAGGACCAGTTGGAGTCAGGAGGCAGAGATACAATGCAAAACATAATCAGCTTGATTAGAGCTGGGAGATATGCATAGAGATAGGAAATGCAGAAAATTAGCATCTGTAAGGGGAGTATAGTGTTATTATCATAGTTAATGGCATTTTTATTTTTCAGATTATGAATCTTTTTTAGTTTATTATTGCTACAATTATCAGACTGCATTTTCATATATTGTAATTGTAAGCCACTTCAAACAATGGTAAAGGTGGGATAAAACTGGTAAAATAACTTGCAGTTATTCTGTGCAGAATATGGCAACAATCACTAGTTTATATAGTTTCTAAAAAGATTGGGTAATTTTAGATGATATGGCTAACAGATGTTGAAATGCTTAATAACCAAGTGAAACCTCCATGCCCAGAGGCAGTACAGCTCAGATTACAAAATACTGGGGTATGACTTCACCGTACGAAGCCTGAGAGCTTCTCACAGTTATAAGGCAAACCATTTTGGAAGACAACCCCGGAGTGTTCGCACACTAGCCTTTAACTCTGGTATTGGCTCCATTCTTTCTCACTTTACCCCTTTTACATTCCTCTCCAAAGTGTTACTTTCCCATGTTTTCTGTGTTGGACCTTTTTTCTCCTGAAGGACTGGATTGTGGTGATTGAGAGGGGAGGGGGTTCCAGTTTATTTGCAGTGTGCAATTTCAGGTGCAAATCGATGTAACAATATTTTCTCACTGATTTGGAGGTATGCTTTTTGAGGCAGCGTGTAATCCGATCTTTCTTTATAACTTGCACTTGTGCCATTTTCCTCCTCACCCCAAAATTAAAAATTTGGGCTGAATCGCACACGCAAGCCTGAGAAAAGGGACCACAAAGGAACAGGGCCTGTGTTTCTTTGCATGCTCAGGAGGCGACAGTGGCCGTGCTTTTGCCATCCATCCTGACCTGCTGGAGTTCCATCTAGGATAGGGCTCATCCTGTCCCTTTAAAAGTGCCTCTAGACTGCCAGACCGTGCATGCAGCAAGGAGGCCACTGAGGGAAAAGCGCAGGCTCAACCCAACTCCTCATTGCAGCTGACTCTTCCACTTCCCTCATGCCTTTCTATAAACTCAAACTACTACTGCCTGCACCATCATCCCTGCACCAGTGATTATACCTGTCCTTCTGACAGAAAATAAAAACTTCCTGGGACAGCTGGGGTTGTGACAGGACCAGGGCAGGTGCTGCTATGGATGGCTTCATGGTAAGAGTTGGAGTTGAATAAGCAAACTGGAGAAATATCCTCAACACTGTGTCCTTTCTCTATGGACCAGACAATGCACAGTTTCCAGTAAAGAAGATTGGCACTATTATAGCACCAGCATAAAAACTCCCTAGATGAGAACACACAATTTTTGTTACCATCTGAAAAGCCCCCTTAACAACATAAGTCTTCAAGTCTGATCCAGCAAGACTATTTTTATGAATTATTCTGGTTATTTCAACCCTTTTATACTGTGTTCCTTTCCTACCATGATTTTGTATATCAATGCAGATCTTCCATTTAACTTAGAAGCTACTGATCTTCGATTCACCAAATCCACTTGTACTTAAATTAATTCTTTCGTTTTCTTCTAAAGCACAGAATGTAATGCTAACTCCTGACACCCTGCAGCCTCGCTGGGCCCCTGAGCTTGTCCTCACCTGCTTTACTTCCAGACGAACCACTTCGAGGCTCTGTGAAAGGCCTTCCTGCAAGATGTTTAGCTTTGACTTGGCCAGGTGCAGCGGGGTCCTTCCAGCTCTGTCCAAGGCATCTACCCGAGCGCCTAGAAAAATGAACATACAAAAAGAAAGGTTACATTCCACAAGAATACGCAAAAGGAAGAGGCCACTTTATAATTTGTGAAGGGGAAAAATTACCTCCACGGAGCAGTGTGGTGATGACAGGAACATGATTTGTGCAGGCAGCTGGGGAAGAAAACCACAAGACACAACTGAACAGCAGTGTACAGCAGCGTAATGAGGACAGACTCTGTCTTATCATGGTAGTCTTATTTCCTACAGGATACAGTTGTGATGTAGTGTCTTGGCCCAGAGTCCAAGCTGGTTTAAAAATGCACTTCAGCCACAAATCACTAGGTAGCCTTGGGCAAATTTCCTCAGCCTCTCCTTTTGCAATAAGGGGCTAAACATAACCGGCTTGCCTCGCAGCCTGCTGCAGGAGTACAAGAGAGAATAGACGTAGAAAGGTTTTGAATGCATGACATGAAACGACAATATTGCCGTTGCACCTGGGAAATCTAGAATGGTGTAACAGCCCATACTTCAGGTTCAGAAAAAATTAACAAATATATCTGCACCGTTTCGTGACCGGACAAAGCTGTTCTGTTTTAAAGAGACTTCCGAGACTTCATTCTGTTCAGCTTGATTAAATGAAGAAGGTAAGGAGACTTGTAAGGGACAAAGTGTTGAGCTGGTAATTCTGCCAATACCTTCTCTCATTTCTGAGTTTTAAAGCAAACACCACAACTAATTCCACATTCCCCCCCCCCCCCGGGTCAAAAATGTATATACATTTCGACATAGTACATGATTATTATGCCTTCCCCCAAGGAGCTCAGGGCAGCACACGTGGCTCTCCCTTCTTCATTTTACCCTCAAAACAACAACCATGTAAGGTAGGCTAGGGTGAAGCCATCCAGGGAGCCTCATGCCAGAGTGAGGATTTGAACCACAGTCTCCCAGATCTTAGTCTGACATTCTAACAATATCATACTGATTTAACAAAGCTCATGTTTTCAGGATTCTGACCAAGTCACCAAATTCTGCTCACAGCAATTCAAGTCCCAGGTTTCAAATTCCTTAGGACGAAAGGACTTTCACCAGCTCTGTCTTTATGATACTCGAGAAAGTCCAGAATATGCCCTGGCAATTCTCCTGACTAACAGTGCAATCCTAACAGGATTACTCCAGTCTAAACCCATTTCAATTGGCTTAGACTGGAGTAACTTATTTAGGATTGCACTGTAAGACAGTTGCTACTGGGATGACAAAAGGAAGAAAAGCGATAGGCAAAGAACTCCAGAGTCTAAGGTGGAGCAATTACTTGACAGCATGCTGTTGAGACTTACCCAAATGAAGCGGAGTGTTTCCTAGACCGTCTCGCTGGTTTGGGTCAGCTCCATGGTCCAAAAGCAACTGCACTAAAACACAAAAACAGGCTTAAATTGGCCCTGAACATTAGGCTCAGAAAAGCCACTTATTCTTCCAAAATGTTAAATCAAAACCAACTAGTTTTTGAATGTGATCAGCTTTCACCTGCTGATGAACACAGCAAAATCACCCTTGCTCATGTCTCCACAAATCAATTTCCATTCCCTTACAAAGTGTTTTAGAAGAGCTGGGTGTCCCATAATAATTATTTTTAGAGCACATCCATGAAACTTGTAAGCCTGTATACAGGCACAGATACTGTCCCATGTTGACCCTGATTGACACCTGTGCGTTCTCAAAATGTCCTTAGTCCTAAAATGCTAGAAATTTCAGGGATTTACCCCCACCAAGCCTCATACTTAAACCCATAGGCCTTGTCTAAATTGCTCAGAAGTAATACTTGTTTGACAATTCTATGTGGTACTCTGGAAGGGGAGGCCCATAACTTAGCAGCAGGGTTTGCATGCACAGGATCTCAGGTTCAATTCTCAGCCTCTTCAATTAAAAGGATCTTGGGGAGCAGGATTGGTAGTAGAATCTGTGTGAGCCTCTGACTGTCAGAACAGACAATAGTGAGTGAGACGGATCAATTACCTGGCTATGTGTAAGGCAGCTTCTTATACTCACATCCTCATGGATGGCACACTCCAAAAGAATACCACTGTGCATCCCTGTACTCGCTCACCCCTACTGCCAATGTCTACACTTTTCCTTTAGCTACCTGGAGCAACAGGCTTCCCCTATGAAATCTGGGATGTTTGCAGAGTAGCTCCATCCACAAAGCAGCACCTCCTTTTTAAGGAGAGCAGCTTTTGAAGAAGGAATAAGAATGATCAGCAATTCCTCTTCAAGAAATAGGATCCCATGTCACTCACCAATGTGGTCATTGCCGTTGCAGGAAGCAAAGTGCAACGCTGTTCGGCCTTTGTCATCAGCAGCACAAGGGTCGGCCCCATCATCTAGAAGCTGCTGCACTGTAGCCACCAAGGGAAAAAAGACAAGCCAGTGTGTGAAAACAGCTGAGGGGACATTCTTTTAGTTAAGATTAAGTTATGTCAGAACTGCAATTCAAGGTGCAGTGAACGGTGGATCATGTTCTCCAGACTGATGCTTAGTGTTGAAGATCTACACAACTAAAATTAATGTGGCCAAAGAGGGCTCAGTACTTCCCCATGTAACATAAAAATACATGTAGACTAGTTCATTTCTGGATTCAGAGTTCTAGCTAAGAGGTAAATGGTCTCTGACCTCAGCGTCCTAAAGATAACTTCTCTAGGAATCTGCCCATCAACTAAGATCTGCATCAGAGGATCTTTGTATGCTCCTGCCTTCAGGAAGGAAAGCCTTTTCTGTGATGATGACCCAGCTATGGAACACCTTCACTTATTATATTTATTTACTTGTGTGCCACCTCTCCAGAGAGGTGCCTACTTTGTTAGGAATTAGATGAAATCCATTCTGTTCACCTGTTCTCCTAATAATACACAAAAGTTGAAAGTAATTGTTCCTAAGTTTTTTACAGCATTCTATTGCTAGGCCTAATGATCTGATTTCTTGTTTTTATTGGTCTAAGCCATCTTTGCAAACTGGTTAGTATTTTTAGCAGAAAAGTGAAACAGTAATTCATAAAGGCCTGCTCCTAAATGTCACTGTATCGTGGCACATTGGTACAGATTATGAGTGTCGTAGGGAGCAAGTGAGAGAAGAAAGGAAGGAAGCCATGTAGCATGAAAAACTCTTTTGCAGTGCAATCGTAACCAGAGTTACTTACACTCTTCTAAGCCCATTGACTCCCATGGACTTACAAGGGTGTATTGCAGGAGTTCCCAACTTTTTTGAGCCTGCAGGCACCTTTGGAATTCTGACATGGCGTGGTGCGTGCAGCCACAAAATGGCTGCCAAAGGAGGCGGAGCCAGACACAAAATGGGTGTCACAGCTTACCTTCAGTCACACAGTGAAGATCCTTTTGCTGTGGTGGCAACTACGGCCAAAGCAATGTTTTTAAAAATTTGTACAGCCAATCAAATCCCACAATGGCCAATCAGAAGCCTTGCCAGGCAAAAGCCCCACCTGGCCCTGCCCACTTTCTAAAAACACTTGGTAGGGACTGGAAAGGTGTTGGCAGGCACCAAGTTGGTGACCCCTGGTGTATTGCTACTTGGGATCGCACTGTTGGTCACCTGACACCTCCACAGGACTTCTAATATTTTTGAAAACATTAGCAGAGCCTTTTCTACGCTCCTCCTCTTCAAGAATCTGACTGATATGCTAAATGTAGAAACTAAAATCGACAATTATCAGTGTTACTTTTGCCATGTAGTAAGCCAGCTTTTCCTGCTTAGCGTATGTTCAGGCTGCAAGAAAAAAAATCACCCAGTAACACTTGGAGAGGCAGCTACATGGAAACATACTGAAGAGCCTGAATAACATAATCTTACCTGTTTCTAAATCATTAGCATTGGCAGCTTCTCTCAACCGTTTCAAAGCTGTGGACAAAGGGACAAGGGAGTTTTTTTGGAGAGTGAATAGTAAAACAAGAACAGTTTTGCTCTCCTGCCCAACATCAGATTTTGCAAAACAAATGCTTACGTTTCTCAATTACTTTGCACATCTCACAGCTTCCTCCCAAAGCCATATTTCTGCTGTGGGATACCATACTTTTCTAAGCACTTGAAAATACAGTGTTTTGTACCAAGGAAAAGGAGATATTTCCCTTAGACAGTGCACCCATTGCCGCTGTAACATGTGGTTGTACAAGTGTCATGCACGTTTCCTGTTTTGTGATTATGTTTCTTCAAAAAAATTCCCTGCGGCCATAATGTTCCCTCACAATACAACTTCTGTGCAGGAACACTCATTTAGTCATTTAAAAAATCATTTCAAGTGGCCCCAAACAGCAGCAACACTATAGCCTCATCCTCCACACCTCCCCAGTATCCCATCCTGCTGTTTTATGAAGCTGAGAAAGAAAACCGGCAGTTCTGTGCTTCCCCTCTCCTGCATTGGTATGCCAGCTTCCCAGAAATTTGTCACTGTCTACTGTTTACACTGCCCTGACCTGGATGGCCCAGGCTAGCCTGATCTTGTCAGATCTCAGAAGCTAAGTAGGGTCAGCCCTGGTTAGTATTTGGATGGGAGACCACCAAGGAATACCAGGGTTGCTGTGCAGAGGAAGGCACTGGCAAAACCACCTCTGTTAGTCTCTTGCCATGAAAACCCCAAAAAGGGGTCGCCATAAGTCGGCTGCGACTTGATGGCACTTCACACACACACACACACACACACACGGTTTACACTATCGCGCCACCTACAAAGTCATTCCTATATTCTTAATGTCCATACTCATTTAAACAAGTGGTCTGGGGAGAAGAGTAAATAACTGCACATTTGTGAAAAACAAAGCTGACTCTGTAAGGCTGTCCCAAATCACTTCACGTTTACCATACATTTATTTAATACATTTCTGTCTCCTCCTTCTACTTATAATCTGAGCAATTCGCACACAGTCCACTGACCCCAGGCCTTTCAATAGGAAACAGAATGAAGACCCCATTCACTAACAGAATCAGGCCATGGTAGTTATTCTGTTGTTACTGGCGGACAGCCTGCTGCTATGCATGTTTACTCAAACATATGACCCAGCATACTCGGACAGCTTTCACACATACTGAATAATGCACTTTCAGTCGACTTTCAAAATCTTTTGCTAGTGGATTTTGTCATTTCACACAGCAAAATCCAGCTGCAAAGTGGATTGGATGTAGATTGAAAGTGGATTATTCAGCAAGTGCGTAGGTGCCCTGTTACAGCCTCAGGTTTGCAGGCATAGGGGCATCACTACAGTCTCAAAATCACAGGCTACCTGCTGCACCACACTACCCCTCATTATTCTGCAGTAGAAAGCTGAGATATTGCCTCTGCACATTTAACTCTGAATTACACGGAAAGGGAATTAATTTTAAGTAAGCGCCCATGTTAGCAAGCATAAATTAAGCTCTGTGCTCATTTCAATGCGATTTGCTCCAATGAAGAAAGCTGACAGGAAGAAAGTAGATACCTTTGAAATGTGTGTTACGGATTCCGTAGACTGCCAAAAAACAACAACAAATAAGTGGGTTCTAGATCAAATCAGCTCTGATCTGGATGGCCCAGGCTAGCCTGATCTCATTAGATCTCAGAAGCTAAGCAAGGTCAGCCCTGGTTAGTATTTGGATGGGAGACCACCAAGGAATACCAGGGTTGCTGTGCAGAGGAAGGCACTGGCAAACCGCCTCTGTTAGTCTCTTGCCATGAAAACCCCCAAAATGGGTCGCCATAAGTCGGTTGCAACTTGACGGCACTTTACACACACAGATCAAATCAAGCCTGAACTCTCCCTAGAAGCTAAATGACTGAACAGAGGCTATCCTATCACATTATGAGAAGACAAGAGTCACTGGAAAAGACAATTCACAGTGGGTCGCCGTGTTAGTCTGTCTGCAGTAGTAGAAAAAGGCAAGAGTCCAGTAGCACCTTAAAGACTAACAAAAATATTTTCTGGTAGGGTATGACCTTTCCTGAGCCACGGCTCACGAAAGCTCATACCCTACCAGAAAATATTTTTGTTAGTCTTTAAGGTGCTACTGGACTCTTGACCTTTTCTACTACTGGAAAAGACAATAATGCTAGGAAAAACGGAAGGCAGCAGGAAAAGAGGAAGACCCAACATGGGATGGATTGACTCTATAAAGCACTGGTTCCCAACCAGGGGACCGTGGACCCCCAGGGGTCCTCGAGAACTAAATTAAGGTCCGCGAAACAAAGTTATAAACCCATAATAAATTAATATTTTCAATCAAAAGTTCTCTATTATAAATATATATATATATTCAAATATTATTCTAAGCTTAATGTTGAACTAACAGTGATGATTGAAGTTTATTTTCAAATTCTCAGAATTTTTATTTTGAACCTTGGGGGTCCCTGCACGGAACAAAAAAGTCCTAGTGGTCCCTGGTCAAAAAAAGGTTGGGAACCACTGCTATCAAGGAAGCCAGGGCCCTCAGTCTGCAAGGCTGTTAACGACAGGATGTTTTGGAGGAAACTGATTCTTAAAGTCGCCATGAGTGGGAAACGACTTGGTGGCACTTAACGCACACAGGAACGCAACCCTAGCCAATGCTTACTCGGAAGCTCGCCCCACTACATCCCGTGGGGCTTAAGTCAAATGTGCATAGGACGGCGGCCACTTTCCTCTGGCCCTCCGGACCCCCCTTGAGGCGGACAGCTGCCTGGGTGGCCTGGAGCCCTTCTCTCCGAGGCTCCCCCCCCCCGCACCCAACGCCCGCCACGGGTTTGCAAGGCACGGTCGGAAGCGAGCGCCGCGGCCGCCTCCGCCTGCACGCGCGCCCAGCCCCTCACCGTGGATCTCCTTGCCCACAGGCCCCACCTTGCGGTGCAGCCGGGCGGCCCTGCGGCGGCGGCTCGGCATCTTGCACAGGCGGCGCTCCCTCTGCCAGGGGAGCTGCAAGTAGCCCAGCGAGGCGGGCTCGGGAACGGCCTCCGGAACGGCCCTCAGGGCGGCCCCGAGCCCGGCCAGTGAGAACATCTCCGTCGCCGGGCTCGGGGCTTCGCCGCCTCCTTCCATGGCCGCCGCCGCCGCCGCTCCCGGCTGCGCGCGACACCGCCTAGCGACCGGACCCGGGAGGCGCGCGCCTGAGGGAGGCGTAACCATAGGACCAATGGGAAAGGGGCGAGGAGAGGGGCAGCTGCCGGAGCCACTCAGGAGGCCGTCGCGCCGCCAGGGGGAGGCGGGCGAAGCGCGTCAGCAAAGGGACGTCAGCCAATGAGAGGTTGGGAGGTCGAAAAGCGAGGGTGGCCCTCTGGCTGCGCTTCCTGCTCTGGCTGGAGCCCTCCATGGGCGGGGCAAAAGAGCTGGACTAGAAAGCAACGTTTTATTTTTTTTGTTTTTGTTTTTTTAAAAAATTTTTAAACAAAAAGGGGGAAAAAACCAATACAAACAACAACAAATGCAAAAGAAAAAAAGTATAACAATATAGAGAACTACACAATAAGAATGATATATCTGTAAAAAGGTTAAAAAAAAGATTCAAAATACAATCATTACGTTCTTATTACAATCATCTTACCCATTTTGTTCCCACCCCCCTCCACCAGTGTACCCTTAATCCCTCCCACCACCGTGTTGAACTTCAGGAAAAGCGTCTAAACAGTTTATTAATAGATTATTTTAACAATAATTTATATTACCGACGTTTAACGGAAAAAAAATTAATAGCAGAATTAGAAACTCTATATTCTGATTGCGGCACTTTGGAAGACTTCTTTACTCAAGGGGTGGTTGTGTTGTGGAATTCATGGCAGGTGTAGGTCGTGATGGCAGCTAGCATAACTTTAAAAGAGGGTTAGACAGACAGGTGAAGGATAGGCCCATCGATGGCTTCTAACTATAGTAACTAAAAGGAACCTCCATAATCAGAGGCAGTAAGCCTCTGAATACCAATGCTAGGCGACAGCAACAGGAGAAGGCTTTGGCCTCCATGCTCTGTTTATTGGCCCTCCGGGACATCTAGTTTGAAACAGAATACTGGACTAGATGGACTCTTGGTCTGATTCAATAGGTCTTGTCCTACATTCTTACTCATACCCTCTCCCCAGCAAGTTTTTTGACTGTTCCCTACATTGGCTGTTAGAATAGGTGTGACCCATGTCTCCCATCGACTCTGTAAAGTGCCCTGCAGCTACAGAGATAATTGATGAAATTTTGTTTATTTGTGTATTTTATTTTTACCCCACCCTTTCCCGACTGAAGTCAGGCTCAGGGTTGGCTAACAACCCATAAAATAGTAAACAGTTAAAATGAACACATTATACTAACATCCGGTTAGACATTTAAAATTCTCACAGCTGACTTATGGCAACCCTGGTGGCTTTTTTCAAGGCAACAGAAATTCAGAGATGGTTTGCCATTGCTGCCTCTGCATCCCAATTCCTTGGAAGAAGCTAGGGTTGTCAGGTCCCTCTTCGCCACCAGCAGGTTTTTTGGGCAGTGCCTGCAGAGGGCGGGGTTTGGGGAGGGGCTTCAGTGCCATAGAGCCCAATTGCCAAAGTGGCCATTTTCTCCAGGGGAACTGATCTCTATCGGCTGGGGGTCAGTTGTAATAGTGGGATACCTGGAGGTTGGCAACCCTAGAGGAAGCCCATCCAAACACTAACCAGAGCCGACCCTCCTTAGCTTCAGAGATCTGAAGAGATCAGGCGAGCCTGGGGCTATCCAGGTCAAGACTTAAAATCTTTACTAACATTAAAATTCTAGTTGGTGTCCCTATTATACTAATAACAGGGAGAACAACCATGGAGGGGGAAGAAGAAAAGCAGAAGGGGGAAAAAGGAGGGGAGGGGGAAACCAAGAAAAAGGAAAGGACAGGAGGCCAGCTAGAGTGGAACTGTCACTGTCCTCAACAATAGGCCTGGTGGGATATCTCGGTCTTGCAGGCCCTGCAGAATTGAGCCAGGTCCCAGGTCTCATTTGATAAACAGTTCCACCAGGCTGGAGCCAGAACTGAAAAGGCTCTGGCCAAGGACATCCGGATACTTTTTGGACCAGGGACCACCCGTAAATTGTTACTAGCTGAGCGCAGTGCTCTTTGGGGGGGGGGTAGAGACGGTCCTACAGATATGATGGTCCCAGACCGTTTAGGGCTTTAAAGGTCAACATCAAAACCTTGGACCTGATCTGGTACTCATCTTGGAGCCAGTGCAGCTGGTGGTGCATTGGTTATATATTGGCTCTCAATCGGGTCCTGTAAGGACCTGCGTGCCTCCACATTCTGGAGCAATTGGGAGTTTCTGGAGCAACTTCAGGGGTAGCTCTGCATAGAGTGAGTTACAGTAGTCTAATCTGGAGGTGATAATAATAATGTTATACCAAAATAAAATAATGTTATTTCAAAATAAGAAGAAGTAGCTGGGCTATTGGTAAATGCAGGACACAAAAAAGCCAGCATGAGCACCATGTGTTGTGTATATAAACAAGAGTAATAAAGGCTAACTAAAAATAAACAAGAGTCTTGTGGTTCTTTAAAGCAATTACTTTATTTATTGAGGCATAAGCTATCATGAGCCACATCCCACTTCATCATATGCATGAAGAACAGGAGGAAAAACTCCACGCTCCTGCCTCTTTTCAGTCCAACTTGGCAGGAATGATGACATTTCACTCTGTTGATATATGATTTGCTACAAAGACAGAAACTATAAATTCTGATTGAGAAGTTATGACTAAGTCTAAATTAAGGCTTGTCAAAACTTGTTTGTCAGAACTATTCATCTTTTATCAGACTTAGATCTTTAAAGCGCCATTCTAAACAGAATTACCTTGTCTCTAAATCCTTTGAAGTCAGTGAGCTGAGAAGGTCTAACTTTAGTAGAAAAGAGCAAGAGTCCAGTAGCACCTTAAAGACTAACAAAAATATTTTCTGGCAGGGTATGAGCTTTCGTGAGCCACAGCTCTGAAGAAGTGAGCTGTGGCTCACGAAAGCTCATACCCTGCCAGAAAATATTTTTGTTAGTCTTTAAGGTGCTACTGGACTCTTGCTCTTTTCTACTACTGCAGACAGACTAACACGGCGACCCACTGTGGAAGGTCTAACTTTGTTTGGGATTATACTATGAGAAAAAAAAGGATTCTTGCACAGTAAGATGGCGACCCCTCGTTTCAGAACAAGGCATGCTTATTTATATTCAAATATATCCTGACACCAGCAGGTTTTATAAATTTTAAAATAATAGGACTTAATTTAAAAGCTGCTGGCTGATTACTGAAGGTATACCTTTTGTCAATGAAAAAGGTTTTTTAATCTCAAGATTTAATAAAACTGTAAACTTGTAACTATTTATATGTTTGGCTTTCTCCTCGCAGCCCTAGTTGACAAGCCTTCTAGTTCAAGAACATTTCATGACAGCAGCACACCCCCCCGTAACAAGCTTCTTGCGAAAACAGACCAGGTTTAGTTGTCTGTTTCTGGTCGGAGCGTGTTCTCCCGGCTTCCGGCTCGTGCCGGAAGTAAGGCTGTTGGTAGTCGGAGCGCTTCCGCCTTGCGACGCGGCTCTCCTAGTCGGCCGCTTCAGCGCGTGGGCTCGTTGTTCCTCCTTGCCAAGTCCCGCACGTCCTCTGCGATGGAAGATTACGACGAGGTACCGGTGGCGACCGTTGACTCGCCGGCCTCTTGGTCGGCGAATGGGGAGTTCAAGCCCGCCTTGCCTGGTGTCCAGCCAGCCTAGTGGGTTGAAATAGCCGGCTGGGGGCCTAGTTATGGGGGGGGGGGAATGGGGCCTGTCGCCTGTGCTTGCATACGCGTTGGGCAGGAAGACGGTGAAGGATTTGTGTTCGTTGGGACTGATAATACGTCGCCCCACCCGGGGCCCACAAGAGAGTTGCTCCGACTCTTTTTTGTGTGTGTGTATATATATATGTTATTATTTTTCAATAATTGCTATACATCTCATTTGACAATACATCCCATATACCAATCTTTGAATCGATAAAAAATTGTTAGGTGTATGTCTTCAGTATTAAATATAATTAATAATAATTGATTTCCCCACCAACTTCCTCCCTCCCTACAAATATCTAGTGTCTCCTTTGTATTAACATTGAGTATTGCTCCGACTCTTGACAGGGTAGATTTCTCTGGGAATGCGACCTGATGTTTCTTTAGGGTTGCCAACCTCCAGGTGGGGCCCTGGAGATTTCCTGGAATTACAACTAATCTCCAGATGACACCGATCAGTTCTGGAAGAAATGGCTGCTTTGGAGGGCAGACCCTTTGGCATTATACTCTGCTGAGGTCCCACCCTTCCCTCCGCAGGCTTCACCCCAGGAGTTTCCCAACCCAGAGTTGGCAACCCTATGTTCCTGGCAGCGGTGGGGGTGGAAATGGCTGGACTAACTTTCCTTTCCGTGTTTTCAGGGCACCTATGATCCCTACACTTATCCTGGTGACTATGATATGCACACAGGTGAGTCCTTTCTATCATTTTGGTGGTGCTTCAAGGTGATTATTTTGTGGGGTTGGTAGTATCCGAGGGGTTTGGTTATCAAAGCAAAGGAGAATGGCATTCAGTAGTGGTCATCACTTTTTGGAGGAGATGAGGAAGGAGAGGAGTGGAGCTGGAGCCAGTGTGGAAAGGTTAGAGATATGGAGCCAAAGAGATAGAAAGTTGAGGTGGGGGGATGTTGCATTTTCTTTCTCATAGCTCTCTTAATGAGAATATTTTCCCCAACTCTCAGTAACTTTAACATTGTTGTTGTTTCCATCGCATTTGACAGGAGATCCGAAACAGGATCTAGCTTATGAACGACAATATGAGCAGCAAACTTACCAGGTGATTCCTGAGGTGATAAAAAACTTTATCCAGTATTTTCATAAGACTGTGTCCGATCTGATTGATCAGAAAGTGTATGAGCTGCAGGCCAGTCGTGTATCTAGTGATGTCATTGACCAGAAAGTATATGAGATCCAAGACATTTATGAAAACAGGTATGATTTCAGTTTTCTTGGTAAAGTTTGAGGATCACAATTATTTCAGTGATATCATCTAATACTAACACTTGGGAGAGACTGCATAATTGATGGATATGCATGTGAATACTCACAGCAGCTCAGCTTGAAAATGAACTCTAGAACATTACATAGGAAATTATCTTACAGGGCACTCCTATGCAGAGTAACTGTTGTCTAAACCTATTGAAATTAATGGGGTTAGAATCTGTGTAGGGTTGTGCTGCTGTAGTGTCAGATTACTGATCCTGTTGAGAGCTGTATTGTGGCAGCTTTCTCCAAGTTCTCAATCCTTCTAACTGCTATCCTTTTAGAAATGTTAGGGACTGAATGTGGGAATTTCTGCAAACTGTTGCCCTTGATTTAAAAAAACAGGCTGTGGAAACTGTTTTTCCACTCTTCTCTACTGAGGTCTGTTCAATTTTCACAGATATGTACATTGGAAGACTTGTTTCTGACTTTTGTCTCTACTGTGTATAGACAGTGAGTGGTCTTATTCATTCAAAAAATGAGAAGTACAAAGAATTTGGGAAAAATCGAAAGAGATACGGTTTTAACCATTGCATCCATTGTTGCATCTTAATCTCTGTAGTATTTAAGAGTGAGTCACTAAACACTGTTTTGCCCTTGTGTTGCAGCTGGACCAAGCTGACTGAAAGGTTCTTTAAAAACACACCATGGCCAGAGGCTGAAGCTATTGCTCCGCAGGTTGGAAACGGTATGTATTTTCTGTCTCCTTTTGTTGCTTTGCTGAAGAGGGAAACAAATGGCTTGTTTTAAAGAGGAGATGCTCTGCAGCCTTTGTCTTACATTGGAACAGTCCATGTTTTTCAAATCTTCATTGACATGAGGAAACTCAGAGACAAACTGAATTGAATTTGGCTCCTCTAATTCAATGGGGATTGTGTTAGTGGGTGCCTTTTTCCTACCCTGTATTCCTACCTTGTTTGCCACAGTCAGCACCCGTGTGTAGAGATATTTCCGTGTTACAGTATTCTGGGCCTCAGTAAACTATCTGATGTCTTTGACGGCCTTCAAAGCAAGAAGAGTTTTTATTGCCCTGTGACATGACATATGCTGTGCTATTGAATGGCAGGTACAGCCAAACAAATTACAGTGTTTGTGTCTTTATGGGATAGACCAAATAGAAGCCCTCTCCCACGATGCTTCATTTTTTTTGGTACTTGGATCGATTGAAGTTTAGAAATGGGAACTCTACTGATTAACTTTAGACTTCCACCTATACGACAAATTTCTTCCTGTAACTGGCTTGCAGACCTATCTTATACATTTTAATTGTAGGTAAGTTCCTCTGGGCAGTGGGGCTTATTCCCTAGTAAGTGTATATAGGACTGCTGCCTTAGTGGCAAATTGATGTGGCTGAGTGTGAATGTGATTATTAAAACCATAAGAAAGTAAATGAACCCTGCTTTACACTGATGGTTTTGATACATGTATGTTTGCTGGCTTTGCTGATAGTGTAACTTTGACTTGGAGCTGCTGATTGTGTCTTTTAGAATTTTTGGTCACATTGGTAATACTGTGTATTTCAATGGTCAGTTGTTCTTAACCCAACTACAAACAGATAGAAAAGATGGGGATGGGAGAGGAAGATATCTAAGGCACCTGCTGGGCATTCGTTAGATATTCCTTTAGATATTTAGGGCCAATGCAACATGGACTGCAAGCAACTTGCTTGGTTTATGTAGAATCTTTGGATTATGTTTTAAAGGACATTTTGGGAAGAACACTTTCCTCTGTCTTTCACCATGAGAGAGACTGGCTAGACTCTTGTTTACTTGTCTGCTTTTTCTCTGCAGATGCAGTCTTCCTGATTTTGTACAAAGAACTGTATTACAGGCACATATATGCTAAAGTCAGTGTGAGTATCAGAGTGATTTTTTTTTCTGGTTGGAAACAAATTTGCTGGTTCTATTACTGTGTGCACCCTGGAGCTATGGCTGTGTGTTCTCTGGGTGTTTTCTTTAAGTCATATGCACCTCCAGTGCTTGAAGCCTGAACTACTAAGACTCCTTCATATAGTTTCTCTATTTCTTTGCAGGGTGGTCCATCCTTGGAACAGAGATTTGAATCTTACTACAATTACTGCAATCTATTCAACTACATTCTCAGTGAGTAACTAGAATTTAACTGCCAGTAGATAAAAAATGGGGATCAAAAATATAATTTGCTTTATTTATAGCCCGTCTTTCTTGCTGAGACTCAAGGTGGATTATAAAATATTTTAAATTCACGCAGACACCATAAGACATCCAGTAAGCAGTGCAGTAGGACAATTCCTGGCCATAGGTTGGTAATTTCCGGCATGCCTGACTATTTTGCTCAGCACAGCAGCAATTGACCTGGAGAGCCTGAGGTCACAGTGCAGAGGCAGAAATCTGGCTGGAAGCCTGCAGGATCCCAAGACAGGGTCCTCTCCTGTACAGCTATAATTGTTTAGAGCTAGAATTTGTAATGTAGTAGTTCTGTGAGTTTAAGTGTAAATTCTCTGTCTAGTTCCCTGGTGGCCTTCTTAAGACCCTGCTCACGCAAAAAAAAATTCAGATTGTCATTTTTTGCATTTACGCTCCTAAGAGTATGCATTGAAAGCAAAACCACTGATGTTTTATATAGACATTTCTAAAGAAGACTTATTTCAGCTCTTACTCTTGTTAAAAGAAATCTTTGTACAACATTGATTATACAAAATCAGTCTTCTCAATGTATTTTTTTTTTAATTTCGCAATCACAAAAATACCCAACAGGCATCTTTTGGCACCCTGAAGGCTATTAGAAGTTTATTCTATTATAAGCTCTCATGTCCCAGAGCTGTTCAAAGAAGAGTATGCTAGAATAAAAATGTGTTTACCTTCTGGAGCCATGAGAGGTTTGGTTTTCATTGCAACTGTCTCACATGGCTAACCCTCTGGAGCAGTCTATACCCCATTAAAAGCCCTGGCAAATAAAATGGCCTTTCAGCACCTCCTAAAAAGTTCTAGAGCCAGCACCTCCTCGAGGAGCATGTTCTGGAAAGTGGAAGCTGTGGTAGAAAATTTGTGGGTTCTACTTGATGCCTGTTGGAAGAATTTTCCCTTTGCCCTCTCCCTCGGTCCTTGATGTAAATGGAAAATCTCTGCTAGCCTACTCACCAAAGCTTAGCAAAAACCTTAGTTCGTTGTGCATGGTTCTCTGCCTGCTTCACTTACCAAAAAGCAACCCAGAGAGATCTGGAGAAACACTCTTACACAGCACACAGAACAGATAAAGTAAATCATGCAGCTTTATTATACTTACAAGGAAATATAAAGCAAAGAGAAAAAGCAATACTTAACTAAATATATATATATATATATTTAGTTATGACAGAATATAACAAAACTTACACACATGCAAGACAAACAATTACAGACAAACAATTACAGAGGCCTCTGGGTCAATTCTAGAGAGAGAGATGGCAACAACTGGGAAGCCTGATCTCTTTCCCTAGAATGACAAAATACCAGGATTTTGGGAGGCTCTTTTATAGGTAAAACTGTGGGAGAAAGATTTTTACAACAGCCCTCCTTTCAAGTTTTCCCGGAGATGGCCTTGCCATGTTTTTGTTTTGAAGCTTTCTGTTCCCAGAGTTTCTGACAAATGTTTGCCTATGAAGTCTTGTGTATTTTAACACCTTCCCCCAATCTAGCAGATAGATTGCTGCCTGACCAAATGTCTGTTCTCTCCTTAAACAATTACAAGCATCCTGGTGTGTTTTCTTTTGGGTAACTAAGCCCTAGCCTGCAATTTCCTTTAAGATCAGAGGCCCTAATTGGAAACTGGGGTCAGCTAAAAAGTCAGGTCTTCATGTGGCTATAGGTTATAATATTAAGATATAAGTGTGGTTATTTTTAACCCAAACTCATTTAATATAACCTAATATTTTTAATATGAACTAATGTTCAATACAAAGAATTCTCGCGACAATGCCAGTGAGGCTACTCTAAGCAAGGGTGGGTGGGAAGGAGGGCAACAGCTAGCAGGCAGCAACCGGAGGACCACAAGTGGCACACTGGGAAGAGATGGTCCATTAGATGTGTGGGACCTAGGCTCTAAAGGTCATAACAGAAACTTGAATAGTACTCAGAAACAAACCAGCAGCCAATGAAGCTGTTTTAAGGCCGGTGAGGTATTCCATTGGTTCAGCCCTGACGATATTTGGCTGCACTCTGAACCAGCTGCAGTTTCTGGGTGATCTTCAAAGGCAGTGCAACACTTAGTTGGGGAGCAGATAGGTGGTAAACCCAGTGCAACTAATGGACAGTCTTGGCCAGTACACCATCCTGCTTGTTAAACAGCAAGGCTGGGCCCATGAGCATCCCCCCAGGCTCTTAACCTTCTCCGCAAATGCCAACTTTCTCCATTCCTTTCCTTAGCTCCTGTTTATCTATGACATGAACATTTGCTTACAGGAGTTCTGTCATGTTATATATGTTCCTTTGTGCACGTTCTTCTGTAGATGCAGATGGCCCAGCTCCCCTGGAACTGCCCAATCAGTGGCTCTGGGATATCATCGATGAGTTCATATATCAGGTATGAAAACCGGTTGCCAAGGTTGTGTTTATTCCACCTGCTTTTTTTAAGGTTAAAAAAAGTTTTCATCCCTTCCAGCTAATAATGAGCAGTTTGAAAGTATGTAGGCCAGATTATACCAAAGGCTCATAGATCAAGGTGGTTCTTTCCACAGAGCTTCCAGTTGTCTTTTAGGGGCACCTCATGATTTGGTCACTTCACCTGTCCCGTTACTCCTGAATGTATGTTGGACATCTGTGGTTATATTTGAACTTTTAGATGAATTGCATATTAAAGTAATTTCTTTATGCAGAATGTAAAAAAGATAGGAAATAAAATGTGCTGCCTGTTGATAATGACTTTGGGGTAGGGTTATTGCTTAACGTGCTTAATGTATTTGTTCGCACACCAAATTTTCTATCAACAATTCAGCGTCTGGTTAGCATAGACTCTTGTGTTGCTTTTTCTGCTGAATAAAGAATGTAATCACTAACTACATTTTAATGGGGAGTTTTCTCCTCTGGTGTATGTGGAATTTGGGGCATTTAGGCATTTATGTTACTAAAATTGCCTTCCCCCTTCTGTTCTGGCCATGGGCAGCTCTTACATGGTGGCACTGCATTCTCATGTATGTTCCTCTTTCTTGACAGTTCCAGTCCTTCAGTCAGTACCGCTGCAAAACAGCCAAGAAGTCCGAAGAAGAGATTGATTTCTTGCGTTCAAACCCCAAGATCTGGAATGTCCACAGTGTCCTCAATGTATTGCACTCCCTTGTGGACAAATCCAACATCAATCGGCAGCTGGAGGTCTACACTAGTGGAGGTAATGAGAAGAGGAAAGTAGATGTTGCAAATGAGAAGTGGTCATTCCCTGAGTTCCAGCCTGACTACAGATATTTGTTGGCCTGCTTGAAAAGACTGCCTGAGTCATTTCACAAACATTTATTGAACACATGAAGCTGCCTTATACTGAATCAGACCATCAAGGTCCATCAAAGTCAGTATTGTCTACTCAGACTGGCAGCGGCTCTCCAGGGTCTCAGGCAGGCGTCTTTCACATCACCTGCCTAGTCCCTTTAACTGGGGATGCCAGGGATTGAACCTGGGACCTTCTGCATGCCAAGCAGAGGCTCTGCCACTGAGCCATAGCCCCACCCCGTGTCTCCTTTGGTTATTTCTTAATTCCAGTGCTGACACACTCTGAGATATTCTCCTCACCTTCTATCTGCTTGATATTTACATCATAATCTGCAATGCTGTTACGCTAATTTAAATCCCACTCATTTTGTTTCTAGGGAGCTAAGTAAGTCTAAGTGCATAGCTTGTTCATAGATTGGGCTGAAAGAAACTTTTGGTTTTGAACATTACTTTATCTTTAGACTACATCTAATGTGGATTGGTGGTGGAAAGTGCTGTCAAGTCACAGCTGACTTATGGCAACCCTGTAAGGGTTTTCAAGGCAAGAAACATTTAGAGGTGGTTTGCCATTGCCTGCCTCCAGGTCACGACCCTGGTATTCCTTGGAGGTCTCCCATCCAAATACTAGCCAGGGTCAACCCTGCTTAGCTTCCAAAATCTGACGAGATTGGGCTAGCCTGGGCTATCCAGATCAGGGCTTAGTTCCCTCATTAGTGATTCCAGCACAAACATAGTTATTCAAAAGTAAGTCCCAAAGCTCAATGAGGCTTACTCTCTAATAAGCGTGCTTAGGGTTGCAGCATGCAGCTGTGTATTTGAGCATATTTGAAAGTATTCCCAATTCAAATTAGTGGGACTGAGTAAACATAGATCTGGTTAATCACTACATCCATGTAAAAGGATATAAACAAATCTTTTAACTCGCTGTAGATTAATAGGTGAAGTTACTCTAATCCATGGTAGTGATTGTAAGACTAGAATCAGAGGTTGGTACTAATTTTAGACTGATTAAAATTGGTAATGTCCAAATAGGAGTATCTCTAAGGCATCATTGGAACTAGTGCAATTTTGAAGTGCTGTGATAAATTTTTATTAGTGTTCTTTGGGCCACAGGATTCTTGATTGTAATTGGACTCATTCAAGTCCACAAATGTTATATGTTCTCCATTGTCTATTATATGGAGAATATTTACTATACTATTTCTGCCTGTCATGAGCCAGTGTAACATAGAAAGAAAGGGAACAGGTGCAATCTTCATATCTGCCACAGTGTGCGTGAGGGCCCTTTCAAACCCCAATTAAAAGCATTCCTCATCCTCTCGTTCTAGGTGACCCTGAAAGTGTGGCTGGAGAGTATGGTCGCCACTCCCTGTACAAGATGTTGGGCTACTTTAGCCTTGTGGGTCTGCTGCGTCTCCATTCTCTGCTGGGAGATTACTACCAGGCCATCAAAGTTTTGGAGAACATTGAACTTAACAAAAAGGTGATGGAAGTCAGGCCTTAAATCCTTCCTTCAGTTCCAGCAGTTGTAGCATTTAAAAAGAATATGCCCTGTAAGAAAAGCTTGCTTGTTCTCTTTCCCCTCCCTCCAATATTGAACCATGTAGCTACTTCCTTTGCTGTCATGTGTGTCAAATGTAGAATCCCTGTAGAATTGTGTTGTAGGCTGGAAAGGATTAATTCCTGAGTTTTTCATTTGCCTTCCCTTCCCATCCCAGAGTATGTATTCTCGAGTACCCGAGTGCCAGGTCACTACCTATTACTATGTGGGTTTTGCATACCTCATGATGCGACGCTACCAAGATGCTATCCGGGTCTTTGCCAACATCCTCCTGTACATTCAGAGAACCAAGAGCATGTTCCAGAGGACAACCTACAAATATGAGATGGTAAGATGCCCTGAAGCCCTTTCCCTGTGCTCTTGACATGCCACTTGGTGAACAGCTGGGTGAAATCTTCACCTTTGCTGATGCTGTCATTTCCTTCCTCCCAGGCATGTGACCCTCCTAGATGTCATGCAGATGGTGCCTTATAGGGTCTGAACCCAAAGCAGGTGTGACTGAGGGTACCATAAAATGTTTGCAAGAAAATGAGGCTACAAGAAACACTGTTTCTAAGGGATTCACTGGGATTGGGATTAACCACACCCTCAAGTGCTGTTGCCCTAGGAGAAATTGGCACATCCAAACTGCTTCGAGCCCCGTTAGGGAAAAGAGAGAGCCTTTTCCCCCATTGGGGCATAAAATAGTTCATAGGCCCTAAAGGGAAGGGTTAAAACCCTGTTGCAGTATCATAGCCCTGTTCCAAATCAGGAGGCACAATGGCTGTTTCCAAGACAACTGAAGAGAGGTAATTATGGATCTGTTTTATCCAGTTAATCCCTTGAAAAAGTTAATTGTAGCTTCCAGTTCTCTGGCTGTGTTGTGTGCATCTTGCAGACATGTTAATAGTACCTTCAGTTAAGCCTCTTTTGGCTGTAGACTTGCTGGTACTTTGCCATCAAACTCATTCGAAAGCCAGTGCTTACTTTTTAGGAACCAACTTCTTGACTCCCAAGTGTCTGACCCAGCAACTTCAAACTTAGTCTTTGCCTTCAAGACTTAGTTTTACTAACTGGACCTTGTTTCTTGTAAAATTTGTCTGTGCTCCCTGTTATGCCCTGGATACTGTGTATGGATGTGAAACTTTAAAATAACTTTGGCAAAAAAAATTTTTTTTTAATTATTTTCCAAGTTGGCATTTACTCCTGGGACATCTCCTTAGTGCATATAAAAGATGCAGAACTGAATGTTTTTAATGGCAGCTTCTTTTGTGTCACAGATTAACAAGCAGAATGAGCAGATGCATGCCCTCCTGGCAATTGCACTCACCATGTACCCTATGCGCATCGACGAAAGCATTCACCTGCAGCTCAGAGAGAAGTATGGGGACAAGATGCTGCGCATGCAAAAGGGAGACGCCCAAGTATACGAAGAGCTGTTCAGCTACTCCTGCCCCAAGTTCCTCTCGCCTGTGGTCCCCAACTATGACAACGTACACCCCAACTACCACAAGGAGCCTTTCCTGCAGCAGCTGAAGGTCTTTGCCGATGAAGTCCAGCAGCAGGCCCAGCTCTCCACCATCCGCAGCTTCCTGAAGCTCTACACCACCATGCCCGTCGCCAAGCTGGCTGGCTTCCTAGACCTCACCGAGCAGGAGTTCCGCATCCAGCTGCTGGTCTTTAAGCACAAGATGAAGAACCTGGTCTGGACAAGTGGGGTCTCTGCCCTGGATGGGGAGTTCCAGTCAGCCTCGGAGGTGGACTTCTACATTGACAAGGTTTGTCATCTCTCCACCCACAGCTGGAAGTTCAGGCTGGTCAGGCTATTCATAGAATCATAGAGTTGGAAGGGACCACCGGGGTCATCTAGTCCAGCACAATGCAGGAAATTCACAACTACCTCCCCCCCACACCCCCAGTGACCCTTACTCCATGATTTGCTCTCCCTCTCATGATTTGCCTTAGGTCATAGAATCAGCATTGCTGACAGGTGGCCATCTAGCCTCTGCTTATAAACCTCCAGGGAAGGAGAGCTTACCACCTCCCGAGGAAGCCTGTTCCACTGAGGAACCACTCTAACTGTTAGAAAATTCTTCATAATGTCTAGACAGAAACTCTTTTGATTTAATTTCAATCCGTTGGTTCTGGTTCAACAGAAAACAACTAGGCACCATCCTCTGTGACAGCCCTTCAAGTACTTGAAGATGGTTATCATATCACCGCTCAGTCTTCTCCTGTTCAGGCTAAACATACCCAGCTCTTTTAACCTTTCCTCATAGGACTTGGTCTCCAGACTCCTCACCATCTTCGTTGCCCTCCTCTGGACACCTTCCAGCTTGTCTACATCCTTCTAAAATTGCGGTGCCCAAAACTGAACACAATAGGCGAGGTCTAACCAGAGCAAAGTGATACCATCACTTCGCATGATGTGGACACTATACTTCTGTTGATACAGCCCAAGATCACAGTTCTTAGGACACCCATCTCCAGGCAGCGGTCTGGAGTCCTCGGAGAGGAATGTGCTTTCCATTTATGTAGGAAAGGGTTCTGAGGTTGGAAATGCCAGGAATGAGAGGCTGGCATGAACATTGTCATCACATACATTTGTTTTTTAGTGCAGCCAGCGCAAGAGGTACACCATCTTACCATATCAACAGTCCCAAATGCTTACATTCAAAGTGGGACCTTCTGCAATTTTGCCAAAGCATTCTATTCTGTTCTGAAACCTTCTGTCCTCCTTGGTCCAATTTTCCCTTTTGTGCCTTGCAGATAAATTATATTAAATGGGTAGTGCACACTCATGCCTTTAAAACAATTTATCCCTTTTCTTATGAGATATGCTGTGTGTCCTCTGGGTATCACTCGATCTGTTCTTACGAGAAAGAACTCGTGTTTGCATGGACTGTGTCTTGCATTCACATGAACCATGTTTCTTGGAGAGCATTTACAGTACCAGTCCTAAGCAAAGCTACTCTCACCTAAGTCTGTTGAAGTGGGTGGATTTAGAACAGTGTGGCTGTGCCTAGGATAACACTATTTCACCTTTTTTCCCTTTCATTGATTTTTTTAACGTTCCCCATGTGGGTGCTGCATATTGCACTTTTATCCCACCCTTTTTGTCCAAGGAGTTCAAGATGGCATACACAGTTCCCTGCCTCCCTTGAAATACTGTTCAATTTTCATCCTTTTCTTTGCAATGCAAACAATGTGCTTAAATTAGGGCTTACTCCCCTGCTTCACACCTACAAGATTAATCTCTGCAGTTTTAGAAAGACTAGTTTGGGATGTATATTACTTGCTTGTGATTGTACTACAGGTTGAAAATTGGTCTATTTAAGAGACTCTAATAGCTTTATAGAACCTGATAATCTGTTTACATTTTTTAAAACATGTAGTGTCTAATGGGAGGAATAAATTCAAGGGCAAATGATCTGTCTCGGATGGAGAGAACTCTGGTAAAAACACAGCCTCTTTACTGGCTGGGTTTTATTTTCGATACAGAGGAACAAAATCTGAAAAATAGCCCCAATTCCAGGCTGGATTAAGCATAATACTTAGCAGTTCCCTGTTTGCTGATATGGGCTGTTCCTTACTGTTGTCTGTCTCTCTCTTGGCAGGACATGATCCACATTGCAGACACAAAGGTGGCTCGCCGCTATGGTGACTTTTTCATCCGGCAGATTCATAAGTTTGAGGAGGTGAGCAACTGGGTATATGGGCAGGGGCAACTCACTAAAAAAAAAGATGTCTTCAAGAACCTGAGCAGTAAGGTAAAACACCTTTCTGCAGCTTTTCAGCCAGTGCGTCAGAAAAAGAGTGTTTGCTATCATTTTTTGTATGAGAAATGGAACGGGCATCAGTTGTTCTCAACAGCAGTGCCTCAAATGTTAGAAACGCAAGGGCAGTTGCAGCCATTCTTCTGCGAGAGTAGGGGAATCTCCAAAGGCTGCATACCCCCCTACCTCTTGTCTCCTGCGGCTTGCCAGGGTTATGTATTGTGGGTGCTGCAGCTTCCCAGCAGAGGTCACTAAAGCACCAGAAGCCCATCTAGGGATCCGTTCCGAGAGAGTGAGCATTCTATGAGGACAATGGCTGTGCTGTTCTTTTCCCTCGTACTGTTCATGTCCTTCTGACTCTCGTTCTCAGAAGCAGTAGACATGGGACAGGGATGGAAAAGTACCTTTCCAGATATTGGATGAGCATCACCTGGGGTACTGTCTATTTTTGTCTCCATAAGTAAAATGTCAGAATTAAGGATTCGGACACAATTCGTTGGAGAGCAGGCATCAAGCATTCAGAAAAGTTGGCAGGAGCTAGGCATATGCAATCTAGAATAAGGAATTTGGAGACAGAAAGGGAAGTTAGGAGTTTTCAGATTTCTAAAAAATTCCTGGAAGAAGGCTTGAGGAAAGTGAAACAATAGATGCAGGTTATGTACAGCTACCTTCGGACTGATTATTGATTTCCTAACTTTAACAGCATGGAATAAGCTGCATAAGAAAATGCTTTCATTTTTTGGTTGCTATTAAGAAGTCAGACAAGAACCATTCAGGAGCAATATAGTTCTAAGAAATCCTGTCGTGGATTTGATTAATGATCACCCTTGAAATCCTTTCCAGCTGAAATGATAGTACAGACTTCTAGCTGGTGCTAGAAATTCACCATCTTAGTCATTTCTGTAAGTGGGTTTGATTTAATTTTCCGCCTTAATTACACTCAGTGCTGTCAGGGTGAATGATTAGTCGGGTCGTAGCCCTGGATTAATGCCTGGTTGGGCAATGGCTTCAGGTTACACATATATGTGTTCCCCTAGAACCTCTTTGTAATTGGGTGTATATCTTTTTCAGCTGAATCGGACTCTGAAGAAGATGGGCCAAAGACCTTGAAAGTCACCTTGAACCATTCTCAAGCTGTCTGGCTGTTTTCTCTTGCAGGCAAATGGAGTGGGAGGGGACATGAGCTAAGAATTCTGGAATTTTCTATAGTTATGCACCATTTTGACTTGGAGAGCAGATGGCTCAGCTCATACAAAGGACTAAGAAATCTTATTAAATGAGTGGAATCTGTCTGTGGAGTTACAGTTCATTTGTCCCTTCAAGGAAGAGGTGGTCCCACTTAGATATCTTAGCATACTCTGTGGGGAGTGCCCCATTTCCACTTTCTGAGAGGAGTGTAGATATGGTTTACAAGCAGCACACATGAGCACTTTCACATAGCTATTCACTGCTTTGAAAAGTGACCTTGCTATGCTTGTTTTAAAACAAAACCATGTTTGTTTTAAAACAAAACTCCCATTGGGGAGGGGCTGTGGATCAGTGATAGAGCATCTGCTTGGCATGCAGAAGGTTCCAGGCTCAATCCCCAGCATCTCCAGTTAAAGGACTAGGCAGGTAGGTGATGTGAAAGACGCCTGCCTGAGACCCTGGAGAGCCGCTGCTGGTCTGAGTAGACAATGCTGACGGACCAAAGGTCTGCTTCATTATAAGGCAGCTTCATGTGTTCAATCCATGTCCCTTTCCACAGCTGCTTTACAGCACAAGAAGGACACCTGAAGGAAAAGAAGAGACTCAGCTTTTCCTGTGATGCAGTGTGGGTTTAATCCAGTTTCCATTGAGATCCCTTGCAAATCTCAAGCAGTTGTTTGTTTATATATACATATATATTAAAAGTAAACAAGTTCCCAATATAATTTTTTTACCAAATGTGCTGAAATGGCTTATTGCTCCCTTTTAAAGTCCTTTACAATGGATCTCTGGAGTAAGCCTTTCAGGTTGCCTTTAAACTTTTAGGAAACACAACCCAATCTATTTCTAGTTGCCTGTTATAATAGCTGTCAGTGTATGATTGAAAACAGCAGGTGTTTGGGGAAGCTTGTTTCAATGATGAGAAAGCGTTGTGGAAAGAACACAAGCAATTTGTTTCCAATTTCTTCCATTGCCCAGCCACTGGGAACATGTACGGAAGCTACAGTTGCAAATAGCTTTTATCTTTGCATTCAATCTGAGGTTTGCATTGGTTGGGAAAATGTGATTGCCTTCTGGGAGGCATCTTGTAATAAGCTGTGTTCATGCATTTACTGCAAACCTGGAAGGACTCACTTGAGGAAATAAGCATATCTAGGGGAGTGTTCATCCATCACTGTACAGGTTCACAATACCAAGATGAAGTTGTCTGTGTTAGAATTTGGCATCCAAACAAGTTGCCTGCCTCTCCCTCCCCCCTTTTCAAAAAGGTCTTGCACACATGGTTGTGGAATAACATTTGCAAACAAATCAACTCAGAAGCTTATTTATTTAAGAACCAAAGTAGGGTTGAACACATCTGTCAGTTCCTTCTCTCCCCTATTCTCCCCCCCCCCCCCCCCCGTTCTGTGGTATCTTACACTACCAAGACTGGTCACGCATCTTTGGTCTTCTACCTCTCCTCTGCCTCCTTGGTCATTGACAGAAAATCACATGAACCTAGATTCACTGACCATCAGAGTCTGTAGAATACTGTGCAGAGTAAGTACACACATTTACATCTGCATTTGAGCCACTGGTTTGGTTTTTATTTGCTTAGGCAGAGTACACACAAGTATTATTTCCCCCAATAAGGGAGAAGATTTTAAAATGTATACCTCTTGCATTCTGTACTAGTCTTCATTGGCAGCTGATTGCAGACATATACAAGGTATAAATCTTGACTGAAGATCAAGAGTTGTGTTGTAGGAGGAGTATATGGACAGGTAGTAATAATCTGCTGGATCTTGTTACACTAATGCAGTAGTTCTCTGACTAGTTTCTCAGCATTCAGGGGGAGTTTGGCTGTCATCTGCTCAAGAAGAAATGAGACTGCATGATCCACAGCAGAGCGTTTGGTTGACCCACAAAGAAGCAAAATGTGGCAGTTGAGTTTTAGGGTACGAGTGGCCCTATTTGTCAGGGGTTCTTCACATGCAGAGAACCGCTTTGCTAGTGGTTATAGCTGCAAGTAATTACGCCCATTGTCTTAAAAAGCAGCAACTTATTCCAACCAGCCCTGACCTGGATGGCTCAAGCTAGCCTATCTCTTCAGATCTTGGAAACTTCATTTGGTTCATAATTGGATGGGAGACCACCAAGGAAGTCTGGGATTGCTACACAGAGGCAAGCATCTCTTCTGTTCATCTCTTGCCTTGAAAACCCTACAGGCTTGCCATAAGTGGGCTGCGACTTGACACTTTTCTTCCAACCAGTTTAAAGTAGCACTAAAGAGTTTTATATTTTGACCCTACCCATGTTTATTTGGGAGCAAATCCCTTCAATGTCAATGGTACTTGTTTTCTAATAAGTAGGGTAGTGCTGCAAAGGCATGATCCTAAGCAAAACCTGCTTGCTTGGAAGCCATTTAGTTCAGTTGAACTTGATTCCAAGGGACTGGGCCCAAGTAAACTAGAATAGAAGTACAGCCTGAAGCTTCTTGCAGAAGTGTAGAATCCTCTGCCTAACCATTTTTTGGGTAAAGGGAGGATTTGGTACTCCATATTTTGAGCATGTATGGTAAAAATACACGGTGGCATTTGTGCACAAAATGCTCCAATGTGGAATTTCTGCATTTTGTGCTTCTAAAGATTTTTTCTGGCCGTGCATTACACTCTTATGCTGGTGCAACTAAAAGCTGGTAAAGGTTGGGATCTGCTCATTCACCGCAACTGACCTCCTGGAAAGAAACCAGACCGGTTGGTCTTTGCAGCAAGGAGGAGGAGGGCTCAGTCGGAGCTTGTGCCTGGCACCAACTGAGGTTGAAGGAATTCTGAGCATGCAGCCACATCAACGGCCCAATTGTTGAAATGCCGCTGAAGTCTGTGTAGAGGAACATTGTTTTAATTCCCAACTCCAGCTCAGCTGGTGCAACACATTCTGGAGGATGGTATACTTGAATAGGGAAAAACGCTCTTGTCAAATCTGAAAAGCAAGTTTCCCTAATGGGGGTTTGGGAATAAAACTGGCTGGTTTACTGTACTGCTACAAGTGAGATAGTATCAGTTTTTCAAGAAGGAAGATCTGCCGAAACAAGGAGAAGGAACAAAATTAAGTTTGTTTTAAATGGGTGAGAGAGAGAAGCTTATCCATGTACTGCCACTGCTATAGTTTAAAGCAGAGGTATCCAATGTCATGCCTGTGGGCGCCATGATGCGCGCTGACCCCTTTTCTGGCACCCGCCGAATGTTATTAGGACCTGGTTGGGGCCAGGTAGGGCTTATGCCCAGCGAGGCTTCTGAATGACTATTGGAGGTTTTTTTTCAAATGTTGCTTTGGCAGTAGCTGCCACTGCAGCACAAGGATCTGCACTGTGTTACTGAAGTTAAGCTGTGGCAATCATTTTGTGGCTGGCTCCGCCTCCTATGGCAGCCATTTTATGGCAGCCATTTTCTTCCTGCGCCCACTGTACCGAGTCAGAATTCCAGATGTACCCACAGGCTCACAAAGGTTGGGGACTCCTAGTTTAACCTTAGTCCTTCTCGACTAAACATGCAGTGTGAGCCCCTAATACCACTGTGCCCGAGAGTGGCAACTTAATGTGGAATACAGCTGGGCACAGCCTTCTTACAAAGCTGGTGCCATGTTTAAATCAGGTCAAAGATAATATCTTGAACATTTGACTTTGGGCTTGTTTGCCTGGGAATTGCAGCCTTTTTAAGGCATTCTGACTGGTTTTATGTTGTGAGATCAAAAGAGATAACCAGAGGCTGTTAGTGAATGCTAGGAACAGTGCCTCTGACTAGGTAGGGACTTGTAACTCTATTACATCTCAGAATACGTGCCCCCTGTAAACAAGTAGCTTTGGGTAGCAGAGGGAGGTGGAGTTCAGACCTCAGAGCAAATACATGGACTTGAAGAAGTAAACAAGGGTGTGTACCCTGACATTTCTCGCATGCGTGACCTATAGTCCTAATATTTCTCACCTTTATATTGAAAGACAAGAACTGGCAGCATTGTACCCTACCAGATAGACAATCCCAATGGCATCTTCCTGGATTGTGTTCGTGGGTCTCATTTGTCTCCCACTCTGCTGCCCTGGTAGCCCGATATCAGCTGTCTCCTATTGCCTAGTGATCAAACAGCCTCGGTGACCAACAAGGCCGGGAAAGTCTCTGCATAGCTTCATTCAAGGTCTGCTGCCATAATCTTGGCTGGCAGAACAGAGGGACCGTTTGCCTGACCCACTATAAATCCCTTATTTTTATTGAGACTGTTATGAAAGATGTGTTGCCCAAAAAGGATACAAAGGGTAGATTTGCTTCAAACAGCAGATAGCCAAACAATAAAAATGTCCTCATCACCCCCTGGGAAGGTTCTATGATGCCAGCATGCCTGAATTTCCCCCTAACTAACTGTTGGGAACTGCACTTATCATTGGGAGTCTAGCTATCAGGGGCTGCTTGCATTAATTTCATCTTGAGTACTCCTTGCCATTTGGTCGCTAAAAGCCTCTGTCCCTTGCGGGCAATCTGGAGATGTTCGCCCTCTTACCCCTGTCCCACAAAACACCTTTGAAAATCTCCCATTTAACTTCTTCCCTGATCTAGAGTGCTGTACTATGAAAAATGCTTTGCAGTTTAATTACAGCAATCCACTGAGGCATACATTAGTACATGACCATCAGTGTCTTCTACTGAGATTTTATTCCTTTGTGTTTTGGAGGTTTGCATCACTGATTGCCCAGGATTGTCCGATCTCATCAGGTCGGCCCAGTTTAGTATTTGGATGGGAAACCAACAAGGAATACCAATGTTGCTACACAGAGGTAGGCGATGGCAAACCACCTCTGAATGACTCTTGACTTGAAAACACAACACGGTCTCCATAAATAGGTTGTGACTTGATGGCAAAAAAAAGGCAGGAATTGGGTATAAAGGGTGCCAATATCTTGCACTTTCCATAAACTATGCAGATCTGCTAGATGTATTGACGTTCTACACAGAATTCCAGATATTTGGGAAAAGACATGGCTATGAAATGTTGGTAAGACAGGATCGAAAGCAGTGTGGGACTGTAAGCAGAGCCGTCTTAACAGCATTATGGCCCCCTGGGCAAACCAGTGTGCTGGGGCCCCTACGACAACCACTCACAGGAATAAAAAGTAAATGGTCGACAATCAGAGACAAATCACCATGTCCATTTGTAACACAATAACACTGCAGCAAATATTTTATAGTTTAGTATAGTCTAGACTACTGTGTAGTAGTATTTATTTATGGCAAGTCATTTAACATACACAGATTAGCATAGGGCCCCTATGCTTGTGGGCCCCCCGGGCAAGTGCCCATCGGGCCCATGCGTTAAGATGGCCCTGACTGTAAGGCAAAATGAGAGACCAATCACTGGGGCCCTGATCAGGCACAAGTTCTGGGCAGCTAGCAGCACTTACCAACTAGTGTCAAGAGGGGGTGTACAATTCCAGCCAGTTCACTGGGCCTAGGTGAGAACTGCAGTGCAAACAGTCCCATGTGTTGGCTACCTGTGCAGAAGGCTGCTTCAGTGTGAAGACCTCCCTCACTGGATATGGAAATGATCTATCCTGAGGCCCAAGGGGGGGTTTAAGACACTACCATTGTTTGGTACAAGGAACTCTTAACTTGATGCTGTCTTCACTTTGCCATGTGACCTTGGCCCGGAATGTTTGCCACTTTCTGCTTTATATTTTGTTTCAGACTTGCATCTCTTGTTGGCCACTTCTACCTGCTATTTATGAAATATGTACTGCCTTAAATCGATCAATGCATCACAGCTTGAAAAACATACTGTCTTTGCAGTTGGTTTTGTTAACATGTCTAGTTTTTGTTAACACACTGCTTTTAAAGGTCCTTCCAAAATATTGCAATCAAGCCAATAGATATGCTAAAATATTACTTCATATAATCTTAGTGAATAGGTATTCTACTCCAAGGGACTATATGGTGGGTTTGACGTAGATTGTCCTTTAAATAAACAAGTGCATATGATATTACTTATCAATTAAGAATACATCCAAGCACTATCTGCTTCCAATAATTGGCAAAGAGGTGTTGCATTTCACACCCCATTCTATTATCCATTGATACTTTTTTTCCAGTGCTTTTCTGAGATTTATCTTATGAAAGATACAACCTCATGATCAGTCTAGGCAGAGGTCTCAGTTTTACCTTTTCCTTAGCCATTTTCTAGCTCTGTTTAATACCATAATATCTTCTATCCTTCAAACATGTGCAAAACTGGGGTTAAAGGCTCTGTATTTTCTTCAATAGGAAATCTGTTTTTCTTTCTACCATTTTTCTGGGGCATAAACAACACATTGTTTTTGGATAGCTAACTAACACATGAGTAAGAATTTGGGCATAGAGAAGGCCAAAACACATGGTGAAAATAAATAGTTTGTAATGATGCTGTCTTATTCATGTTGGGTTCACATCTAGAATAATTCTTGGTCAAGACACACAGTGTCCTTCAGCTGAATTCATAGCAAATGTCAAAGACATGTTCTTGGATATTTTCAAGACAAAAAAACAAAAACAGAGCACTTAATTTGATGTAGTCAAGTGACTATTATATTTCATCAAAGCTACAGCAATGCCATTAACATGGATCAGTCACCCTTTTGTGAAGCAAAAGGTTTTGTAACTTCAGTTCTGTTCACACATCATTGGGTATTGTTCTGTCTTTGCACTGAGTACAGCTATCATGTGTGGCTGGACTTTCCTGTATGGCCAAAACAATCCATCTGCAAATGACTACAATATCCAACAAAGCACAGCTGATGCTTTGTTCCATGTCATGTGCACCAATTTAGGGTTTTTAAGGCAAGACCGTAACAGAGGTGGTTTGCCATTGCCTTCCTTTGCACAACCCTGGCATTCCTTGGCTGACCATGCTTAGCTTCTGAGATCTCAGATCAGAATAGCCTGGGCCATCCAGGTCAGGGCATCCATATCTTACATAGGCACTATTTATGTAATAGAGTGATCATTTTGTAGAACAAATGCAGTGGCCATGGTAGATTATGTACTGAAATGCAGCGTAATCAAATTTGGCCTCCATGGCACCCCTCAGGAAATTGTGCCCTTGGGTAAAATCCGTATGCACAAGAAGAACAGGTGCTCTCTGGGATGCAGGTATGCATTAAGTAAGATACCATGTGCTCAAAAGCATACAAGTGATGGCAATTTGACCATAGTGAGGGGGAAATTTTCTGGCTAGGTTAGGGCATGACATTTGCAGCAGTCTCCAAAAGAAATCTGTAATACTCTGGATTTAACTGCCTGTTTTTAATCTGTGCCCACCCCTGGCCTTTCTGCTGTGCCTATTTACAATACTACCATTGTGTCTGCTGTTTCACAACATGCCACTGTTTTCTGCAACTATTTGCAAAATGACTAGTTAATTGCACTACTGCTAACTGTTAAGAGCCAAAACAATCTGTTTGTAAAAAGGAAGGCAGGACTGTGCCTTGAACAGCAGCAAAAAAGAACACACCCTTCCACACCTACCTTCTGTAACTCCTCATACCAGTAGCTCTGGTCTGACCAGTATTTTAATAGATTTCCTGGGAGAACTCTTGGCCTAATAGTAATTGCTTTCCCCAAAACCAGTAAATTGATGCCACATCTTCAAGGAAGTGTTTGCCTATTCCTTTCTCGCCCAGTAATTGCAGTGATGGAACTTTTGGAAGGAAGCCATTTTTGCCTCTTACCTACCCAATCTGTTCAAAAATGTGCCTTTACATATAAAGGTAAAGGTCCCCTGTGCAAGCACCGGGTCATTCCTGACCCATGGGGTGACGTCACATCCCGACGTTTCCAAGGCAGACTTTGTTTGCGGGGTGGTTTGCCAGTGCCTTCCCCAGTCTTCTTCCCTTTACCCCCAGCAAGCTGGGTACTCATTTCACCAACCTCAGAAGGATGGAAGGCTGAGTCAACCTTGAGCCGGCGACCTGAAACCCACTTCTGTCGGGATCAAACTCAGGTCGTGAGAAGAGCTTTTGACTGCAGTACTGCAGCTTAACACTCTGCGCCACGGGGCTCATGAGCCTTTACATATAGCTGATAATTATTATGCTTGCAGTATAAGACCCCCTTATCTTACAGAACACGTGACATTACATGCTTGTTTTGCAATGCATTAGTGTAAATTTTGATGTCTTAATCACTTTGAACCACATGCCCAGGGACTCTATTGAAGGTATCTGACGAAACGAACTCTGACTCTCAAAAGCTTATACCCCGAAAATCTTCTCTATCTCTAAGGTGCTACTGGACTAAAATCTTACTGCAGAACAACACAGCTGTCCTCTCTAAGGAATGTTTACATTTCTTAGCAACAAGTTATGTCTCTTTGGGAAGGTGATACAGGATATACATTTGTAAGTAAAACAGATAAAGACACTCTAGCGGTCCCTTATCCAAAGGGAACTAATGCCTGTAGCACTGCTCCTAGAACTTCTTACCACTTGGATTTGGGCAATGTGTAAAATTATATAATATACACATTCATTTCATAGCCTGGAGTGGACTAAAATCTGTTTTTTTCTGTTTCTGGGTAGAGTGGGTTGAAATTCATAGTTATGGGCATGTGATTCATGTGTATTTATCCAGTCATAAAATTTAAATGGGTGGGGGGAAAGCTATGTGCTCTGAGACTCTATTTGCTAAAGGTTACGCTCCCGCTGATTTCAATACGAATGTTGCATTTTGCTCTCTGACACGTTAAATAAAAAAAAATTAGAGAATCTAAGCAGTGCAAATGTTTTCTAATTAAGCAAATGGCTGAGACTGTCACAGGAACAGCTGAAGTTGGATCTAAACATTTAATCTTGGGCTAGATGCCCATTGCTAAGTGCTTAGGACTACGTCTCTGTTCCCATGCTTTCTCCCCTACCCACTCACCCCTATTTGTTTAGCAAATTGGGGCAGGCAGGCATCTTACTTCCTGTAAGAACCTTGCAATCACCATGCGTTGCTCCTTATTCCTTGGCTGTCAAACTGGCTGGCTTGGCTGGGGCAGAAGCGCAAGCACCTATAACAAACAGGAGTGCCTAGTAACTGATAAACTCAATTTATTTTTGCTGATTCCTGGGAAAATACTATGTCAAAATAAAAATTATTTTTTAAAAATTAAAACAGCACAATGGCATTTCCTGAGGTTGAGTTCTATAACCACGTGCCAGACGTGTTTCGGCCTGTTTGGCCTTCCTCAGTGGTCAACTGAAACCCATGTAAAACATACACTCATTTACAGATATATATATACACATATATAGACAATAAATATCAGACCAGGTATGTATATAGGTTGTTTTTAAAAAAAGGAATAATAATAGGTTAGTCTCTATCTGTTAAGAAGTCAATTGTATAAATCTTAAAAGAGATGTTTGAAATTACTTACGTAATATATTACTAGATTAATTCATGCCATCGTATTCCCTATTACTATGTATGGGTGTGAAAGCTGGACAGTGAAGAAAGCTGATAGGAATAAAATAGATTCCTTTGAAATGTGGTGTTGGAGGAGAGGGTTACGGATTCCGTGGACTGCCAAAAAAACATCAGTGGGTTATAGATCAAATCAAGCCTGAACTGACCTTAGAAGCTAAAATGACTAAACTGAGGCTATCGTATTTTGGTCACGTCATGAGAGGACAAGAGTCACTGGAAAAGACAGTCATGCTAGGAAAAGAGGAGGGCAGCAGGAAAAGAGGAAGACCCAACAAGAGATGGATTGACTCAATAAAGGAAGCCACAGCCTTCAATTTGCAAGATCTGAGCAAGGCTGTCAAAGATAGGACATTTTGGAGGACTTTCATTCATAGGGTCGCCATGAGTCGGAAGAGACTTGACAGCACTTAACACACACACAATATATTACCAATTAGACAAACATCTGGTAAGATTGTCTCATGTTGTTATACTGTAAAACATAATTAAACAACAGGTTGGCAAACTCAATTCATTATTAATCTATCTGGAATAATTAGTTTTATATATATGTTGGCAAATATATATAGTATAACGCTTTAAATAAATTATATTTTCATTATCTATATATTTTGTTTATCCCACCCAACCTTGGGTACCCAGCTTCTGTTTTCTAGGCTGGGTTTCATTCCCCTCTTTTTTCTTCTATCCTGAGAAAACACCCCATTGTCCAGTGGATGGAACAGTGCGATGTAGTGGACAAGAGTGTCAGGTTGGGGTTTGGGAGGCCTCAGGTTTGAATCCCCACTCTGCCAGGGAAGTTGGCCGGGTTACTTTGGCACAGTCACATGCTTTCAGCCTAATTTACTGCATAACGGTTGTTGTGAGGATAAAATGGAGGACAGCAATATACACCAGTGTGGTGTAGTGGTGGTTTGGAGAGGTGGAGTCTGATCTGGAGAACCAGGTTTGATTCCCCACTCCTCCACATAAGCGGTGGAGGCTAATCTGGTGAACTGGATTGGTTTCCCCGCTCCTACACACAAAGCCAGCTTGGGTGACCTTGAGCTAGTCACACTCTGTCAGCCCCACCTATCTCACAGGGTGTCTGCTGTGGGGAGGGGAAGGGAAGGTGATTGTAAGCTGGTTTGATTCTCCCTTAAGTGGTAGAGAAAGTTGGCAGATAAAAACCAACTCTTCTTCTTCTATTCTGGGTAGCTACTGGGGAGAATGGCGGGGTATAAATGAAGTAAACATCTTATTTGTGCTGGCCAAATCTAGAGTGATCATACATAACAGAAGTATTAGGCAACCAGAATGCATACCACAATGATAGTTCATGTAGCTCTCTACACCTCTTTTCTACTTCCACGCCCTGTTCTTTATCTGCAGCAACATTGGTTTAACCCAGCCCTAGAGGTCAGGCTATTTAGATAAGCATGTGAGAGTGTTTTTCCAGCCAACAGCCAGAGGTTTCTCTTTTGTTAATAGAGTGGGTGCATGTGTTGTAAATTGACGTGAACATACTTAATGTGATATAATTAATTACATATATTTTTGGTTAATGTTATTTTAATAAAATTGAATGCTTTTGTATTTCTTGGCCAGAACACAGGAAGACTGGGACAGATTTATGAAACAACAGGGTAAAAAACTGGTTTCCTCCTCCTATATATCTTTCCTCCTCCTATATATCTTCGAGTAAAAGCTGTTACTATTTAGTGGGGTTGTAGGGGTTAATATTGGACTAGGATCGTGGAGATTCGGATCCAAGTCATTTCCAAACTTTACATTAATGTCCTACCTAGGGTGACCTTGGGCCAATCACACACACACTCAGCCTAACCTACCTCACAAGGTGGTTGTAGAGATAAAATGGAGAAAGGAGAACCACATAGGTGGTCCTGAGCTTGTTGGTAGAAAGGGGGGTAAATGTTTGCTAGATAGACTGTGACAGATTAACGTGGTTTTACAAGAATTACATAATATTCGATAAAGATGGGAGACAAGAGTCGAATTTTGTGCATGAGTTGTTCGTATATAGGGCACTTTCACACATGCCGAATAATGCACTTTCAATAATCCACTTTCAAGGCACTTTAACGATGGCTTGCAAGCGGATCTTGCCATTTCACACAGTCAAATCCAGCTTCAAAGTGCCTTGAAAGTGGATTATTCGGCATGTGTGAAAGTGTGTGTGTGTGTGGGGGGGTTTGTTTTGGTGTCAGGCTATCAACGAGCACAGGCGACCCTAAACTCTGCGGCGGATCAGCCTGCGAGGGCTGAGCTGCGTCCCCTTCGCCTGGGACAGCGACCACAGGAACCTAATGTGACAGTACCCCAGAGATCTCCCGGTAATAATGGGCTTCCAGACTGCCAGGGGAGGGATTTCTGCCTAGCTACAAGCCTGCTCTGTGCACTGGGTCACTGGGCTAAGAGTCATGGAGTGTCAGAGTGAACGATAAACAATGACAGGAGATAATTCACAGTGGGTCGCCGTGTGAGTCTGTCTGCAGTAGTAGAAAAGAGCAAGAGTCCAGTAGCACCTTAAAGACTAACAAAAATATTTTCTGGCAGGGTATGAGCTTTCGTGAGCTGTGGCTCTTTTCTACTAATGATAGGAGAAACCGGATGAAACTGCAACTGTCCTGAGTTGCCTTTCTGTCTGTAATACAATCAGATACACATAACTTGATATGTTGTCATAACTTGGATTTGGATCAATATCTCTTCCCCAGTATAATGGGGACTCAGAGATTTCTGCCCATTAGGGGCCTCTGAGTCAGCAGCTGCAAATAAACTGTTTTTCTTGATAACGGTCTTGGGTCTTTCCCCCGCACCCCAACCCCTGTTTTACTGCAACACTATAACAGAGTTCACAGTGGGTAGCCGGATTAGTCTGACTGCAGTAGTAGAAAAGGGCAAGAGTCCAGTAGCACCTTAAAGACTAACAATTTTTTTTGTTAGTCTTTAAGGTGCTACTGGACCCTTCTGGACTAAATTCTGTTAGTCCTTAAGGTGCTACTGGACTCTTACTGGACTAAATTCTGTTAGTCCTTAAGGTGCTACTGGACTCTTACTGGACTAAATTCTGTTAGTCCTTAAGGTGCTACTGGACTCTTACTGGAAGTCTTTAAGGTGCTACTGGACTCTTACTGGACTAAATTCTGTTAGTCCTTAAGGTGCTACTGGACTCTTACTGGACTAAATTCTGTTAGTCCTTAAGGTGCTACTGGACTCTTACTGGACTAAATTCTGTTAGTCTTTAAGGTGCTACTGGACTCTTACTGGAAGTCTTTAAGGTGCTACTGGACTCTTACTGGACTAAATTCTGTTAGTCCTTAAGGTGCTACTGGACTCTTACTGGAAGTCTTTAAGGTGCTACTGGACTCTTACTGGACTAAATTCTGTTAGTCCTTAAGGTGCTACTGGACTCTTACTGGAAGTCTTTAAGGTGCTACTGGACTCTTACTGGACTAAATTCTGTTAGTCCTTAAGGTGCTACTGGACTCTTACTGGACTAAATTCTGTTAGTCTTTAAGGTGCTACTGGACTCTTACTGGAAGTCTTTAAGGTGCTACTGGACTCTTACTGGACTAAATTCTGTTAGTCCTTAAGGTGCTACTGGACTCTTGCCCTTTTCTACTACCATGACAGAGTGGGTTTCTGCAGCCTGCCGGGAGATCTCCGCGGTCAGATCTCGCTCGCCCCAGCCAGCCGCGCAGCTCCCGCCTCTGCGCTCGAACCGTCCACGCCCTTGCCTTGCCATGCTGGGGGCGCCGCCCCCCCCCGGCCCCCCTGCACCCACGTGCGCCACCGTGGCCGGCTCCTCCCGCCGCTGTGGCTGGATGAGTAAGAGCGCCGCTCGGTGCGGGTGGGCGCGGGGATCATGGGCGGAGGAGCCGCAGCCGCGACAGGTCTGAGCAGAGCCCGGCAGAGAAGCAGGGAAGGCGGCGGCGGAGGAGGCGGAGGAGGCGGCGCCCCCCGGGGGTAGGAGGGGAGCCGCGAGCGAACCTGAGCGGAGACACCGAGGCAGCCCGGCCTCCTCCTCCGCCCCAGGAGCCCCACCGGGAGCCGCCTCGACCCCGGGAGAACCGCCCGATCCCAGGCCCGCCCCGCCTGCCCGCCGGCCGGCCCCTCCGCCCCATCCCTCCATGCCTCTCTCGCGGCCGCTGGCTCCCTGAGGCCGGATCCCCTCCGATGCCGGGCCCCCGCAGCGCCTTGCAGGCCTGGTGCCGCCGCCAGTGCGAGGGCTACCCGGGCGTGGAGGTCCGAGATCTCAGCAGCTCCTTCCGGGACGGCCTGGCCTTCTGCGCCATCCTCCACAGGCACCGGCCCGATTTGCTGTGAGTACGACGGACAGGCCGCCCCGCGGTTCTCTCCCCACCCACCCACCCCCCGCTGCTGCGGGACCAGGCCCAGAAGCCCCGAGCTCGCCTGGGCAACGGGCCGGCCCGAGGAGGCACTCGCGGCGGCGGCGGCTGAACGGAGAAGCGGGAGGGCTTCTCCCGGGAGGGAAGGGCAAGAGCCCAGTAGCCCCTTAAAGACTAACCAAAATATTTTCTGGTAGGGTATGAGCTTTCTGAAGAAGTCTGAAGAAGTGAGCTGTGGCTCACGAAAGCTCATACCCTACCAGAAAATATTTTGGTTAGTCTTTAAGGTGCTACTGGACTCTTGCCCTTTTTGACTAAAATATTTTCTGGTAGGGTATGAGGGCAAGAGCCCAGTAGCACCTTAAAGACTAACTAAAATATTTTCTGGTAGTGTAAAGCTCATACCCTATCAGAAAATATTTTAGTTAGTCTTTAAGGTGCTACTGGGCTCTTGCCCTTTTCTACTACTGCAGACAGACTAACACGGCGACCCACTGTGAATTATCTCCTGGGACAGTTTGAGGATCCGAGAGCGAGGGGGAAGGAGCCCCTGAGCGGCCCTGAGACTCCTTGGAGTCGAAGGGGGAGCCGCATGCCCAGTAACTGATGTGTAGGGGGAACCTTGTTGTCATAATCCTGTATGTACAAGGTCACGCTCTTCTCCGCATTAACTGACTCCGAGTAACTTACTTCCACCCCTAGTTTCTTGCTGTATCTAATCCAAATTAGGTGGGGGGTTTTACTTATGTACTCCGTTCCTGCCCTGACCTGGGTGGCCCAGGCAAGCCTGATCTCGTCAGATCTCAGAAGCTAAGCAGGGCCAGCCCTGGTTAGTATTTGGATGGGAGACCCCCAAGGAATACCAGGGTTGCTGTGCAGAGGAAGGCACTGGCAAACCACCTCTGTTAGTCTCTTGCCATGAAACCCCCCCCCCAAAAAAGGGGTTGCCATAAGTCGACTGTGACTTGACAGCACTTTACACACACACACTCCATTCCTAGTCTACCTTTCTCATTGAAACTTGAGTTTTTTTGCATGTACAAGGTCACACTCTTCTCCACATTAACTGACTCCAAGTAACTTACTTCCACTCCTAGTTTCTTGCTATATCTAATCCAAATTAGGTGGGGTTTTTTACTTATGTACTCTGTTCCTGCCCTGACCTGGGTGGCCCAGGCTAGCCTGATCTCGTCAGATCTCAGAAGCTAAGCAGGGTCAGCCCTGGTTAGTATTTGGATGGGAAACCCCCAAGGAATACCAGGGTTGCTGTGCAGAGGAAGGCACTGGCAAACCACCTCTGTAAGTCTCTTGCCATGAAACCCCCCCCCCCAAAAGGGGTCTCCATAAGTCGGCTGCGACTTGACGGCACTTTACACACACACACGCGCACACACACTCCATTCCTAGTCTGCCTTTCTCATTGAGACTTGAGTTTTTTTGCATGTACAAGGTCACACTCTTCTCCGCATTAACTGACTCCGAGTAACTTCCACCCCTAGTTTCTTGCTATATCTAATCCAAATTAGATGAGTGTGTTTTTTTACTTATGTACTCGGTTCCTAGTCTGCCTTTCTTGTTGAGTTTTTTTGCATCATCAATGTCTATTGAAAAGGCAGGGAGAGGGAATCCATCCTTTGGTCACCCATATTGAGCAAAATAGGATGAGAAGAAGGCGTTTAAGGGATACAGGGGATGTCATGTATGCGGGGCCACTTTTTTTGTTCATAGTTTCTACATTTTTTCCTCTTTGTAACCCCTCTGACCTCAATAGCCCAAACTAGCCTGACCTCATCAGATCTTGGAAGCTAAGCAGGGGCCATCCTAGTCAGTATTTGGATGGGAGACCACCAAGGAATAACAGGGTCATGACGCAGAGGCAGGCAGTGGCAAACCACCTCTGGACGTGTCTTGCCTTGAAAACCCTATGAGGTCGCCATGAGTCGGCTGTGACTTGATGGCAAAAAATAAACAACAAAACCCTCTTACTCAATATACCTATGTATATTGAGCAAATATGCAGTATATATTGACCCACTGCATGCATCTGGTAAAGTGAGCTCTGGTCTGCAAAAGCTTGCACTACAAAAAACCTGAAAGCCTTTAAGGTCCTATACAGTTCCCTTTTAGTTTTGCTGCAACCCATTAACATGATTTTGTGGAAATAGTGCAGATGGATAAATTATTCCTTCAAGATATGGGGAGGGGGGAGCTTGTGGGTTTTAGTCAGGAGGCCTCTGAGAGATCTACCCCGGTTTCATCAAAAAGGGCTTGAAGGTATCCCATTGTACTCAGGTTGGGGTTTCTCTGGGACCATTGACCTCTCTGTCCTGCCTTCCTTTCGGCTGATCTTCCCTGATATCACAGTGGACCTGTGCCTACTTGGCTTGTCACTGCCATTGGCTTGGTTTCTGTGATATCATGGAAGGACCTGGCAGCTGTTAAAAGGGCTTCATGGAATTTGAATTCCACGATCCATGAGCAACCTATGGTCAGTTGAACTGCTTCATCTAGACTAGTACACTATGGGCTTTCCTCTGATACACCTTGTTGCAGATTGATTAACCCTTTTGCAAGAAGTGGACAGATAACACTCCTTGCTTTGGTATGTGATGACAGCTTCCTTCCCCTTCATCTCCTATTATATATTATTGTAGCTTGCACGTACTATTAATGTTGCTTCTTCCTTTTATTTTGAGAATTTCCTGCATTGTCTCAATCAATATGCTTCTTCCTTCCCTATTACTATTTATAACTTTGACGTGTGGGAATAAAGCATCAGAGGATACTGTGTAGGAAACATCAGTTGACAAGGATGAGAGATGAACAAATATGACCCAGTTTATGTCCTTCAGGGTCTCCTTGGTCTGCCTTTTATTGGAAGGTTGTGTTTGGTCCTGTTACAGAGGGGGAAACTCCTCACCCCAGGCTTAGAGCTGATTTCAATGTGAAGTTGGTGAGGCAAACTTTTTGAGTTCATTTTGGGGACTTTGCGCTTGCACAGTGTGTCTTGTTTAAACTGCATTGCTACTCATGCAAAACAGCTATGTTAGTTTAGCAAGTGTGCCAGGCCAGTCCCAGCTAGTGGCCTTTGACATATTATCAAAGCACATGTAGCTATTTTGCATGGTGGCAGCCCAGTTTAAAAGAGCTGTCGTGTGAGTGCAAAAATCTCACAGGTAAGTGATTTTGCCCTGCCAGCATTAAAGCAGCTGTGAAAAGCATCCATATGCAGATCTCACTTAATCCCCCCCAGTCTATCAGTAGCTCTTATTGCTTTTGCAATGTGAGAATAATAACACTGGTCTACCTTATGAATAAAAGATGATCCAGCGTGATATAGTGGTTAGAGTGTCAAACTAGGGCCGTTTCCGCACTAATAACTTACCACAGAGTATCCTTATTTTCAATTTATTAGCTTTGGCTGCATATTCTAATTTTTTGTCCGCATGCTTCCTCTTGTTTTCCTCATGAGAATGTTTTCACCCTGTCCGCACTTCCAGAAAAATAAACCCTATGTTCCCAGGGAGAGCGTTGCATCATCGTGACGTTGCGGCTGTGCGGGATGCTCCTCCCTCTCCCCCCCTTTTGTTTTCAGGCATGCGCTCTGGCCACTAGCCAGCGTGGCTTCTTTGCCTCCCCCTTCCCTTTGGTAGTCTGATTGCAATTAAGGGGAAAAAAATAAAAAGGATAGAAAATGATTGGTGGGAGGGGAGGGGAAATGGGAGGGAAAGTGGTTGTGGAGAACCGAGGGACAGAGAAATAAACAACGTTCCAAACATGTCTGCACCCCAGGGGAAGACATCTTTAAAACGGAGAAAATACAACCGTTGATAAAACGGCAATACAACAGTTGCAAAACGACTCCAACCCCAAACGAGGGGAAATGGTGCGGACTAGATTAAACTGACCCTAGAAGCTAAAATGACTAAACTGAGGCTGTCGTATTTTGGTCACATTATGAGAAGACAAGAGTCACTGGAAAAGACAATCATGCTAGGAAAAGTTGAGGGCAGCAGGAAAAGAGGAAGACCCAACAAGAGATGGATTGACTCAATAAAGGAAGCCACAGCCCTCAATTTGCAAGATCTGAGCAAGGCTGTCAAAGATAGGACATTTTGGAGGACTTTGATTCATAGGGTCGCCATGAGTCAGAAGCGACTTGATGGTACTTAACACACACAGATTAAATATAATGTTTTTAAAAGTTGGTACAGAAACGGCCAAGAACTAGAGAGTTGGGTTTGAACCCCCACCCTGCCACAAAGTTCTCTTGAGTGACCTTGGTCCAGTCACATCCCTAACTTACCTCATGCGATGTTGTGAAGGAAGGGAGAACTGTGTACCCCGGGGCCAAGAGAAGGATAAAAATTAAATAGATTAGATAGAGGTGTGTATTTTGTACATGTTAACTATGATAGTGGTCCCTGTATCCATAATTAACTGTTTTTCTACAGAGTAGCTGAAAACATTTTTCTACATAGTAGAAAAATTAGTTAAATCAGCAACAGAGCAAACTACCAATGACAAGTCTGTAGCAAACAATTAGGACAAGATTCTGTCTGCATAGTTGGAGAAGGTTTGATCTGTTGTGCAGAGACTTCTCTCAGCTGCCACATACCATGATTGTGCAGCTAACATACATGGAGACAATGAACAATTCATATACTTTCGTAACACATGTGGCAGCTGTTGAGGGGCCCAGAAGACAGCTGTTAGCAGAACACATGACCAGAGACAGCATCACAGCAAGAGGTTCAGAAGAACCACAGTCAGTAAGCCAAAATGTGTGTGTCCTTGAAACCAAATTACTATCCTATTAAGCAGAAATTGTTGCTGTTAAACAACTACAGGCATAAATCTCTCTCCTAGCAGATGGTCTAACTAAGCACTTAGCAGTTAAGCTGGGTGAGCTGTGTTGCAGACTTGAAACACGGGACCTTACAAGGCCATGGCGAGTTAAGGAAGGATTTTTCCAAGCAACATCTAAGGGAAGTGTTGAATCATTTCAACTGCTTTAGCATGTCCTGATTTGGAAGCGGGAGGATCAAAGGGTGGAAAGAAATTGTCAAAAGTCACTCCTTCGGCAGATCACAAGCAGACCCTCTCTTCTGAACTGTATTCATAAAGTAGCACACATTATTCCGTCTGGGATTGTGGATAGCCCACAGTTGCAGGGCCTTTCATAGGGATGGGCTGTTCCACGGAAGATTTAGAGAACCAGAATCAACAGCTCAGACCACAGCAAAATTAACGGACTATGAAGTTCTGCGCATTCATGTATTCTTGGCTCATGCCCGCAGGTTAGAGAGACCTTGTGATGAGACTTTTATATACTTTGTGCTAAAAATAAAGCGAGAGCCAGCATGGTGTAGTGATCAGAGTGTCAGGCTAGGATCTTGGAGTCCTGGGTTCAAGTCCCCCACTCTGCCATGAAAGATTGCTGGGTGCTCTTGGGCAGTTGTACACTTTCAGCCTAAGCTACCTCGCAAGATTGTTGCGAGGATAAAACGGAGAAGGGGAGAATAAGCCAAAACTCTGCCACCTGTATAAAATACTTTGAAATTTCTTACTTTGCACCATTTAGTCTGCATTTTGTTTACTGTTCTGCTGATGTATCCTGTTTCTGCTTCCCGTGCAGAGGGGCCAAGCACTATGCAGGGTGATACAATCCTGCCTACTGATCATGGGGGATCTTGTTCAGCAACCTCTCTGAGTTCTGAGACTTCACCTGGTGCCCACCTGCTTTCAAATTTATCTTCTAGAAAATACTTCTAGGGCTAGTGGATATTCTGAGGAAGCTGTATTTGGTATCTTAGTATTATAGAATCATAGAGTTGGAAGATACCACCAGGGTCATCTAGTCCAACCCCCTGCACAATGCAGGAAATTCCAAACTACCTCCCCCCCACACACACCCAGTGACCCCTACTCCATGCCCAGAAGATGGCCAAGATGCCCTCCCTCTCATCATCTGCTTAAGGTCATAGAATCAGCACTGCTGACAGATGGCCATCTAACCTTAAAAACCTCCAGGGAAGGAGAGCTTACCACCTCCCGAGGAAGCCTGTTCCACTGAGGAACTGCTCTAACTGTTAGAAAATTCTTCCTAATGTCTAGACGGAAACTCTTTTGACTTAATTTCAACCCGTTGGTTCTGGTCCGACCTTCTGGGGCAACAGAAAACAACTCAGCACCCTCCTCTATATGACAGCTGTTCAAGTACTTGAAGATGGTTATCATATCCCCTCTCAGTCTTCCCCTCTTCAGGCTAAACATACCCAGCTCCTTCAACCTTTCCTCATAGGACTTGGTCTCCAGACCCCTCACCATCTTTGTTGCGCTCCTCTGGACACGTTCCAGCTTGTCTACATCTTCCTTAAATTGCGGTGCCCAAAACTGACCACAGTACTCTAGGTGAGGTCTAACCAGAGCAGAGTAAAGCGATACCATCACTTCGTGTGATCTGGACACTATACTTCTGTTGATACAGCCCAAGATCGCATTTGCCTTCTTAGCTACCGCATCACACTGCTGACTCATGTTCAGTGTTTGATCTACTAAGTCCTCAAGATCCTTTTCACACATACGAATTGTCAGACAAGTCTCCCCCATCCTATAATTATGCATTTGATCGTTCCTACCTAGATGCAGAACTTTACATTTATCTTTGTTGAAGTGCATTTTATTAGTTCTTGTAGGTTATCCGGGCTGTGTAACCGTGGTCTTGGAATTTTCTTTCCTGATGTTTCGCCAGCAACTGTGGCAGGCATCTTCAGAGTAGTAACACTGAAGGACAGTGTCTCTCAGTGTCAAGGGTGTAGGAAGAGTAATATATAGTCAGAAAGGGGTTGGGTTTGAGCTGAGTATTGTCCTGCAAAAGTATTGTCCTGTAAGTATCAAGATAATGTGCTAATGAGGGTATGGTATGTTAATATGGAACCATTGTATCCTGAAGTGATCTGTTAATGTGTGTAATCCAAAGCTAATCTGTATGGCTATTGTTGAATGTTGTCTTTGTCTGGAGGTTTTTCAGGGCAGGAAGCCAAGCCTTATTCATTCTTAAACTCTCCTCTTTTCTGTTAAAGTTGTGCTGATGTTTATGAATTTCAATGGCTTCTCTGTGCAATCTGACAAAATAGTTGGTAGAATTGTCCAGTCTTTCAGTGCCTTGGAATAAGACCCTGTGTCCTGTTTGTGTCAGTCCATGTTCAGCCACTGCTGATTTCTCAGGTTGGCCAAGTCTGCAGTATCTTTCATGTTCTTTTATCCTTGTTTGTATGCTGCGTTTTGTGGTCCCGATGTAAACTTCTCCACAGCTGCAAGGTATACGATATACTCCTGCAGAGGTGAGGGGGTCTCTTTTGTCTTTTGCTGATCGTAGCATTTGTTGTATTTTCTTGGTGGGTTTAAACACTGTTTGTAGGTTATGTTTTTTCAAAAGTTTCTCCATCCTATCAGTGACTCCTTTAATAAATGGCAAGAATACCTTTCCTATGGGAGACTGTTTTTCTTGAGTTTTCTGATTTTTGTTTGGTTTAATGGCCCTTCTGATTTCATTCTTGGAGTAGCCGTTTGCTAGCAGTGCGTGATTTAGATGATTAGTTTCTTCCTTGAGAAACTGTGGTTCACAGACCCGTCTTGCACGGTCCATTAATGTTTTGATTATTCCTCTTTTCTGTCGGGGGTGGTGGTTGGAGTTTTTGTGTAAGTAGCGATCTGTGTGAGTTGGTTTCCGGTAGACCTTGTGACCTAACTGAAGGTTTGATTTACGGATGACAAGGGTATCAAGAAATGGGAGTTTACCCTCAATTTCCTTTTCCATGGTAAACTGAATGTTTGGATGGATATTATTAAGATGGTTTAGAAAGTCCATTAATTTTTCTTCACCATGGCTCCAAATGGTAAATGTATCATCTACGAACCTGAACCAGACTGTAGGTTTGTAAGGTGCTGATTCTAATGCTGTCAGATTGCACAGAGAAGCCATTGAAATTCATAAACATCAGCACAACTTTAACAGAAAAGAGGAGAGTTTAAGAATGAATAAGGCTTGGCTTCCTGCCCTGAAAAACCTCCAGACAAAGACAACATTCAACAATAGCCATACAGATTAGCTTTGGATTACACACATTAACAGATCACTTCAGGATACAATGGTTCCATATTAACATACCATACCCTCATTAGCACATTATCTTGATACTTACAGGACAATACTTTTGCAGGACAATACTCAGCTCAAACCCAACCCCTTTCTGACTATATATTACTCTTCCTACACCCTTGACACTGAGAGACACTGTCCTTCAGTGTTACTACTCTGAAGATGCCTGCCACAGTTGCTGGCGAAACGTCAGGAAAGAAAATTCCAAGATCACGGTTACACAGCCCGGATAACCTACAAGAACCAATGAACTCTGACCGTGAAAGCATTCGACAATATTTTGCATTTTATTAGTTTTAGGCGAATTCTCCAGCCTGTCAAGATCATCCTGTATCCTGGCTCTGTCATCTACCATATCTACCCTCCCAACTTAGTATCATCTGCAGATTTAATAAGCATCCCCTCCATTCCGTCATCCAAATCATTTATAAAGATGTTGAACAACACAGGGCCCCGGACAGATCCCTGAGGCACTCCACTAGTCACTTCTCTCCAAGTGGATGAGGAACCATTAACAAGCACTTTTTGGGTGTGATCTGTTAACCAGTTACAGATCCACCTAACAGTAATAGGATCTGCATTCTGTACCTTTTCCTGTTTGTGTGTGGTATATGCACAGCCTTACTTGTAATAGTAGGAGGCACTGAAAAAAGTTTCCCCCTGAGTAGCTCGATTTAGGCAGGGGATGATGGGCCACGGCCTTCCAGCTGCATGGCCTCCCCTCCATGTGTGCTGTGACATAGAAAATCTAGCTATTCCCTGTCATGCAATAACAGCTTAAATAATCTGTGATGGTACCTGCTTCCTCTTCCTCTCCCCTAAGTGAGCTGAAGGGTGTTAAGAGCATGACTGTCAGTCCTGGGGCCAGTAGGACAAATTACTGGATTTCGCCCATGAGCCTTCCAGCTGTCATATATCAATACCAATACCATCCTTCAGTTTTGCCTGCAGTGTAGTCTTTGTATTCCAAGCTTAGTCATTGCTTCTGAAGCATCTACTCTGTGGTGTTCAGATATACTTGCCACCCTGATCCAACACCATGTAGCATGCAGGTTGGGAATGAAGGAAAGGATTGTCTTTGTATATTGTGTGTAGATTTATAGTCCACGCTATCAGGAGACGGATGCTCCTTGCTCCTCCATTAGTGACCGCAGGACCCTGATCAAATCTGGCCCTGGTTGGTGTTGCTTGGCCCAGTTCAGACACCCTGATGGGTACAGGTTGAGGCACTGGCCAAGCACCTGGCCTCTCTCCTTTCTGCAGACAACCCTCCAGATTGTCTGAGTTGTTAACCAAACCTGTTGCTGAATAGCTTACTGATTTGATCAATGCTTGCACCTCCAACCCTGAAACTTAGTCCAGCTGTTTGCTTGGCAAAACTGAACATGGTTGCAGCAAAAATTAATCTGTGTCCAACTGAATATTCAGCTGGTGGGCAAAGGTGGCTTGGCCTCATCCTTAAGTTCATTGCTTGGGATCTCATACACAAAGTGGGGATGATTTTTGCTTTCATCTCAGAAGCGTGGAGATACTAAATGAAAGGTTTTGTTTGAAAATTGCTGAGATGGTTGAATGGCTGTTGCCATCATAACCAATCATGATTGCTATTGTGGTGGATGTGTAACAGCTCATACACTGGCAGATCATGTCCTCACTTGCGGATTTCCTTCTGTTGTATCACATGTTGGAAACCCAGTCAAATTAGTTAGCTTTTCTGTAAGAACTCCCTCCCCCCACAACTGGGAACCACATAGAAAGGGAGATGATACTTTGAGAAGCTCCACGTCTTGGCAGAGCAGAGGAAAAAGCGAACAGCATGTGGATATGGTATTGTAATTGGAAGGACTAACAAGACTGTTCAGGATGGCAGTAGGGTAGAAGCATCTGTTGTTTCGTGTTAAAGAACCAGGTTTGATTTCCCACTCCTACACATGAAGCCTGCTGGGGGACCTTGGGCTAGTCACAGTTCTCTCTGAACTCTCTCAGCCCCACCTGCCTGACAGGGTGCCTGTTGGGAGGGGAAGGGAAGGCGATTGTAAGCTGCTTTGACACTCCTTAAAGGTAGAGAAATACGGGGTATAAAAACCAACTCCTCTTCTAAAATGTGATGTGAGCGTGATCAATATCTGTAAAAGAATAAGGCTCAGATACATTTTTTAAAATCACATTTCGACCCATTGTTTCAGCAAAGCTGACTGAACTAAATGGCGTTAATTGGCACACTGGGTCTGTTTACAAATCTCTGCTGGGTTTTCGTTTTTGATTTTGAAACAGTTTAGATTTTTTAAAAATTCTACTTGTTTGTTGGTGAATGGGGAAGGAAGTCAACGTCACAAGATTGGGAGATAATAGTTTCATAATGGCAGAACACTTGGAGCTGGGGACCACAGACAGACTCTCAAACATGTGCTGAGTGAAGACGTGTCCCAAACTGCGTGAAAAGCTCAACTGGAATTGTTCTGGTTGTGGGGAGCTGGGGGTCAGTTTGGAGGGCCATTTGGGGCAGATTGGAATCTTGCTATATGCTCCATGCAAAAAAATTGTGCATGCTGTCTTGTATGAAGGTATATACCGTATATACCCGTGTATAAGCCGACCCGCGTATAAGCCGAGGTGCCTAATTTCTCCCCAAAAATGGGGAAAATTAGGCACCCGCGTATAAGCCGAGGGTCGGCTTATAACTCCCCCCCCCCCCCCGCAGGCTTACCTGACCGGCTCCTGGCGGCGGAAAGCGGCACGGGCCCGGCAGCCTCCCAGGCAGGCCCTGCTGGCTGCTCCCCAGCCGCGGGAAGGGGCGCGGGCCGGCGGGGGGGTGGGGGGCCGGCGGCGAGGCCTGCCTGCTCTCAGGCAGGCCCCGCTGGCCGCTCCCAGGCCGCGGAAGGCGAGCGGGCCAGCGGGGGGGGGGCAGCGGGGGCGGCGGCGAGGCCTGCCTGCTCCCAGGCAGGCCCCGCTGGCCGCTCCCAGGCTGCGGGAAGGGGTGCGGGCCGGCGGCGGGGGTGGGGTGGGCGGCCGCGAGGCCTGCCTGCTCCCAGGCAGGCCCCGCTGGCCGCTCCCAGGCCGCGGGAAGGCGAGCGGGCCGGCGGCGAAGGATGAGGCAGTGGTAAGTTTTCCCTCCTCCCTCCTTCCCCCTCCCCTACCCTAACGTATTGACCCGCGTATAAGCCGAGTTGGCTTTTTTCAGTCCTTTTTTTGGGCTGAAAAACTCGGCTTATATGCGAGTATATACGGTAAGTGTTTGTTCATCCATGCATATGTTCATTGTGAATCCATTGCCAGTCATGCCTTCCAAAATGACTGAACCTAGCAAAAGACACATGCATTCTTCATAGGTGATGGTGTTCATTACAGTGCATTGCAAACTTGTGTAGGGACATTGTCCTATATGAAGCGATCCACATAATAGGATATAGTAGAGTATTCCTGTTGGCTAAAATGTTGTGTGTGACCTGGCCTGCTTTTTGAACCTAATCAACTCGGTCCTTCTCTTGAGCAACTTGCATGGGAATTGCTTAAAATTACAGCTGTGTCGCGCTATGTATTTGTGGAGCAGATGTTTCCTTATGGAAGTGTCTCTGGTGCTGCTTCTTTTTTTCTTTTCTTTTTTAAAAAGGTCACTTAAATAATTGATGACCCCAACACTGGAGTTTTTCTGAACTTCCTGCCTTTGTGTTTTTGGAAGATGCACAATCAGAAGATTTATTTTCCTGTCTGTAATATGGAAGATGGTTGAACTACAAAGATTCTCTGGCCTCAAAGTTACATATTGAAAAGGCTGATTAATAATGGCTGCCCAGAGATCCTTGCCTTATACATTTGTTTGTGAACCACACTTACTCCTGTGACAGTTATGTGTTTTCTTTGCAGGGATTTCAGCACACTCTCTAAGGAAAATGTTTATGAAAACAACCAGCTGGTGAGTCCCTTCCTGAGTCTTTTGCTGTAGTCTTTAAGGTGTCACTGGACTTCTGAAATTGCATAATGTACATTTTAGAAATGGACAAAGGATACAACAGTGAAGTTTCCAGGGACAGACATTTCTACACATGTCTGAAAAGTGGGGTGTTTCTCTGGCAAGAGTGAAGAAAAGCTGCAGAATTAATTTATGCAATCTGAACATTAATAATTGTACAAAAATATTTAAAACTAATCCCAACCCTTCTCGTTACTACGATAACTTTCCAAACAGTAACAGTGGCCTTGGGCAGCCACACTTTGTAACCTGAGTTGATTTAGGTCCATTCCATCAACATTAGGGGGAATTATCTTGAAGTAATAAGTCTGTGGATCACAGTGTACTGCCCACCCCTAAACATACTTTATGCTTTTGCCATAGGAATGAATGGGTCTTAAGGAACATGTTTGTTTGGAACTGTGGCACACATCCATGCAACAATCCAACAGCACCATTGTTCGGTTGCTCTGATGGATTTCAGAAACTGAAATTAACAAGAATGAATCAGACTCCAAATGTTAGGGGGAAACTGTCAAGAATCACATGAAAATCTGTCATGTGGAAAGACTGGAAGCAATGTAGTGAGGGATAGCAGAAGGGGAATGGAAAGAAGAAAGGCAGTGAGGATTAAACAGAGTTAGGGTAGGGCAAAAGAGTAGTCATGGAGACAGAAAGCTTCATAGGGCATTAATGCAGGGTTTGTCTAATGAAAGGGAGAGCAGCTCAAATTCTGCACCCATGAGAGCAAAATTCTCCAGGCTAAAATAAATCATGAGCATTTTATTTAGCGCTACAATGCCTTAAGGCTCAGGTGGGCAGCACCAGATCAGAAAGTCTTACAGAAAGGCATAGCAAGGTTGTTGTTTTATTTTTAGCCAGGAAAAAAACAAAACTCCAGCCTTCTATTGGTTTAACGGATGCTAACCATGGGATAAAGAGCCAGTGTGGTGCAGTGATGACAGACCAGAACTGTGGAGAGCCTGGTTCAAATGGTGACGTAGCCATCAAGCTCACTGCGTTCACCAAGGGCCAGCCACGTTCCGTTTGCCTCATCTGCCTCACATGTGTACACTGGTGCCTGCATTCCCTGGAAGTCCTTCTCAGATCCCCCAGCTTTCGAAATTTGATGAAGACACCGCCCTTGTGTTTTCAAACTTGCCTCTGTAACCCGTAAGGCCTAGAAATATGCTTTAAAGCTGAAATGGTCAGGTTGCTGAATTCTGCATCAGAGAATACATTCTTCAGCATTCAGAATGCACACAGGCCTTTCTAAAGCTCCAGCTCTGACCACTGAAAGCCACTGTCCATGTGCTTTTGTCCACAGCCCATACAGTAGGAGTTGCCGGCTAGCAGTATGTGAAGTCACCAGTGCAGTATGTGAAGTCACCCAGTTGTCAACTCTCATCTGTGTGTGTGTGTATGTGTGTGTAAAGTGCCATCAAATTGCAGCCGATGTATGGCAACCCAGTAGGGTTTTCAAGGCAAGAGACGAACAGAGGTGGTTTGTCATTGCCTTCCTCTGCATATCAACCCTATGGTAAGCCTAGCGCTGTCAGGTAACAGCATGATGTCGCTTCCCTAGGGATTGCCAGAAACTCTATAGTAAAACTACAGAGTTTCTGGCGACTCCTAGAGTGGTCTGAGGGCACTTCAGGGTTTCCTATGGAAGTGATGTCATACTGTCACCTGATGCCGATTTGGAAAACATTTTTTTCCTCCGACTAGTTGCTGGAGTTATGGTGGCAAGTGGGAGCCTGTGGGTGGGGGATCCCTTGCCCTCAGCAGGAATTTGGTAAGCCTAGTTTCAGAGGTAAGATTAAATAATTACTATGGAGAATTGTTTAGAAAATATATGAAGTACTGGCGAGGAACTTGATTTAAATCAGCCTTCCCCCCCACCTTGGTGATTTCAATAATGTTGTTAATCCATTTGATTTAAAGAAGAAGCAGAATAGTTGGTTTTTATTATCCCGCTTTTCTCTACCTTTTAAGGAAACTCGAACCAGTTTACAATCGCCTTCCCTTCCCCTCCCCACAACAGACACCTTGTGAAGTAGGTGGGGCTGAGAGAGTTCTGCAAGAACAGTGACTGGCCCAAGGTCACTCAGCAGGCTTCATGTGGAGCAGTGGGGAAACCAGCCCGGTTCACCAGATTAGAGTCCACCGCTCTTGTGGAGGAGCAGGGAATCAAACATGTCTTTGTCACCAATGCCTCGCCTGTCTCTTTCACACTCTCCCTCCCCCTGTCATTTGTGGCCATAGAGATAAGGATGGCTGGGTGAAAGGGGTAGCTTGCCAGAAGTCCATTTGTGGGCTTAATTTATCACCCCTTTTCAAAGCAGTCTACTAGCAAAGTGAGTTATCAACCCAGACTCCTAGAAATCTTTCTTTTGGAAGAGGGGTGAGGACCCTCACATTTTGAGGATGGCTAATTCTGTGTGGAATACCAGACTCAGTGTCTGCATAACATGTTTGCAGATTCGAACATGCAGCCTCTATGTAATTGCCTTGCTATGGTGGTGCAAGAATGTGCTTAGATTTCTCTCTGTGGCCTGTCTAAGGTGGCAAGTGAGTGTAAATAATAATCTCGGCCAGGCAGAGCAGTGCTGATGTAATAGTGATGCTCTGGCTTGTGATGGAGGGTGCAGCCCTCAGGGGTAACTCTTTACAGCTCCATTCCAATGGAAAATAGTTGAGCCAACAGAATGTGGTATTGCTTCTTTTCATGTCTTTGGGCATACTTTGTCAGCACCCTCAATCAAGACGCTGCCTTAATCCCTCTCATATCAGCAATTTTAAGGCACAGGTTTCTGGGCTGCGTTGTTCAAACTGAGACCACAAGGAGTTATTCCAGTGCTGTGAAGATCACATGGGAAATCCGTGACAAAGAGATCTCCCAGTTGTGCTCGGGGATCAGTCAGTACAGGTATGACTGATGGTCATATAGATACACACTGAAGACACACTGGACTGTGAATTACACTGAAGACATAGAAATCCTAGTATGATTTTTGTGTCTGCTAAATTCCAATGTGCTCCACCCGAGGGATGCTGACTTGCCCAACCGTCATCCAAGCGAGTCTGTGATGCAGCTGAGAATGGGCCCAAGTCCAGCGTTCTACCCAGTGGGCCATGTTGGCTCTTGCTCTGGTTGGAGGCAAGTGTAGCATTGTCATTTCATATTACGGTTGCCTCATTCTCTGTCCTTGGCAGTTAGACAAAAACGATGACTGTCCAGTTTATGACTGGGGAAAAAACCCTACCTTTTCTTTTGCATGTTTATTGATTCCCAGCACAGGCTTCTGGTATTTCCAGTTGAAATTTGTTTAACTTCCATGTTTTCTGAAAGCAACACTTTTTTTGTACAGAGATGTAATGGGGATAGGGGTTGATGGAACCAGAGGTGATACAGAGAACGGGAGGATGGGGTATTGTGGAATGTAGTTTAGTAGAGGAAAGGGACCAAGGGCTTGATGTGATGTGGGGAAAGGGCAAAAGGCTCTCCCTTCCCTTCTATCCCATCCTTCCTTCGACGAGCTCAGAGCAACATACGTGTATTCCCCCATCTTTGTTTTATCCTCTCAACAGCTCTGTGGGATAAGCTGAGAGAGAGAGTGACTAGCTGATGGTCATTCCGTGAGCACTGTAACTGATAGTCGTTTGAACCAGCAATAGCCCTTCTGTCTTCTGACCACTGATTCCATCTTTGTGACCTCTACAGGTTTCTTACCAGGACATGTTTCAATTTAGCTAAAGTATCTAGCTTAATGGGGTGGGGGGCGTGGCTGAGTGGCAGAACACCTGCTTTGCATGCAGAAGATTCAGGTTCAATTACTAACATCTCCCATTAAAAGGATCAGGTGGCAGGTGATGTGAAAGACCTTTGCCTGACGCCGTGGAGAACTTCTGCCAGTTGGCAGAAATTACTAAATTTGATAATCCAGCATCTGACTAAGCATAAGTGTAAGGTAGCTTTGTGTGTTTAAGTCACTTCATGTGTGAAAACAGATTTCTGCATGTGGATCTACTGTCTCAGAAGCATAATAGTTGCTGCTAGATGAAGGAGAGGGACTGGACTGTGTGTACCAAATCCTGAATGTGCACCTGGGACAGCGTGAAGGGCATTGGAATGCAAACTGTTACAGTACATTGGACAGTTTAGAAATAGGAGAAGAGGATTTATTCAATCCCAAATACAAGCTACTGACTTTCTTACTATGTAGGGATGTCCCATCAAGTGGCAGCTGACTTACCACAACCCCAACAAGGGGCTTTCAAGGCAAGTGAGAAGCAGGGGTGGGTTGCCATTGTTTTCCTTGGTAGCCTCCCATGCATGGAGACATGCAGTAGGGGAGAGATGGTGTGTTCTGGGGCAGAGATTCTGGCTGTGTGTCGTCCCTCTGGGGGTTCCTTCCATAAGAGTTGTATGATTTGCCTCTGTTACTTACTCCCTGGGTTCAGTCCGCCAGTGTGTGTGGGTCAGCTGTGACATCGTCATTGTTTTTCCTCTGTCGTTTCTCCAGGCATTTCAGCTGGCAGAGCAAGAGCTGGGGATCCCTGCCTTGCTGGATCCCAGTGACATGGTCTCCATGAAGGTCCCCGACTGCCTGAGCATCATGACCTACGTGTCTCAGTATTACAACCATTTTAATAACCCCAGCCAAGGTGAGAGCTCCAAAATGGCATTCGATACATTATGCTACAGCCATGAATGAGATTTAGGGAGAGCTTTACTCAGTTCAGTGTGTGGCAGCATCAGCTTCCTGCCAGCCCCAGCCCTATGAACTCACAGTGTACGCTTGTGTGTGTTTGAGGGGGGTAACACATGGTGAACATCTCCCCCCCCACACACACACACACAGACACGCCTTGGTGAGCATGATGAGCTTCTGCCCTTCTGCCAAGCTTGAAGCTGGGGTGGAGGACAGGGTAATCATCCTAGGAGTCATGTTGTAGTTTGAAGGCGGTGTGATCCCCTCTGAAGCACAGTATGGCATGGATGATCCCTGGGCTTCTCCTAAGCTTGGAGCTAGGGAGGGGGTGGAGGATCATCCCTGATTCTGCGCTTATCTGGGGGAACCACAGACACCTCCAAATTTTGTTACAGCATTTCACAATCTGGGCTTGATTTACTAGGCAGCCTGTGTTTGTATACCCTACCCAAGCCTGTTGGCACACATGTATGTGTGTGTGTAAAGTGCCATCAACTCATAACTGACTTATGGCCACCCCAGCAAAGAGCCTTCAAGGCAAGTGAGAAGCAGAGGCGGTTTGCCATTGCCTTCCTCTGCAGAATCTTCCTTGGTGGTCTCCTGTCCAAGTACTGACTGTGCTTAGCTTCCCGAGATCAGGCTGTGCCCTGCTTCTCTCCTGCACACATGTGCGGGGTCTGAGAAAGAGGAAGGGGTTTTCCTCCTTTGCGTTGAAATCTGTAGAAAGTCAAGACAGAGGATACATTCCTTCTGTTTATTGTCTTCCCCAAACTGCAGCACAAGCGAGTACTCAGGAGAGGGAAGGTGTACGTAGGGTGTCCTTCTCACTAGGGGACTTAGGCACATTTTGCTGGGGTGAGTGGACTTGGGGATTCTTGAGTGAAACAGAACCCTTCCCCCTACCATCACGATCAGAGGAGCAGGAGGGTTGTGGGGAACACAACTTTTGGCCGATTCCCAAAGCCAGCCAAAATTTTTGGGTCACTGGAAACTCATTATGGCTCTACTGATGCTGCTTCACATTTATTCCGGTGCTGTCATGCCTAACTAATTATCACATTAGATTTGAAACATGAAGGAACTGGAGCATGTAGGGGGCGAGTAGTTCACCCCCAGCGATTAGTCATGTAGGCCGTGCGCTGTAACCCACCCCCTAGACTGTATCTCTTCCTCAGTGAGGTTGGTAGCAATGTGAAAGGAGCTGTGGAGGCTCCCTTTACACTATACAAGTGGGTGCTTCCTTGCTCCTGCTTTTTTTGGAATCAAAATCTGCCCTCATGGAATGACTCCCTTCTGTTCTCTGTTTTTGCAGCCAGAGTCCCCCTACCTATGAAGCGCCCAACGGTTGCCCCTGCATCCGCTTTGCCAGTTCACAGGGCTGTATCCGACACCTCGCTGACACCTCAGGTACCAAGTCCACTGAGCTTTTCTGACCTGAAATTGGGTGCTTTTCTTTCTCCTGAAAATGGGTGCTTTTCTTTCTCCATCTGTCTTGCTGAGGAATCCTCCATTGTCAAGGGCCTCTTCCTTTGAGCCAGCGTGGTATAGTGGTTAAGAACGGTGGTTTGGAGCGATGGACTCTGATCTGGAGAACCAGCTTTGATTCCCCACTCCTCCACATGAGTGGCGGAGGCCAATCTGGTGAACTGGATTTGTTTCCCCACTCCTCCACACAAAGCCAGCTGGGTGACCTTGGGCTAGTCACAGTTCTCTTAGAGCTCTCTCAGCTCCACCTCCCTTACAGGGTGTATGTTGTGGGGAGGGGAAGGGAAGGTGATTGTAAGCCAGTTTGAGTCTCCTTTAAGTGGTCGAGAAAGTCGGCATATAAAAGCCAACTCTTCTTTGGGCTGAAGAGATTTTCCGTGATTGGCTAGGCAACGGAGGCTATGGATATGCAGCAGGCGCTGAAAAGGCTTCATCTGTTTCAGGACTGGGTGGGACTCAGATCACCTTGTTGGGACCTGGGCCAAGGAATTTCAGATAAGACCCTTCCTTAGCACTGAAAATAACATCTGTTATGGAACCAAAATAAAGCAGGAATGTGTGGCACAGTGGAGCCTTTGGTTGGCAAGACAGCCTAGCACCTGTGTAGATTTCTCTGCCTTCTGATGCAATGCTGTGGTTAGCTCTAACAGCTTTTGGTCCGGCTTGTGGCTCAGCTGCACTAGACAGTGGTCAATTAAGGCAAAGAGCACCTAAACCGGTTTGTGCAATTCTCACCGTCACCTCTTGTTGCCGCAGGACAATGCAGCAGAAGGCCTGGCTGAGCAGTCCCAGCGCAACACCCTCAGTAGCACGTGTGCAGCTTGCCAACAACATGTTCACCTGGTCCAGCGCTATCTGGCAGAGGGCAAACTATACCACCGTCAGTGCTTCAGGTAAGCTTTTCCTACCTGAGTCCACTGAAAAGTGAGGCCTGTCGCTATAATGGGGCCATCCTACTCCAGTTCCACCTTTCTGAGCCCATGGACTTCAGTGCACCTAGAAGGGTCTAACTCTGCTTTGGACTGTATTGTTACTCTTCTCTACCTCCCTGCTAGCTGTAGCTCACTAATTGTGCCAAGCCCACTTGGAGCATCTCTATACTCTGAACCATAAGCACTTATTATTATTATGCCACCATAAGGGCCAGAAACTTGCTTTTTGAAAGGGGAAAAAAATCTAAGGTTACAAAGCTAGTAATACCCACTCATTGGCATGGGAGCCACATGTGGCTCTTTTGACCACTGTTCTCCAATGTGGCACCGTCATGTCCCAGGCAAGTGAGCAAGGCCATTACTCTGTGTGGCTTGTGGTTGACAGGGGGTTCCCCCATTGAAACAGCTGCCACTGCAGAGACTGGGGAACAGGTAAACTGCAGGCCTTGTGCCAGGGTTGACCTTTAGGTTCTGTCATTCTCCTTTCTCAACCTTGCTTTTCATTTGTCAGTGCTGTAAGAAAACGCTCGATGGTGTTGCCTTATCAGCATTTCAAAGATGAGGCCTGTTGTGGAAATATTAAGGATCTTGTGCTGTGATATTCTGCAGCCCCAGTTCCTGCTCTGTGACCCTCTGATGTTAACAGGATGCCCCAAATCCTGAGTTTTGATTCTAGCAAGGACTGTTTGCTAGCAGATCAAAACTGATTTGGATTGGTTGCTGTAGGGAGAGAGAGTCCCAGATCAGATGGGACTCCAAGGACAGACCAGATGAAAGGGAATGATGTCAGTTCCTACATTAGATGTGGGAGCTGAGGAGCAGAATGCAGTGCCCTTGCCTGGAATCTCGCACTGAATGAATAGCAGGGGGATGAATTGCAGCTTGTTCTCTTGTGTGCTTCCATCAGCACAAGGCCATAGTTTCTGCCCCCCCTCCACCTGCCTGTAATGGGATCTCTTTGCACCTTTGGCAGGTGTAAGGAAAGCTCCAGCTCAAGCCTCCCCGGATCTTACAAGCCTCGGCCGGAATCAGGCACGTTTGTGTGTACCCAACGTCATGGCAAGCGAAGCCTGAGCATGAGGACAGAGGGCAGGCCCAGCCCCGATCTTCTTCACCCAGGGAAAAGGTGTGAGGCTGGGACGGCGAGTGCTGGTGAGGAGGAAGAGAACGGGGTATTGGAGAGTCACCCTTCAGCTGCTCAAGAGGCGGCGGAGAGAATGGCGGATGGAGAGGCGATGGAGGTGCCGCCTGCCCAGCTCAAGAACGAAGCATTCCGCTCTACGCCCAGCTCTGAACGTGCCCCCCAAATGCCTCCCAAGCCTCCTGTGCCAACCAAACCCCCTCTGCTGGGCCAGGATAAAGCCCACCTGCAGCATGGACCGCTCAAGGAGACCCGCCCCACCCCCGCCCCCCGGAAGGCCACAGACTCAGCAGCCCTGTCTCCACCCAACTCCCATCCAGTCCCGAAGCCCAGAGCCAACGTGCAGAGCGAGGGAGGCTGTGAGCCAGGCTCTGGCATCGTCAATGGTAAGGAAACGCAAGCCTAGGGAAGCGGAGGAACCCATCCCGCTGGGCTCTGAGGCCTCATGCTGGGGCAATACCAAACGGATATGAGGACAAAGGGGAGTCGTTTCTTAAGTGTAAGAATGAGTGAAGAATGACCCCAGTGCATTTCACACACAAAAGCCTTTTCTTGGAGGGAAAAATAGACTTCTTGACAAGTCTTTTTCTCTTGCAGAATGTATGAGCCTGCCTTATACTGAGGCAGACTATGGCTGTTACCGCACTAGGTATTCCCAGCAATGTATCAAGAGTTTGGAAATGTTATAAAAAACATCGCTTTAAAAGGGCTTTTGGATGCCACGGCTAAAAAATGGTTGGAAGACGTCTTCACAGCTAAAGGGGCCAAACAATGTGCGAACAGTATTTTTTATAACATTTTCAAACTCTTAATACATCGCTGGGAATACCTAGTGCAGTAACAGCCAGTGTTGTCCATCCTGACTGACAGCTGCTCTCCAAGTTTCAGGCGGGGTCTTTTCTAGCTTTGCTACCAGCAATCCTCCTAACTAGAGATACTAGGGATTGAACCTGAGGCCTTATGTAGGAAACACATGTGCCCTGTTACTAGGCTATCCCCCTATTCTGTTTTCAACTTAGGGAAAAGTTTCATCAGCAAACATACACAGTATTACAAGTAAACATAGAGTGCTTCAACTAATATAATGTGAAAAAGATCTGTGGACTTTAATGCTTGTTTAAAAGAGCATAATTCAACTAGTAAGAAACAACACAGTCCACCTTCCTTACTGACCGAGCACTAAATGCACACCTTGAATTAACAGAGTGCATTTGAGTATATTGGTTTATTGTGTATAGTTAGTTTTTCTTCTGAAGTCTAGGGCTTTTTTGCATTGGCTAGTGGGGTGGATGGAACAAGGGGCCTAGATACTGAGGACAAGTGTACCCTAGTCATGAGTTAGGGAATTGCTGCCATAGCAGAGGAATAGAGACCTTTACAGCTCTTCTTTTGGATCACTGGAAGTTATGCTCCGCTTCTTTCCCCTTTATTCTCTGAAAATTTGCAAGATGCTGCTGTAATAGAGGTTCAACAAATCCTAGGTGCCAGATTGTGATGGCACTTAGAATTTTCACTGCGGTGCCTAGTATTTTCAACTGTGATTTTATTGCCACATCTCTCAGCTGTTCTCGGGGAAATACAAAGGGTTGGATCCAACCAGTTTTTCCTTTCACCACCAAAAAGGCTATGTTGGGCTCATGGGATTTGCATGGACAACAACCGTGTGGAATGAGGGCTGTAGTGAGGAGGGGAATTGACTGAGATTGAGTGAAAGAGTTGGCTGGATCCAGCCCAAAGCTTATTTTTATCATTTTGTATCAGAAGCTAAAATAACTAAACTGGGGCTATTGTACTTTGGTCACATTGTGAGAAGACCAGAATCACTGGAAAAAATAGCAATGCTAGGAAAAGTTGAAGGGAGCAGGGAAAGAGGAAGGCCCAACAGGAGATAGATTGACTCAATTAAGGAAGCCATGGCCCTGAGTTTGCAAAACCTGAGCAAGACTGTTAATGATAGGATGTTTTGGTGGTCATTAATTCATAGGGTTGCCATAAGTTGGAAGTGACTCCACGGCACTTAAAACACACACACACACACACACACTTGTGCTGTCAAACATACAAATAAATGTGCATGAAGTTCTTGTAATTACTTGTTGATATATAAATTTAACTGAACACCATTCTATGGTGGAGGATTAATTTATTTCTATACTGGCTCCAATGTTAAATAGATCTTTTTAAAAATAATGATGGAGTTGTGAGAAATTGTGGTCATAACAACCAGGGTAACCTCTGTAGTTATTTATATACTGCAACACTTTTGTTGTAGCTTTAATAAAATTACGAAGAACTGTTGACAAGTTAGGATTAGGTTTTGTGGTAGCAATAAGTAGAAAATTTGGTCATTAAAATACAAAATATTAAAGGCTGAAAAGTGGCTCCTAAATTTTTGTGCTGCTAGAGCCAAAGAAATTGATCAAGGCCTGCCTTATTATATATTCAGGTTATATAGATACTGTCTTCTAATATACTTTCAGCTAAGTCTTGGTTTAGGAAATGTTTTCTAGAATATGATGGACTCTTGTATCTTCTAGGTGGGACGCCTGGGCCTCCAGTTCCAAAGCCCAGAGGCAGACCGGCTTCCTCAGACCGGTATGTTCTTTTGTCTGCAAATCATATTGAGACAGAGGCACAAATGTTATGATTCCCCTTGGTTCCCTTTTTTCCAGTCCAGACATATTGGTCATCATGGACAAATCCAAGATTTTAAAGCAGGGCTCGTTTGGAACATGTTACCTTGAGGTGGGTGACTCCCTGTCTATTGAAGAAGGGATTCCAGGGTGTATGCATCAGTTTTTACGAAGAGATCTCCCCGCTCTTAACTCTTAAACATACACAAGGGAAGGATAGGGAAGCTGATGTCCTGAGTCATATGACTTCTCCCATTCCAGCCAAGATTCACACTTTCAGAACAGCAGCAAGGGAAGGAAGACCCAGACTGTTGCTTAGCACTCTTCCCTGAAAAGGTAGGCTACAGCCTGGGCTGTTTATATTCTGAGCTTTCAAAACAAAACATCAAAATTCCTCATCAATAGAAGCTTTATTCGTTTATTTAAAATGTTTGTGTGCCCACTTTTCTCCTGAGTGTCTCAGTACCCAAGGCGGGTAATAACAGCATGAAAGCAATTTTATAAAACAAAGATTAAAACAGCAGAAATTAAAAACACACACATTAAAACCAGTCATTAAAACACATGCCCGCCCACTGGCAGGGTATTCCACCTTTACATAGGCCCAGGCTGCCCCCAGAGCTCCCCGGGACCACAATGTTTTACAACCTTGCCAGAAAGCCAGGAGCATAGGAGTCCCCAAGGTGGTCCTTCAAGGAGCTGGGCATGTTTAGCCTGAAGAGAAGACTGAGAGGTGATATGATAACCATGTTCAAGTACTAGAATCATAGAATCATAGAGTTGGAAGGGACCACCAGGGCCATCAAGTCCAACCCCCTGCACAATGCAGGAAATTCACCACTACCTCCCCCCTCCACACCCCTAGTGACCGGAAGATGGCCAAGATGCCCTCCCTGTCATCATCTGCCTAAGGTCACAGAATCAGCATTGCTGACAGATGGCCATCTAACCTCTTCTTAAAAACCTCCAGGGAAGGAGAGCTTACTACCTCTCAAGGAAGCCTGTTCCACTGAGGAACCGCTCTAACTGTTAGAAAATTCTTCCTAATGTCTAGACGGAAACTCTTGATTTAATTTCAACCCGTTGGTTCTGGTCCGACCTTCTTGAGCAACAGAAAACCACTCGGCACCCTCCTCTATATGACAGCCCTTCAGGTACTTGAACATGGTTATCATATCCCCTCTCAGTCTTCTCCTGTTCAGGCTAAACATACCCAGCTCCTTCAACCTTTCCTCATAGGACTTGGTCTCCAGACCCCTCACCATCTTTGTTGCCCTTCTCTGGGCCCGTTCCAGCTTGTCTACATCTTTCTTAAATTGTGGTGCCCAAAACTGAACACAGTACTCTAGTTGAGGTCTAACCAGAGCAGAGTAAAGTGATACCATCACTTTGCGTGATCTGGACACTATACTTCTGTTGATGCAGCCCAAGACTGTGTTTGCCTTTTTAGTTACCGCATCACACTGCTGACTCATGTTCAGTATTTGATCTACTAAGACCCCAAGATCCTTTTCGCACACACTACTGCTCAAACAAGTCTCCCCCATCCTATAATTATGCATTTGATTTTCCTACCTAAATGCAGAACTTTACATTTGTCTTTATTGAAGTGCATTTTATTAGTTCTAGCCCATTTCTCCAGCCTGTCAAGATCATCCTGCATCTTGGCTCTGTCTTCTACCGTATTTGCTACCCCTCCCAATTTAGTATCATCTGCAAATTTAATAAGCATCCCCTCTATTCCTTCATCCAAATCATTTATAAAGATGTTGAACAACACAGGGCCCAGCACAGATCCCTGAGGAACTCCACTAGTCACTTCTCTCCAAGTGGATGAGGAACCATTAACTAGCACTCTTTGGGTACGATCTGTCAACCAGTTGCAGATCCATCTAACAATAATAGGATCTAACCCACATTTTCCCAATTAGTCAACTAGAATACTATGTGGAACCTTATCAAAAGCCTTACTGAAATCTAGATAAACTATGTCTACAGCATTCCCCTGATCCAGCAAGATAGTAACTTTCTCAAAAAGGGGCTGTCATATAGAGGATGGTGCTGAGTTGTTTTCTGTTTTCCAAGAAGGTTGGACCAGAACTAACGGGTTGAAATTAAATCAAAAGAGTTTCCGTCTAGACATTAGGAAGAATTTTCTAACAGTTAGAGTGGTTCCTCAGTGGAACAGGCTTCCTCGGGAGGTGGTAAGCGCTCCTTGCCATCTGTCAGCAATGCTGATTCTGTGACCTTAGGCAGATAATGAGAGGGAGGGCATCTTGGTCATCTTCTGGTCACTAGTTGTGAATTTCCTTCATTGTGCAGGGGGTTGGACTTGATGACCCTGGTGGTCCCTTCTATGACCAGGGGCTACTGCAGAGCCCCTGGGTGGCCACTAAAAAGGCTGAAGCCTAGACTGCTGCCAAACGTGCCTTAGACTAGTGGGGTACTGATGGTAGACCCCGCTGGGCAGAACAGAGCTGCCACACAGGGGCATGCTGGGAGAGGTGGTCCTTCAAGTATATGGGCCCCTTCAAGTATGTGAGAGGTGTGAAGGGCTTTAAAGGTAAAAGTTGCATTCTGCAATTCGTATATATTATACAAACCGAACAAATCTACATATCGCATTGTGCTTGTGGTACAAAGCCTCTAGAGCCGATTGGCACAGAATGTTCTGATGCTCAAGGAACTAAATAGTTTGGTGTCCCGCTTCTGAGAAAGGAGGAAAATTCGATCATTTCATTGGGATTAAAACGTCAAACACGGAGGGCTGAGAATGAGGCAGGGGTGCTAAGATACCGAGAAGCCAAAAACAAAAAGGCAACCCAGACAGAAGGAGATTTTAGGAAGAGTAAAGAGGAACCAGAGGGAAGGGGAGATAGAAAATGAGGCTTTAGAAAGAGGACAAGAGAACTAAGGCAAGGAAGAGTTTGTTAGTGGGCTAAGCTACATGTTATGATACTTGATGTGTTGTATTGGGGTTCCCTGTATCTGACTTGCAAGCAATCAGGCAGAAATCATGCTGATGGGAACTGATTTTCCAAGTGTACAGAGCCCTGATTCGGATCAGGACTGTAATGCAGGGTGGGAGGCTTCGGTCTGCCCCCTGTGCCATATTCCTGTCCTGGAACAGCCCCAAGGGGAATGGTATTTGCCCTGTTGGGGGGGCGGGCTGTACGTGTAGCCCACCAATGCATGTGCAGCTCCTCAGTGGGAAAAACAGGGTCATTTTGGGTCAGGAAAACCGCACCACAGTCCACACCACTACACCCAGCGGTTAGGAGTGGTGGACTCTAATCTGGAGAACCGGGTTGGTTTCCCCACTGCTCCACATGAAGCCAGCTGGGTGACCTGGGGCTAGTCACAGTTCTCTCCGAACTCTCTCAGCCTCACCTACCTCACAAGGTGCCTGTTGTGGGAAGGGGGAGGGAAGGTGATTGTCGGCCGGTTTGATTCTTCCTTAAGTGGTAGAGAAAGTCGGCATATAAAAACCAACTCTTAATAGATTTATTTGGGGTAACGACAGACATAGAATTGCCTATAGAAATTTGACAGATAGTAAAGAAAGAGGTGGCATGACACTTCCGGATTTAAGATACTATTATGAAGCAGCCTGTTTTGGTTGGTTAAAAGATTGGATTATGTTAGGAAATTCCAGATTGTTGGATTTGGAGGGTGCTAATTTAAGATATGGGTGGCACGCATATTTATGGTATGACAAAGATAAAATAAACAAAGACTTTAACCATCATATTATAAGCGCTAGCCTACTACAAGTGTGGAAAAGATATAGAAGAGGTTTTGAACCTAAAACATCAGGCTGACTCTGCCCACTAGAAGCGATTATAAGAAGAAAACCTAACATGGACCAAGATAGCAAGATATATAGGGAATATATACAAAAAGAAAAAACAATGGAAATTAAAAAATAGGGAACAGTGTGGAATAAAGGACTGGTTCAAATATTATCAACTAAACAATGTCTTCAAAAAAGACCAAATATTAGGATTCGCAGATAAAAAAACAACGTTAGAAAAGATATTAGATTCAGGAAACAAAGGACAAATTTCTACCGTATATACTCGCGTATAAGCCGAGTTTTTCAGCCAAAAAAAAGGGCTGAAAAAGCCGAACTCGGCTTATACGCGGGTCAATACGGTAGAGGGGGGAGGAGGGAGGGGGGAACTTACCTCCATCACCGCCGCCGCCGGGCCCAGGCGCCTTCCCTGGCCGGGAGGGGCCTGCCTGCGCAGGCAGGAGGCCCCGCTGGCCACATCGCCGCTGGCCGCGCGCCTGGCTGCCTCCCTCTGGCCGGGAGGGGCCTGCCTGCGCAGGCAGGAGGCCCCCGCCGGCCGCCGGCCGCGCGCCTGGCCGCCTCCCTCTGGCCGGGAGGGGCCTTGCGAAGGCCCCCGCCGGCCGCGGCGCCGCCGGCTGCGCGCCTGGCCGCCTCCCTCTGGCCGGGAGGGGCCTTGCGAAGGCCCCCGCCGGCCGCGGCGCCGCTGGCCGCGCGCCTGGCCGCCTCCCTCTGGCCGGGAGGGCCTTGCGAAGGCCCCCGCCGGCCGCGGCGCCGCTGGCCGCGTGCCTGGCCGCCTTCCTCTGGCCGGGAGGGGCCTGCCTGCGCAGGCAGGAGGCCCCCGCCGCTCGCGCCGCTGCCAACCACATGCCTGGGCGCCTTCCTCCGGCCGGCAGGGGCCTCCTGCCAGCCCAGGAAGGCCGCACCGCTGCCGCCGCCGCCGATTCGCCGCCTCTTCAGGTAAGTAGGGGGTTCAGGGGCTCTTCCCCCTCCCCCCCTTGGATGGCACTGGGGTCGGAGTGGGTTGGGGTGGGTTGGGAGGGCCTGGAGGCCGGCGGGAGGGCGACCTGGGGCAGGGGCCCTGCGCTCTAAAATGGCGGCCGCCATTTTAGAGCGCAGCATTGCCGGTAAAGGGAATGTCTTATTGACCCTCGGCCTATACGCGGGTCAATAAGAAATTCCCTTTTCTGGCCTCAAATTTGGGGGGTCGGCTTATACTCGGGTCGGCTTATACCCGAGTATATACGGTAAGTTGTATCAATTAATACTAGAATATAATTTAGAAAAGAGTTAAAACAGTAAGAGATCTGGGTCATGATATAGAAGAGTGGGAAAGACTCTGGACGAAAGAATATTAATTTACAATAGCCAGTAGCATAAAAGAAAATATGTATAAAATGTTTTATAGAGGATACACTACTCCAGTAGTATTGGCAAAGATGGACAAAACAATTTCAGATAAATGCTGGAGATGTAAAGAAAAGAAAGGGACCTTCTACCATGCCTGGTGGACGTGCGGAAGAATCAATTTTTTTTGGAAAAGAGTAATTACGGAAACGGGGAATATGATACAGAGTAATATAAAGAAAAAACCAGAATCTTGTTTATTAGGTTTATTCCCAAAATATATTAAAAAGGAAGATAAAGCAGTTTGTCAGTATAGCTTTGCAGCAGCACGATTGGTAATTGCTAAATCCTGGAAAGGGGAAAAAAAACTTCATATGAAAGATTGGAGAGATAAAATGATTTACTACATACAAATGGATAAAATTACAAATAGTTTGAAAGGAAAAGATATAGAAGTATTTAAGAATCAATGGCAAAAAACATTTATATATTGGGCGAAAACAGCAAAGGTAGATTTTACAAAAACGATGAAGGGGTTGTAAGAAAAAATAAATAAGTATAGGGTAAGATAAGTTAAAGTATAAATCTAAGAGATTAATCAACTGGAGTCGCTCACAGGTGAAGGGGGGTGATGGGGGATGGAGGGTTAAAGTGGAGGTAATGGGTAAACTGAACATTACTATTTTTCTGTTCTTGTTGTAACATTGAAACAAGGTAATCCATCTTCTATGAAAACAATAAAAAAATTAAATATGAAAAAAAAACCCAACTCTTCTTCAATCCAGGGCCTGCGCACTTGGAAAATTAGTTCTCACCAGTGCAATTGACTACTTACAAGTCAGGCTCAGGGAACATGTGCATGCATAACCACAAATAACTCAACGAGTAGTATGACCCACAGAGAGAGCTTTGAAGTAACGTCATAGCACTTCAGTTCCCGAGGGGCTTATTTTGAGTGTTAGTTTGCTTCCCCTTGCCAGGGGAAGGGGATAAAGCCGTGCAGTACATTGTGAAGCCCCACTGTCTGCCAGCTAAACACCCAGCACATACCCACTGTGGCTCCTTGAGATTCATCAGGCATTGTCTTAAATCTGTCCTTGCGGCAGAATGTTGTACTCAGTAACCCATTTCTATGCTTGGGTGGTGTAGTTGCAAAATGCAGCCCTGGACACAAGACTACTAGCATATCGCTTTCTCTTGAACCGATGGACGTGGGTTACATGAAGACAACTTATCAATTTGCTAAAGTCTTACGCATTTTAGTCCTTTCCTCTTACATTCTTCCTTGCATTTTTTTTTTTTTGGTCTCCTCCCAGTGCTGGAGAAACTCCAAGGGGAAAGGACCCTCCATGGATTGCGTTGGTCCAGGCAGAGCCCAAGAAGAAGCCCGCTCCTCCCCCTCCAGGCAGTAGCAGAGAAACCCCACCAAGGGCTTCTGAAGAGGAGGAGGAAGACGGAGAAGGGGCAGCAAGGGAGGCAAGAGGCAGAGAGGGCAGGCCCCGAGAGCGAGAGCCCTACAACCCCTTTGAGGATGATGATGAAGATGGCGGTGCTGTTGCAGAGGAGGAAATTCTCACACCGCCAGGCACACGGCAGCCGGAGCAGAGCGAAGCCACCCCCAAGGTCCTCCACCCCTGGTACGGCATCACACCTACCAGCAGCCCAAAGACAAAGAAGCGGCTGGCTCCAAGGGCTCCGAGTGCCTCCCCACTTGGTGAGTGCCTCCAGGCCCCCCTTCAGATGGGAGACGGATTAGTGCTCAGCCACACCCCCAGCATCGGTTCCATCATCTCCTTCCTCCAATCCTAGGCAGAGACAACCTTTAGTCACCTGCTGCCTCCAGCAGCAGAGAGAGGTTAGCTTGGGCCTTCCTTCCCTTGTCTTGAAGGTCTAGGGAACGGTCATGGATCTATTGCCGAAGTTTCCCCTTTCCCTGATACTGTTAAGATCCTGCCCCACCTTCTGCATGACTTGCATTTTTTTATTCCCCAGCCTTTGGGGCCTGCTTCAGCTGGGGAGGGTGTTCAGGTCTTTAGCTAGCTGTTGGGTATCAGGGAGTTTCCCCTGTTTCACTTTTTTTTCTGAGTCTTGTCTTGGAGGCTGGGAAGGAATCATCTGCATCAGTTTTTTGTTTATGGCATGCTGTAGTTTAGGCGTTTAGGGGAAGAGGGGGCAGGGAAGGGTGGCACGGTACCACCTTGAGGCCAGGACTAAATGGCTTCCAATGGAAAGAGTGCGGCCCTGGTAGGAAAAGGGGGTCCTTCGGACAAGCTGCTGTGACTCTCGCCTTTCTGTGCTGTCTTTCCTTTTGCAGTTCACCATCCCATCTCCAGGCTTTCCCACTCAGAGCCATCTTCTTCTGTCCCATCTCCTGCCCTCAGCCTGGAGAGCATCACGTCTGAGTGTCTGGCCAAGACCGATGGCAACCTGGATGAGACTTCCGTGCCCAAGAGCTCCTCGGAGCCAATGGTCCACGCTCCAGCAGCTTCCACAGTCCCCTGCTCGGACCTTCCGCCTACCAGCCCCTCTTCCAGTGAGATCCCTGCTGTTCTGCCCAGCTGCTCCCCTAACTCCTCATTTTCATCATCCAGTGATTCGGCTACCTACAGCAATGGAGCAGATGTACAGGCTACCAGAAGCTGTTCAGCTGGCAGCTTGAAAATTAGCCCGGGACGAATGTCTCCCAAGCTTCCTCCTGGTGCTTCTCCGACCCCTGCTGACATCTTGACATCTGATCTGAGTGGGGCTGTTAGGAATTCCCCTTCACCGAAGGCACAGCAGAAGGTAGGTGGAAGCCTCACCGACTGTCCCGTAACATCTCAGCACGTGTACCTACTCAGGAAACCAGCATGAAAGGTGCTTCAAAGGATTATGGGACTTGGGACGCTTTCCCTGCCTATAGGTGCCCTGTTTCCTTATGAACTTTGCTCTTTCCAGGTCTGGACACACTTTTAATCCTCAAATAGCAACAGGTAACCCATTGAGCTGTAGTTTGGTGACAGGAAAAGGAGCAAGAACCTCTTACTTTCTGTGTGCTTAAAGCAGAATCCTCCCCATTGCTGAGTGATAAGAGTTGCCAGCCAGCGTCTGGCACCCAGTGAGGACTTGGAGGGTGCCATTGACATGATGACATTACATCACTTCTGGGGCAAACCCAGAAGTGACATCATGACACGTTAGGAATCAGTGAAAACTATGGTTTTACCATAGAGTTTCTGCAAATTCCTAGAGCAGTGTGACAGCACTTCTGGGTTTTCCTGGAATTGAGACTGTAAAATAGGCTGCACCAGCAGAAATGAAAACATATGCAAAATGCAAAAGATGCACAGAGAGTCTTGAATGCTATTTAATAGGGTGACCCCAATGTGTTTTGTGTCAAAATGCTTCCTGGGGGGATCAAACTTTACCATCCACAGCACACATTCTGAAGTGTTGTTGATGGTGAAGTTTGATCTCCTGAGGTAGCGTTTTTTATTCGAAATGCATCGGGGTCATCATATTATATTGCGTTCAAGACTCTCTGTGCACCATTTGCATTCTTGCATTTCAATTGTTTTCATTTTCCTGGAAGCAGGAACATGGCTACCATACCAGGAGACCTTGCCTCGCTGTCCTGCGGTTCCTGCCCGCAGCCAGGGGTATGTGGTGACCTTTCTCTCTGTGCATGCGCACTAGCAGCCAGACCTTAAGTAAGGAACCCATAAATAAAGGCAGCTCTATAGGGTTTCACGGTTGAGCAGGTGGGCTCTGTTGCCCATCTGACAGTCCCTGCTTGTGGACCACTGCTTTTAAAAGAGCCATGAAGCGCTTCTTCAGACTGGAATTGGTTAAGCCCAGCAACAGTTGTGGTCTGACAAAGCATTTGGTCAAGAATCTCTCCAGAGCTTTACTTGCCCCAGTGGATTTGGGGCACCTAACAGCTTTCTGGCCTGCTCTCCAGTGAACCAATTGGAACTATATCTTCTGTTCACATTTAGCAGCACCCGCTGGCTACGTTGTGTACTGCCTGTGCCTGCATTAGTGCAATAACATACTCCAGGCAGAAGCTGTTGCTATGCAGTGTGATTACCAGTGGAACCAAAATCCTCAGTCAGCTGATTAAGGGTGGTGTTTACAGCAAAGCTGGCTGCGGGTTAAAATAGCAAGGTTACTTGCTTTTTATCACAGGATGGTGCTTTGTAGAAGAAACTGGGCTTACTCATAGCATAAAGGATTCTAATAAGATGTTTTCCTACAAAAAAAAGGGCACCTCCCTGTCAAACAGACTACCTTGATTGCAGTTTCGGGACAGGTAGAAAGTTGGAATATTGGCTGTGCTAGCAAGCTTTGCAGCTGTATTTCATCTACACACACACACCCCAGAAAGGAGATTGTGGTATGGCAAAATGTGCCATATTGAATTATTGGGTTTTTTTTCTTTTTCTTTTTGTATTTTACAAAAATTATATCCTGTTTTTCTGCCCTCAGCAGGGCCACCAGGGTGGCTGACAGATTAAATATATATAATAAAAACACATTTCAAAACACTGAAACAAAAAAATCCACACCTCATTAAAACAATTAAAATACACATACAAAATCAATAAAAACAACAATTAAAACATAGGACAGAAGAGGGAGCACCAGAGGAAACCAAAAAAGTCTTCACCCACTGGCAGAAGACAGCAACAGAAGTAGATAGGTAAGTCTTTCTGGGGAGGGAGTTCCATAGTTTTGGTGCCGTGACCAAGGCTGTCTTCCAGGTTGCCACCCATCGAAATCTCAGAAGGTAGGGCACCTGAAACAGGGCCGTTGATGATGACTGTAGTGGTTAGGTAGATTTGTGTGAGGTTAGGTGGTTCTTCTCCTAGTGCAAAATGGACCTGGATACACCTCGCAGGCTGGAGCTGAGGCGCTACATAGATTGTGCAGTTCCCATTAAGAGTTGGGGTGGAGTGCAAGGCCCCCTTTGATATTCTTGTGTGTGTTTTTCTCCAGTCTTCGTGTAAAGAGAATCCCTTCAACCGGAAGCCATCACCTGCTACTTCCCCTTCGATTAAGAAGACCCCGAAGGGACCCAAACCGCCGAGGCCTCCTGCTCCAGGACACGGTTTCCCACTCATCAAGCGGAAGGTAGTGGAGGCTGAAGGAGAAGAGAGATGGCCTTCTGCTTTAGATCAGTGGTGCTGCTTAAACTCCCAAATTCTTGCGATGGTCGAGGAGGGCTTTCCCAAATTCTAGGGGAGAGGCAGAAAAACCGCTTACCAATTGGCTAACAGGCGCAGTGTGGGAGGAAGCTATAACTGGCTTGTGATATAGGGGAAGAATGGTTGTTCCTCCTCTTGTTTTGGCAGGTTCAGTCAGATCAGTATGTCCCGGTGGAGGATATTTATGGTGAGATGGACAGCATTGAGCAGCAGCTGGATGAGCTGGAGCACCAAGGAGTGGAGCTGGAGAAAAAGCTCCGCAGCATGGAGAATGGTAGGACGCCTGCCTGTCCATTTTTATCTCACCTGCACCTGTGGAGCTCATTCCGGGATGTGCGTGGTTCACCACCACCGTTGGGCTCATAAAGATCTTGTGAGGGAAGGTAGGGCGTTAGGCTGAGAGTGTGTGGCTGGCCCAAGGTCACCCAGGGAACTTCATGGCAGAGTGGGGATTTAAACCTAGGTCTCCCAGGTTTCCTTATGGTAATGAGCCCATGTACAGTGTGGGCAAATAAAACATTGTGAAGTTAAAACAATGTGTGAAGAAACATGGGGACTGAGTGCGAGCGGCCACCCGGAGCGGTAGAGAAGGTTGGAAAGCTGTGGTGCCAAAAGGGAAAGACGCTCAAACTGCCACTTGGAGGGGGTGAGGCTCAAACCAGGACGATTTTTAACAAGTTGGTTCAGGGTTTCAAAGGTGTGCAGTGCTCTCTCCGCTTACAGCAAATGGGCATTTGCAGTTTGCTGCTTGTATAAGCACAGGTTTCTCCACTAACAGTAAAGGCAAGAGCTAGTAGTGTAGTTGTTAATGTCTAGGAGACCCAGGTTCAAATCCCTATTTTTCCATGAAACTTGCTAGGTGACCAGTCATACTCTCTCAGCCTAACTTACCTTGCAGGGTTGTTGTGAGGATAAAATGGAGACTGGAGAAAAAATGTATGCCACCCTGAGCTCCTTGGAGGAAAGGTAGGATAAAAACATACTAAATAAATAAGGAGGGAAGAGAGATTCATTATTAACATCTTAGAAAGGATGAGACAAGTAAATGTCCCTCTGCTGGAGTTTGCATAAATGTGTTGGGGAATGGGTATGCATTTTCCAGTCATGTAAGTAACTGGAAAAAATGCATAAAATAAAAGAGCACTTCTGGGTGTTGTTTGTATGGAAACCAAGTGCTGCACAGAAGTAAGAAAGCATTTATGTATGTGTGCTCCTGAACTCTCTCTCTCTCTCTCTCTCTCTCTCTCTCTCTCTCTCTCTCTCTCTCTCTCTCTCTCTCTCTCTCTCCCCCTTTCTCTCTCTCCCTCCCTCCCCCCCTCTCTCCCCCTCTCCCTGTATAACTGGCAGATGCTCCTGAAGATGGCCTGTTGGTAGACTGGTTCAAACTTATCCATGAGAAGCACATGCTGGTGCGCCGTGAGTCTGAGCTCATCTACATGTGAGTATAAATAACTGGCAGGTAGCCTGCCTTGTCTTGAAGGCTCAGGGCAAGCCACAAAGCAGAATACAATCTCCTGATCTAGGGAATATAATTCAAATGTCTCCAGCGTAGTGTAGTGGTTAAGAGTGGTAGTTTGGAACACTGGACTCTAATCTGGAGAACCGGGTTTGATTCCCCACTCTTCCACATGAGCAGCGGATGCTAATCTGGTGAGCTGGGTTAGTTTCCCCACTCCTACACACAAAGCCAGCTGGGTGACCTTGGACAAGTTATAGCTATTACAGCTCTCTCAGCCCCACCTACCTCACAAGGTGTCTGTTGTGGGGAGGAGAAGGGAAGGTGATTGTAAGCCGGTTTGATTCTTCCTTAAGTGGTAGAGAAAGTCAGCATATAAAAACCAACTCTTCTTCCCATCCTTTACCCCTGAGCCCCAAAGACCAGTCCATACAGGGAGATTCTTTCCACCTTTCTAATAGGTGCTTAATGTGGACTTTGCTGAACGCTCAGAGGTAGAGAATTCCATAATAGTGAAAGGCATATGTAGACCCAGTGGAAATGTGGAGGGTGGCAGAGAATATCTGTTGTTGCCACTAAAGCAACCAAGTTTTACTTAATAAAAGTTCTAGTCATACACGAATTGGAAATTGTGAGGGATTCTGCCTTTCTAGAACTCTCTGGCTTAAAAAAAACAAATTATCCTGCCTTTCCCCTTTGCAAGCCCAGGATGGCTTCCTGGGAGTTTAGACCCTCCCTCCCAGTCATGAAATACCTTCACAGTTCAGAAAAACTGGGAAGATATTTGGGAGTCTTCATAGCGACAGTTCTCGCTGACATTCCCTGCTGAAAAAGGCTGCCCCTCAGACAAACACTCCTCCCACATTGTTTCCATCCCCTTTGAATGGAGAGGGCTGAGGCCACATCCAGTTTGATGCGGGACCCAGGGGAGCATTTCTGTGGACAGCATGATTTCCACCCACGGAGCACAAATTCCTCACTCCCCCATCCCGCCGCAGTCCAAAATGCCTCCCCAAATGCCACTACATGGGGACAAGGGAGGAAAGTGAGAAAGTCGCGCTCTGTGGGCGGAAATCGTTCTGATGCAAGCCCCAGTGTTGAGAATGTTCCCTAGAATAATGTCACGTTGCCTTGCAAAGTCCTCCCTCCCGCTCCAAGTCTTGCTGATGGCTCAAAATGCTCCATTTTTCTTTTTAGTTTTAAGCAGCAGAACTTGGAGCAGCGCCAGGCAGATGTGGAGTATGAACTCCGGTGCCTTCTCAACAAACCTGGTAAGCCTCTCCCTGGATTCTTAAAAATGGCTTTTGTGGTAGCATGTAGGCATGGTTTAAAGCACTTTTTTAGCTGAAGGAAGCAATGCCTCCTTGAAGTGACTGTGCCACCCCTCCCCCGTGTGCCCCATTCCTGGGAGGGCTGATTCTCCGGGCTGCTTGTTTGGAAATCTTTAAGGATTAATCGACACTTGCATTTCTTTATGAAGCGTTTTCAGTTCCTTTAAACAACATAAAAACACCAGGGACATCAATTTTGAGTAAGTTAGAGTATCAACTAAGAGACTGAACCCAGATGTTTCAGACTGACATCTCACCTCTGCCTTGAGCTCAATAGGTTGCTTCAGGCAAGCTACTTTGCCCCAGCCCCTCTTCTGTGTTATGAGAATAACAACAATCAGCTATCTTTCAGGGTTTTTGCAAGATGCTGAGTATAAAATGTGCTCCAACCTTTTAAAAGCACTGTATAAATACTAAACTTTATTGCGTGTATTTGTTGCCGTTAAGGCCTGAAGACAGATTGAGAATCTCGATGTGGACCTGGGTTTGGTATAGGCAAAATTCTACCTACAGAATAATATCTGAGCTTCGACAGGGGATCCCAAGGAACAGCATTTCAAAGGACTTTTTGGGCTGCAGCAAGAGGAAGGTAGCGAGAAAGCCACTCTCAACGGGTGGAAATCTTTCCTTCTGCAGAAATAGCCTAGTGGATCCAAACCCCAGATTTTCACCTCTTCATATAAACAGAAGAAGCGGGCTTAAATTCGCACTGCAAGCATTCACGGTGCGAGACAGAAACCACTGTTCATCCTGCTCCCCTCCAATGCACCTCTCCCGCAGGCATACCTGCACATTATAATGTCACAGATACATAAACACCAGAATGTGTAGCCCCCCCCAAATATTCAGTTCTTAACCTCGTTTTGTGCAGGTTTATGGCAGCTTGGTCCTACATGTGTTACCTTCTCTGATTGGCAGGAGTTGGCTAGGGTCTCAGACTGAAATATTTCCTAGACCAGGCTGCCAGTGAGCCTTTCAGCTAGAGATCAAATTTGGGACGTTCTTCATGCCAAGCATGTGCTCGCCACTGAGATGTAGATCAGACTATCGTTTTAAAGAAAACTGCTTTTTGTCTGTTTCAACCGCTAGTGTGCCAGCAGAGAGCACTCTTGAATAAAATAAGGAGCTCTACCCCCAGGGCCAACTTTTCAGCACACTGTTTCTCCTTTTAGTAATAGATCAGAATCTAACAAGAAGAAAAGAGTCTCCTGCCACGCCAACCCTATCCCTCAAGGCCCAAATTGTGTAAAGATACAGGAATGAAGAATTTCCTAGTCAACAAGGGGGGAAATGCACTTTGAGCACTTCGAATGTAATGAACATTCGACCTCAAACAAGGAAATCAGGAAAACATATCGATGCTTTTTTTATTTCCTGACTTGTGCCACTTAATAAGGTAGTATCTTCTTATACCTGTGATGCGGCCTGCCAGGATAGATGTTACCAGGACCTTGCATATTAAAGAAGGGGCAGACTGGGTGTGTGTGTGAAACCCCTTCCTCTTATATAAAGTATCACGAAGTCCAGCCACCGTGCCCAAGGGAGCTGATCTTGTAATTTGGTTTTGCTCTCTCGTTGAGTAGAGAAAGAGTGGACGGATGAGGACCGGGCAAGGGAGAAGGTGCTGATGCAAGAGCTAGTCACCATAATCGAACAACGGAATGCCATCATCAACTGCCTGGACGAGGACCGGCAAAGGTAGGGTGGGGGAAACCAGTGGACATCCTCTGGCCTCGTCTGGATAACAAGTTGGCAAGACGGTGCTGGCTGCAGCATTGCATAGCACAACTGCACAGTGTGGTTGTGAAATCTTCTCTGGGTGCCCCAGCTCTGTCCAAGGGCTTTGATGACCTTGTGTGAAAGCGGTTGGGGAAAATGCTTGGCCTGGACAGTACAGCTAGGGAATATCGGTGGTCATATTCAGAGAAGAGTCATGTCTGTAGCTCTTGAACATAAAGGTGTGCCATGGCGGCACTTGTGAAGCCAAAATCTCAGTCTTGCTTCCCTTTGTTTTGTTTTTCAGGGAGGAAGAAGAGGATAAAATGTTAGAAGCCATGATTAAAAAGAAAGGTAAGTGAGAAGCGGGGTGTGGCCCTAGCTTTTTCTGGGAGACGTTGCTGTTTCTGGAGACTGTTGATTGGCGAAATGCTTTTTAACAGACTTGAAAATTACTATGACCGTAGTGGATTCCAGAAGCCATGTTTTTAAATGGGAAGGGATACAATAGGGCCTAATTTGAATGCCACCTTGATTGTTGGGCCATATGGCCTATAATAGTTTCCCACCACCACTACCCGTTGCCTGTTTACTGGTCCGCAGCATGTCGGTGTGTGATGCCCTCTGAGGGCAAAGGAACATAATACCTGGGTCCATAGGATCTTGAAAGCACCAGCCCAGTCACTGCTTCCTTGCACAGATGGCTTTTATGTTCCATTGACTGCTTCAGGTACCTGAAGGTGTGGTTGTCTTCAGCCACCTCAGGGCTACAATACATTACAAAGGAGAACAGCCATAATACTGCAACCTACCTCTTTGCCTAGGAAGCTCCTTGAGACAGTTCTTTTCCCTCTCTGGCTCTCTCTTCTTCTCCTTCCCTCTTTCCTCCCAGTTGGCTGTCTGGCTTGGCTTTCCTTTCCGCTCCTGTGCCTTCTCCTTCCAGCCAGCCTTCTCCCATATTGCTTTCCTCTGTTTATAGCCCTAGGTTCACATTTGGCCCGTGATTGAGCTCCACCCGCTTCTTCTCTGCTCCCTGGTCTTTCCCAGCCATGCCTACCTTAAAACACCTGGGCCCAGAGAACCATGGTTCTCCCATCCAGGCTTGCTCACTGCCCCCATACCTTTTGAGCTTCCCTGGGACAGACTGCCAAACACGTCTTGTTCCTGAGGCTACTGTGACTGCACCCTCTTGCATCGGTCCCACCTTGCTCCACCCTGGTGAGTCCTGCTGCTGGGCCCAGGGGAGTGTCCTATCCCACCAGGTGGGCCATTGCCAGGTAGCCTGCCACAAGGTCCCAGCCCTGGTCAGAGACCAGGAGCAATAAATGTGGTGGCTGAGGGAAATGAGTTCATCCAACACAAGGAGCAGCAAATGTATTTATTTATTTATTTATTTACAAAATTTGTATCCTGCTTGGTGCCAGCATGGTGTAGTGGTTAAAAGTGGCAGACACTAATCTGGAGAACCGGGTTTGTTTCCCCACTCCTCCACATGAAGCCTGCTGGGTGAGTTCTCTCTGAACTCTCTCAGCCCCACCTACCTCACAAGGTGTCTGTTGTGGGAAGAGGGATGGAATGAGATTGTGAGCTGCTTGGAGACTCCTTAAGGTAGAGAAAAGCGGGGTACAGAAACCTACTCTTCTTCTTCTGTTCTGCCCTTGCAAGGGCCACCAAGGCAGCTAACAATTTTTAAACATGCATGATAAAATTACATTTATAAAACCATTAGAATCAACCCTCCTCCCAAACATATTTCATTAAAACAATTTTTAAGAGTTAAAAAACAGTGTTAAAAGTACATACAAGCCATAAAAACATTGGTTATGAATGACCTCTCGCAAAGGTCACTGCTGGGATAAAGGAGACTGAACTCCCCTTTTCTCTCAGAAGTGATGGTGGGAGGGGGAACCTCAGAGACACTATGCCAAAGATCCCAGCCCTTCCCTTCCTCCCATCCAGTTGTTTCAGGGGGAAAGGGTGCTAAGCCCTCCCCTTCCCCTCTTCCTGTGGTCACTTCAGAAGACTATGTCATGCATTTTTTTTCATGGGCACACTTGTTTTTGCTCTTTTGTGTCATTTGTTCTACTTTGGCTAGAAAGGGCACTGAAACCCTGCCCTTGAAAAGTGGGAACCTTTTTAGGTGCTGAGATTTTATCAGGTGCTGCCCATGCATTTTCAAACATTTCTTCAGCCATAAGGGCTGGAAACATGCTTCCTTTAAAAACAACCCCCCCCCCGCCCCCAGAAAAACACCAAGATTCTCAAGGAACAGAATATGGCAACCAAGACAAATATTCAGTATTTTTTCTGTAGTCTCATGAAATTATGACATACGCATAGCCCTGGGCTTAACCCTGAATATGTGGTTAAAATTCTAATTTGAGATTATATCTTCATGCAAACAAGGGTTGGAGACATCCACACGTCTAGGTGCAACCAGCCAATGATCAACTGTATGCCATTACCTGTGAGGTGCACATGTTTGACATTAAAAGGGTTGTGGGTCTATTCAGAGGCTGTCCTCATCTTGCAGTTTTCTAGAAATGCCTTCTAAACTTCTTGGGTGGGGGAAAATAAAACGTCATTCCAAATTCTGCAAATAGTGCCTGTTCTTGGTTACAACACAATCTAAATTGTATGAAGTGTGAAGATACAATTTATGCTCATTTGACCAATCTACCTAATATAGTTCAGTTACAGAATTTATCTTTTCTAGTAACAGAAACTGGAATTTGCTCTGCACAGCTTTACTTACAGGCACTTGCTTGGGTGGGTTACTTCTGTGTCATCATTGGATGAAAGCTGTCATACATAACATTCTCCCTAGGCTGTGTTCCACAGAAAGCACTTTATACTGTGTACCTTTTTCTCTAGAATTTCACAAGGAGGCAGAGGCTGACAGCAAGAAGAAAGGAAAATTCAAGCCCATGAAAGTGTTGAAACTACTTGGGAACAAGCACGAGTCCAAAAACAAATCTCCCAAGGAGAAAAGCTAGAACAGGTCGGAGCTGGAAGGATGCTGCGGTGATCCTCTTTGGCTGGCGCCTGGCAAACAGGACTTCTGCTTCCTGCCCTTTTTTAGAAGCTGTGCTTCACCGTACACCAAAGCTGGCTGTTCCCAGAGGGGTTCCGTCAACTTCCAGCCATAGGCGCTCCTTTGCCGAGTAAAAGGGGGGCAGGCACGGCACCTCCGATCAGCACTGAAGATTACAGAGGGAAAGACTGGAGGAGAGAGCTGCTTTACTCTTCAGCTTCTGGGTGGGGTGGAGGGAAGTGAAATAGCTTTAGACTTCCTCAGTTGTGTGTATGTTCTTTATTATTAATGGTTCTCAGCAGTACGGCATTTGGGTGTCTGGGAAACTTGCACTAATTGTTCCCCTTCTGTTACTGTGATAGTCACGCGTGCCTCGAACCTTTTCTCTTCTGGGCTGGAGGGGTGGGGGGAGAGACTTTCCATTATCCTGAGACCTCTCCTTTCATATAGAAAGCTCTTCTCTTTTTTACCGGCTTGTCAAAAATCCCGCTTTGGTCACTTGAAACATGGGGCTTTGAGAGCAGGATTATTTTGTTTTTGTTGGCTTAAACTGTTAAACCAGATCTCTCTCTCAAGGGCTTATAGAAACAGCCAAAAATCTAACCCGTGCCCTATTTCTGGTTGCCTTCCCTGCCAGCGAAGGAGATATCCTGTGAATGCTGGATGTCTTGGAAACCAGTGAAGCATAGAGGGAAGCATTGGTGCCAGCCCAAATAGGTTCCTCTCTTTTGCTGCTGCTACAAATTTCATCCACTGTGCTCCTCGGGGGACGAGGCAGGCAGAGGAAAGGTCACACATTCCCTGCCCACAGCTAGAGCATAGGAAGAGGAGGTCAATGCCAACAAGGTTTCCTTTTTGCCTTGCTCACCAGTGCCACCCTGTAGCCCAGTCAGGAGGCGTCTCGGCTGCTCCTCCACCACACTGGTCTGTATATTCTTTTCTAAGTATGCAAGAGGGTCTCTCCTAGCTGAATGTCAAGCCCTCACACCCCTCTGTGCTTTGTTTTGTGTGTGCGCGCACACACATGCTTTTGCATGTGTTGGGAGAGGAGAGGTCTCTTCCCTCCTCCCTTCCTGCCTTCTCCTCTCAACCGAGGAGTTATTTATTAAAATGTTTGTTTTGTCTGAGTTAGACACTGGTAGTATTTTAGGTGTTGGTTAGTCAGCTGTTAGTCTTGAGTTCTTGTTAACAGAGGAGACTACCAGCCCAGAGCAATTTGCTGTGCTGCCTTATCCAAATGCATTGAAGTTTTTTTTACCGAACTTTATTTGTTGCTGGGGGGGGAGGGGGGCTGCTGTCAGACCCAGTTGGGGCCACATTCTCATTCCCTACAAGTGGATGACATCAACATCCCATGGCAAGGTCACCCCCAGTTTTGATCCCAAAGCACAACTTCCCCTCTGCAAATCAAAGCAAACTTGTACTATTAAAAGGTACCAAGTCTACTCCCATCTGAAATCCTCTGGCCTTAATGGACGTTATTACGCTGTATTAACCACAATCTCCACTGACCTATAGGGAACAAAAATTAAACACAACCATTGTATTTAGCATTTGTTAGAGTGTTTATTTCTGTGTTCCGGCAGAAATGGAGTATCTATTTAAAGACATTTCCAGGGAATGGAAAGTGGAGGACGCTGACGTTTCAGCTGGCGACTCCACACTAGTTATCCTTTATCTTTTTAAGCCAAAGCAGAGCAACTGAGGGCCGAACTAGACTGGATGAAGCAGCCACATGTATTCTTACGAGTACTCCGTTCACACCTAAGAGCAGGCACTGCAGAGTTTAATTCTTCTAACAAAGGGCCACATGGATGAGAGACGCCGAATGCTCTCCCTCTCTCACTTTGTCATTCAACGTTCAGGCTTGGAGCCTGCAGTAAATCACCACTGATGGATGGGATTTCCACCAGCAGTGTGGGACTTCCTCACCTCCCAGTTCCTGCTCACATGGTGCTTCTGCACAACAGGGGACTCCTAGAAACGGCACGAGGAGGGAGTCCTAAGTCTGCAGTGAAAGGGGGGAATTGCCCCCCCTTTCTGTGGATCAAACATTCTGTTACTTTTTCCTCCCAGCTCAGTTTCAGTGCCAGAAATTATCCAGGCTGAGGAGACAAGTGTTTTGGGAAATGGGGTATAGTGAGGTAAGTTAAGGCCCTTGCCTGCATATGCTTTCGTGGTAAAAATTAGCCATGAACATGTAAGCTTGAGTTGTAAATAGGGGGCAGACATGTGAATAAACAAAGATGGCTGACTCTCTTTGCTAGTCTGGGCATGATGTTCCGACGTGCATGCAATCTTACTGAGGCAGCTATAAAATTAGAAACTTTACGTGAAGCACTTTGAAGCATGAAATAAATGTGATGCAGGCTCAGGCAAAAGAAATTGCCTGCGGGGCTTTGTATTCAAGCAGCATCTCATTTAAACTGGGCCTCCATCTGTGGAAAACAGCTACATTGCGAATCTGCTTTGCACAGGGGACAGAAAGGTTTAAACAAGACACTGCCTGAATGCAAAGCCCTACAAGGTGAGTTCTTTTGCTTCAGTCTGCATCACATTTAAATCAAGGTCAAGTCTCCCTCTGAAGGAGCAGACAGCATTAATTTTCTTTCAGCCCTTACTAGTCAGCTTAGAGGGAAAGTATTCTTATGTCCTTAACTAGTTCCATTCAACAACCAGCTGGCTGCTGTTAAAAGCCAGGAGTGGTGTGATCCTGATCTTGTTTCCAAGCAAAAAATGTAGCAGTTCAAACCCTTTTGTGATTGCCTTCTGCCAAAGGCCTTGGATAGCACCACCAACGTTCTTGACACTGTCTTCTGCAGAGGCCCAACCCTGTGATAGCAAAAGGATGCAACAGTCACATTCTGGAGTGGGAAAGGGCTACTACTCTGGACCTCTGCTTTCAGGATCTGGCCTGTTGCCTACATTGAAGGCTTTAGCCACTGCCTCTCTCATTTCTGCACTTCTATGCTTATCAATGATTTCCATCTCCCGTAGTTTCTGCAAATAAAAGGGATGGTGGTAATGAGAATACAATAATTGTTTTTCTTTCAACATGCAGTAGTAGACAGCTGGCCTTGCTTTCCCCCCATCTAGTACTGATTTGAAAAAGAATTTTTTTTGTCTTACGCTCACTCCTGCCTAATCTTTGCTCCATTACAAAACTGGACTAGTATTGCTCAATGCTGAAAATGCTAGGATTCCTGAATTAGAAATGGCCAGATACCTGTGATATTTCAGTGAGTATGATCCCTTGGTACAACTTTCCCTGTCCCAGAGCCTCCATTTCTGCCAGAAACTTCTTCCGATCTTCTACTTCGTTCACCACTGAGCATGGAACAAAAAGAATGCTATGTGGGATGAGGAGCCAGAAGGCAGAAACGCTACTGCCTCAACTCTGAATCATCACAGCGTAGAAATTTCCAGTGGATCCAAGCCTCAGTTTACACACACGCACACCCATATAGAAGCAAACTAATCAAGGTCCCCCCCACTCTGCAGTGATGGTTGTTTTTCATGTTTAAACACCTTATAGATAATGAATACAGTTTGTGACGTAAGTAGTCAGAGCACAACAATCTTGCCTTCTTTCCCTCCTTCAGCTCAGAATGCCTCCTGCAATGCAGCCCCTCGGAGACAAGACTTCCAGGAACAGAATGGGGGGGGGGAGTTCGGGGACTGCAGTGGGAGGGGGAATCTGCAAAACCACCATCCCTCCAGCGTGGTATAGTGATTAAAAGTGGTAGACTAATCAGGTGAACCGGGTTTGTTTCCCTGCTCCTCCACTTGATGCTTGCTGGGTGACCTTGGGCCAGTCACAGTTCTCTCTGTACTCTCTCAGCCCCACCTACCTCACAAGGTTTCTGTTGCGGGGAGAGGAAGGGAAGGCGGTTTGAGACTCCATAAAGGTGGAGAAAATCAGGGTATAAAAAACAACTCTTCTTTATCTTCTTTCATATGTGGAAATCCTACATGGGATCCAAGCCTGAGTATTCCCCAAAGCCCTGTAACATCTAATGAGGTATTGTGTGTACAGGGAGGTGCCAAGGCTGGAAGCAGTATGAGAACCTATCTGTATGTGCTGCTTCTAACATGGCAGGAAAGTCTTGAATTGTGCCACCACTGTTGGCTGGCTGCCGGCCTTGCTGGACAAGCCTGACTGAAGGTCAGCTCTGCTCTGAATCCCCTGATGAGAAGCCACCCCATGCAATGTCCACTGTGCCTCTCCTTCATCAGTCTCCTGTAGTCCTGTATCTGGTTTTGTATCTGCATCACCATGGGGAGCAGTCTATACCATAAGCTGAAGCAGGTTTCATGAAAAAATGAAAATATACATGAAATAATCTGATTCAGAAAAGAGGCCCGCAAAATCATTTGACAAGTCAATGCACACCCAGACATTGATTCTCAGAGTATGTTCATAAGGGATGGGCAAAATACAGCCGAGTCCCTATGTCAAAGCTCTTACTGAGCCTGATAACACACCTACTCCTTTCCTCTGGCTAGTTCCAGTGCTCCAGGAGGGGACAGCTGCCTCCCTCTTTACCTCCCCAGGCCACAAAAACAACCACTGCTTTTAACCAAATTGATTACATACATTCTTCAAACCGGTCAGGTTCTGGTACCACCTCTTCCATCTTAACTGCCTTCTTCTTCTGGGGCTTTCCCTCCACTTTATCCTTTCCTGTTGCTAAGATATTCTGGAGTCTTTCCTTCTCCTTTTCCAGGTCTCCTGTGAATACCAAATAAAGACAAGTGAAGCGTGAGGGAGAAGTGCTGACAGCACTGCATGCATTGTTCTGAAAACAAATATTTGGGGTAAAACTTCTGATGCAAAATCAATCATCCAGTTATGCTAGAACCTACAGAAAAGTTTGGTTGGGCACAAATAGGTAACAAAAAAGGGGGGGATCAGTGATAGAAGGCAGGATGCTTTAAGCTTGCAGAGGTTAGGAGGAAAAATTAACGCTGAAGATTTCAGTAAGCTCCTCTAAAAATTCCAGCTAAGCTCTGACTAACTGGAGGTTTCAGACATATGGGGATGTAAAAACAGAACTAGCATAATGCAGTGGCAAACTGCACAGGTGAAGATCCCAGTTCAAATCTTGCCTCAGCCAGGAACTCACTGGTGGTCTTAGAGAAGTTGCTGCCAGCCTCAGCCCCCCCCCCCAAAAAACCTGGAATATAAAACTGACCAACCTTACAGCTTTAACAATTACTGGAAAATGAATGAGCTTTGAATAAGTTACAGTGCCATGTAAATGCTAAGTATCATTTGCCTTCTTAACACCTTTTCAAACTGCCTTCTGGGAGATTATCCATTGCAAGTGTGGTCACTTACGGGTGGCTCGCGGCCTGAATCTCTCTCGGGTATAGGCATCACCTGCCTGGCAGGCCTCAGCAGGGCGGAGGTGAGGTCTGGAAAATGGGCTGATTGACAAGAAAACCTTTGGTGGTGAAGAAAAAGGCTTTGGAAGCTGTGGCTCTTTGCTGGATGTTGGGTTGCAGTGGAGAGGCAATGAAGCACCTCCTAAGAAAGGAAAGCAGATCAGGGAGGCAAACCTTGTACCTTGCTGATAAAAGAACTGAATGTGAACTCAACAGTGTCTTTAGAAAGATTCTGGACCCACTACTAAGGACAGATTTGAACCAAAGAGCTATACGGCCTTGTGGAAGTTCAACATTTGTTTATTTTGTTGTATTTATAGACCTCCTTTCAGCCACCATGACTTCCAAAGTGATTTAAAATAAAACAAATGAAGAAAAATCACAGTTAAAATAATCAAGCATATCTGGTGCAATGGATTCATTCCTTCCCTGCAGCCCTCCAAATGTTCTGGCTGCTGCTGTTTCCTTCTTCAGTGGGCCAGTGTTCAAGCTGCACCTTCTTAGTAGGGTCTCTGGCTGTGAATATACAGTGGAGCAAGATATACACTATCGAACATGGAATCTTCTTGCTTGAACGATTTTTAGATTCCTGGTTTTACCTTTAAAAAAACCTCCCCCCACCACAATTATTTTATAGTATATACTGAAGAGCCTACACAGCAGTGATTAGAATGACAGGGCAGCCTTGCTTTTGAGTTTACAGGGAGAGCTACAACTAGAGTCGGGAAAGAAGCCACCATCCATGACTTATTCTTTTTGACCTTTTGAGCCCATTATACATTGCCCCATGCCAAGATGATTTGTTTCTTTGACGATGGCTCATGTGATGTGAATGCTGCTGAAACAAATTTAGGAATCTGGGAAATAACAATAACCAGCACCTCTGCTGCACTACATAGAGAAAAGGGTGGCTCTAAGAATGGGCATGGAGTAGGGGTCATTGGGTGTGTGTGGGGGAAGTAGTTGTGAATTTCCTGCATTGTGCAGGGGGTTGGACTAGATGACCCTGGTGGTCCCTTCCAACTCTATGATTCTATGACTCACGTTTCATACAGTTTCCGAGATGACGTTGCTGGAAGTTTGTTAGTTTGGATTCTTGCATCATCACTGAAACATAAAAGATATGTGTTAAAATCCTTATGTGAAAACTCCCAATGACTTCCATGAATGGAATGCCTCAGTGGAGTGCAACCTACAAAAGAGGCAAAGGACCCAGGTGCAAGGAAGTACATTCAAACTGATGCTTAGATGAGTCCCATGGCCAAATGAAAACAGGATGTGCAATTGCTGGCCAAGGACTCTAAGCATTCATTCTTGTTCTTAACTGCTTTTTCTTTCAAATTACCTTTTAATAACTCCTGTGTTTCTTGGCTGTATTTGGTTACGATGGGAGCATGCCAGAACCCAGTGCCTTTTGCCACAGCAGGTGTGGTCCTCTCTCGGGAAGCCATTGTGGCACCTTTAGAAGCGAAGAGAGGTATTTTCTGTAGTTAGTACTGTTAATCTGGACCTGTTAAATCTCCACATTGGTCTGAGTCATGGTACTACTACTCAAAGGCATGTTCTATCTCCACCCCCAGTCATTCTACCATACTTTTTTAAAATTAAAAAACGTCAATATGTTTATTTATTTATTTACTTCATTTATAGCCCACCTGGCTCAAGGGGGATTATAAAATAAGAAAAGCAATTCTCTTTGACAGCATAAGAATCCCAATAAATTCAGCAGGACTAAGATTATAGAATTAGAAAACTATCTAAGGTAAAAAGTAGATTACAAGGTAAGGCAGAAGACACTGCAGTAAAAAAAAAAGGGAAGTTATGCATACAGTAAACACTGCAGTAGACTACAATCCTATCCTTTGTAAAATCAACTATCTGAGCTGTTCCATTACACTGCACTTCTAACCCCTTTGTAAAAAAAATGCCCTCCTGAACATTTCTGCTTTGCACATTCTGTGAAATAATTCAAGTATAGGGCTTTCCTGACTTTGTCAGGCAGGCCAGTCCACAAGGTAAGAGCCATAATAGAGTATGCTTGGGTATGAGCAGTGATCGATCTTACGCATAAACAGTTCCCCCCTTACTCTGTGGAACCAGTTATTACTAAAAGAAGGTGTTGAGTGGATGCTACCAAAATATTCTTTAGGCAGTCACAGGACAAGTCTGACCTCATACTTTTTTTTTTTAATAATTTTTTTTATTTTTCCCAAATCATTATACATTTAATTTCACATATTAAAAAGTATAATTCTTTAACTTCCCCTCCTCTGATCCTTTAAATTACATTGTTTCTCTCTTTGTATTATTTATCTAATTCAATTATAACAGAAACATCCGTATCCAATACATCCACTCTGAATTCGATCAAAATATGTTTGTTAAAATCACACTTAAATTCATTTCTACAATAATTAGACCATGCCTCCTATTCTTTTGCAAATTCATTATCGTCCTTTTGATTTATCGACGCCGTAAGTTTTGCCACTTCTACTAATTCCATCATTTTTTCAATCCACTCCGATTTATGTGGTATATCCGTCATTTTCCATCTCCTGGCATATACCATTCTGGCGGCGGTAGTAGCATACATCAAAAAAGGTCTCTGGTTCACTATGGTATCAGGTATTATACTCAACAGCATCATTTCTGCTGTTTTGGGGATATTTTGTTGTAATACCAGCCTTAATTCATTGTAAATCATATCCCAATAATTCTTAGCCTTCTCACATAGCGACCAAACATGATGAAAAGAACCCACTTCTTTTTGACATTTCCAGCAGTTCGGTGACATATTTCCATACATTTTGGCTAATTTCTTTGGTGTTAAATACCATCTGTACATCATTTTATATATATTCTCTCTCAAAGATTGTGAATATATATATTTCATATCCTTTAACCACAATCTTTCCCATTTGTACATGTGTATTTCATGGCCCAAAGTTTGTGCCCAAGTTATCATTGTTGGTTTAACAAGGTCTTGTTCAGTATACAAAGTCAATAACATCTTGTAAATCTTGGATATTAAATGATCATTATTATCTAACAACATTAGTTGAAAAAGTGATTTATCTTTTGTAAAACCTAACCTCATATCTTGTATAAATACAGAAGTCTGACCTCATACATAGGGTCTGATTTATTGCCATATGTGCAGTCCAATTGCAGGCATGTTTACTCAGAAATAAAATAGAGAATGCAATGGGTCTTACTCCCAAGTAAGAGCACACAGGACCTGGACCAGGTTGGCAAGAGACTGAGAGGGTGGAGTTGTCTGCCCCTGCCATGTGTGACTTGGCTTACTTGGGACAACCGGAGTTAATGCTTTTTGCAGCCACTTTATTGTAAAGAATCATCTTGCTGCATAAATTGACCAGTGAGGGGACTGAGGAGAAGATTGTTCTTATATTGTGGCAGGTTGGACTTGATGTCATTTTGACAGCTCCATGATCCTACAACTAATAAATCTAAACCTGACTTATTTAATTAGACTGTTGAAAGGTCCCTTGAGAGTAGCAGCCGGAAGGACCACAAGAACCGTTTTTGTATATCAGTGGTTCCCAAACTTTTCAGGCCACTGCCCCCTTGGTCCCACAAACTCAACCCCAACGCCACCTACCCTATCCTATAAAAAGCATGATTCAAAATAGGGGTTTGCATGACTTACTAAAGAAGATAATAACAATAAAATTTCAAAACAGTAACAATTAATTGTGCATCTATTCAAAATCAAATTAAAACTTTTTAGTTGAAATTTATTCAACTAAACTGAAGAACTTGATCCAGTGGTACCAGCTCTTCAAAGTCTGATAGTTTCCACCAAATTTGCCAGCATGGTGCCATAGCTTAATCTATTGTAAATTAGTGAACAACACAGTTGAAGGGGCCCACGTCTAGCACCCCCCTGCTGCCCTCTTGCATCTTAGTGCCCCCATAGGTAATTCCACCGCCCCCCAGGGGGTGGTATTGCCCACTTGGAAACCACTGGTGTATATGATGACTGCCATCCATAAAAAGAGCCGTAGCCTTTGGGTAGGTTACATCAACTTCGTCAGAATACATCAGTATTCCCAAAAGGTTCACAATGCAAATATTAAGTTTGGATACCTTGAAGACAAAAAATAAATAAAGTTAACTTAATATTAAAATGCATTCCACACATTGTTGCTTTTATCCACTTATGCAAATGCATATTTTCCTCACAACATGTGCTTTGGTCTATTTCTGGGACATCTTATTCTCCCAGTCTTTGGACCACAAATACAGACTGGAAAGAAGAACAAAATAGTAACAATAATTGTAACCTTTTAATTCACAGTGGGTAGCCGTGTGAGTCTGTCAGCAGTAATAGAAAAGGGCAAGAGTCCAGTAGCACCTTAAAGACTAACAAAAATATTTTCTGGCAGAGTATGAGCTTTCGTGTGGCTCACGAAAGCTCATACCCTGCCAGAAAATATTTTTGTTAGTCTTTAAGGTGCTACTGGACTCTTGCTCTTTTCTACTACTGTAACCTTTTAATAATTTTTAAAAATATTAAAATTAGCATTTCCTTCCTTCCCACACGTCACGAGGCAGCTTACGTTGCCAAAGTTCGGGGGCGACAACTGAAGGATAGTTGGGTGAAATCATGGCCATTTATGCCCAGGAGTTTTTTTTTGCCTTGGATTTGCTGCTCTCTAGATGCACATTTTCCCCATCCAAATTCTTACACCTCAAAAATAAGCCCCCATGTAGAGTTCATTGGTTCTTGTAGGTTATCCGGGCTGTGTGACCGTGGTCTTGGTATTTTCTTTCCTGACGTTTCGCCCACAACTGTGGCAGGCATCTTCAGAGGAGTAACACTGAAGGACAGTGTCAAGTGTGAAGGAAGAGTAATATATAGTCAGAAAGGAGTTTGGTTTGAGCTGAGTCATTGTCCTGCAAAGTATTAAAGGTAATGTGCAAATCATTGTCCTGTAAGTATCAAGATAATGTGCTAATGAGGGTATGGTATGTTAATATGGAACCATTGTATCCTGAAGTGATCTGTTAATGTGTGAAATCCAAAGCTAATCTGCATGGATAATCCCCATGTAGAGTTTTGAGAATTCGGATGGGGAAAACGTGCATCGATGAAGTGGCAAATCCAAGGGGAAACTTTCCTTGCATAATATTGTCGAAGGCTTTCACGGTCAGAGTTCATATAATATAATATGGACTACAGTCCACAACAGCCATGCAGATTAGCTTTGGATTTCACACATTAACAGATCACTTCAGGATACAATGGTTCCATATTAACAGACCACACCCTCATTAGCACATTATCTGGATACTTACAGGACAATGGCTAGCACATTACCTATGTTACTTTTTGCAGGACAATGATTCAGCTCAAACGGTGTAACCACGGTTACACAGCCCGGATAACCTACAAGAACCAATTTCCCTGCATAAATGGCCCATGTTTCGTTATTGCCGCCCAAACGTTTCGCAGCACACCTTGGGAACCCAGTTTCCATCATCTCCGAAATCCCGTTCCCGAAAGGGTTCCGCTACGGAAGGCAGCCCGGGGGGGGGAGAGAGAGAGAGCGCTGCTAGAGACACTTCCACGCTGTTTCGCTGCTCTTACCCGAGCTGGCGGCTCCCGTTACCATGACAACCTATTTTTATTTTCCCTGCCCCTGAACGAGCCGGCGGCTCCCGCTACTATGGCAACCGACTCACTTCCGGCAACGTCAGCCCCGGCCACGGCAGTCCTCGTTTCCATAGGTCTCGTCCGAGGGCTAGTTTGTGTTGCTTGGCTGGTCTCGCGAGCGTTTGTGCCCCGGTTCTCCTCCGAGGGCTAGTTTGTGTTGCTTGGCTGGTCTCGCGAGAGTTTGCGCCTCGGTCCCGGAAAAACTGCAACATGTCTGATAATGAAGACAAGTAAGTGTGCGAGAGGGGAGCGGCGGTTGGGGGCCCAGATCACCAGCGGTGGAGGCCGTCGGGGGGAGGACTCCCGGCAGGTTGCTGCGGGCCGGGCCAGGGAGGCCTCGAGACCGGGCACAGGGCGCTGGAATCAGCTAGTGAAGAAGAGAGTGTTTCTGACCATGTGCAGTGTATGTTTTCACCTAGGCCACTGGGTAAAAACTATGTATGGGTGTGAAAAAGCTGGACAGTGAAGAAAGCTGATAGGAAGAAAGTAGATTCCTTTGAAAGGCGGTGTTGGAGGAGAGGGTTACGGATTCCGTGGACTGCCAAAAAAAAAAAACCAGTGGGTTATAGAGCAAATCAAGCCTGAACTGACCCTAGAAGCTAAAATGACTCAACTGAGGCTGTCGTATTTTGGTCACGTCATGAGACGACAAGAGTCACTGGAAAAGACAGTCATGCTAGGAAAAGTTGAGGGCAGCAGGAAAAGAGGAAGACCCAACAAGAGATGGATTGACTCAAGAAAGGAAGCCACAGCCCTCAATTTGCAAGGTCTGAGCAAGGATGTAATATAGGACATTTTGGAGGGCTTTCATTCATAGGGTCGCCATGAGTTGGAAGCGACTTGACGGCACTTAACACACACACTGGGTAAATCCTCTCCCCACCTAAGCACAAGTATACATTGGGAAGCAAAGCTTCCACAGCAAACGCGCAGTTTCCGTACATGCCTTCTGTGGTTATAGTCTCAGAGGTGGAGGAAGTAGTTGCACCGGGATAGATCTGTGGCCCACCTAGACTAGTGTTGTTCCCTGTGATTGGCAGAGGCCTTTCCTGGACTGGCTCTTGGCGTTTTGTTTTAAGAGCAGTGGCTGAATATTGAGTTTGGGATAATTTGTATGCAAAACTAATTCTCTCCTGCAGAATTATTGCGGGTTGGTTGTGCGTGAGAAAGATGACCCATTACTGGTAGCACTTATTTACTGTGGCCCCTCTTCAAAATGACTAGAAAAGACTTATCTGTGAGATAGATTGGTTTTATTAGGTGAAGAAGAATATAGAAGGTTTAGCCTGTTTGGTCTCTAGGGGGTCTTCTAGTATTCCAACTATTTAAAGAGTTATTTGGATAATTAATAAGCCACGGTTGTGAAAGTAAATAAGAGGGCACTTGTATACAAGGAAGGCCTCAGCCCTGGAATCTTATGTTAAGCTTTTATACATTCCTTTCACCAGTTTTGATGGAGATGATTTTGATGATGTGGAAGAAGATGAAGGACTAGATGATCTGGAAAATGCAGAGGAGGTATGTCACTTCAACCTTTAGAGATCTCACCCAAATATCATTTGTGTGCAGTGCCCCAAGGTATGTCTTAGCAGATAGTTCCTTTCTCATTTCTGTGCATGTTTGCCATGGCACACGTGTCACTCCGGGAGCTAAAGAGCAAGCATCAACAGTGGCTCCATCCCATAATCTTTCATAATTCCAGCTCCTACAGCAATTGTCGTCTTCTAATAGTACTTTAGGCTCAGGTATGATATGTGATTTAGGTTAGAAATAAATTTGAGTTTATTAAGGGAAACATACAGTCCTTTAGCTTGTTTTCAAATGACAAGTTGGCAGGCTTATATATTATAAGGATATTTTTCTCAAATGGTATTCCTTTTTTCAGAGCTTTACTTAACATACTTAATTCAAATCCTGTATATATTTAAAGTTAATACTCAAGCAGCTCTAATTACTAGCACATATAACTTGGCATATATGAACCTGTGCATGTGCTTACAGTTCCTTACATTTGTTCTGCAGGAGGGTCAGGAAAATGTGGAAATCCTGCCATCTGGAGAGCGGCAGCAGGCAAACCAGAAACGGATCACCACACCCTATATGACCAAATATGAGCGGGCCAGAGTTCTTGGCACCCGTGCCCTCCAGATAGCGTAAGTCCTTTTGGTCCATGTGTTAAAAAGGAAATGATGAGCCAATGGGCATCTATAGAAATTATCTTCTGTAAATTTCTATTTCTTTCCATCCAACACTGCCCCAGTTCTGATCCCCCCACCAATAGATTTGGTGTTTTTATCAATGGCAAATCTCTCAAATTAAAACGAGCAGGTATGGGGCATCTCCTGGATCCAGAAAGCTCTGGTATCACTACATTACTCTCCATGATTGCCTTCCATGTATCTATGTAATAGTCTGTTTATTTCATTTATACTCTACCTTTCACCCCAATGGGGGGACTCAAAGTAGCTTATTGTTCTCCTCCCTCTGTCATTCTCACAACAAACTGTGAGGTAGGTTAGGCTGAGTGTATGGTAGAGTGAGGATTTGAACCTGGATCTCTCAGATACTAGTCCCAAACTTGAGCCGCTACACCACACTGTTTTTCACTGGGTTGCAGGCAGTTCATGAAGAATGAATTGTTCAGGCTTGCATCAGACTGCAGAAGCAGTGTTATCTCCTGCTTCCAAAGTGAGAGATGCACAAGGGATGACAGCCAATCAAAACTCTAATTTCCTCCTAGAAGCATTTTCCCATGAGCAGTAAAACTGCACCTTTGTTCTACTCTCCCTCATTATTTCCAAAATAATTCCAATCCCTCATATATTGTCTGTGTAATGTATGCACATTGAAGAAATTAGGTATCTTTTCATTCTAGCACGCCGTTATAGATACATCATTTAAATTAGGTAGGAGAAAATCTTCTTAAGAAGTATTCGTTCCCTGTCCCTCAGGTGTTACATGTTGCTGTATCAACTGCTTTGTTCTGAGTACAAAATGTTGGCCTGCAGGAGCTTCCAGTGGTTAGGGCCACATAGCAAGCTTAGCCTTTTTGCTGAGGATGTGCTTTTCACTTTCACTCAACCAGCTGTGGAGAAACAGCTAATATTAGAGTGGTGTACAGCATACATGTTTTAGCAAAAGGCTACAAATTCAAGTAGTCTAATAACAAAATCCAGTATCTTCGCTAACATTATGATTGTGCAAACATTCATAAATGTTAAAATGAAACTGTCTAGGTGCCTGGCTGTATTGGCTTGAGTCCCTTTTGTCCTCAGAAGAAATGAAAAATGTGGTCCCAAGCTTCTAAATATTTGTCCTTTTTCTTTCTTCGATATATTGATGTTACTTATACAGAGTGATATGGGTTTTGTGCAAAAAATTGAACATCTGGAATTTTTTCAGGAAGTTTCTCCTATTCAGATTTAAATAATATTAGCAAAAGAAGGCAAATACAACAAGCACTGGGGCTTGCCCATGCTTCATATCCACATTTAACCCATCTGACATGATTGATTTGTAGCACAACAGCCCTGACAACTGTAGACTAAATTTACATATGTGAGGTCCAAAACATTTCACGAAAAAATATAGCATTGGAAAAGTTTCCAGTTTCAGAAATATTCTGCCCCACATCACTGCTTATACAATCATTTTACTAGATAAGAACTGGTGTTTTTGCAAGGGAATGTAGGGGAGGGATGCTGTTTGGATGACAAATGGGAGCATATTTGTCCTGAATACCATGGGTACTATGGACAAGAGGAAGGGGAAGCTTCAGGATGAGGTGATAAAAGCATTATATCAATGCTAACTGAGTGTTCAAAGTACTTCAGGCATTTCCTGATGTAATCCTTATAATAACCCTGGAAAGTAGGTTAGTGTCGTCTCCATAGTGTTGATGAAGAGTTGCGATTAAAAGAGTAGCTTCCCTAAGGTTACCTAATGACCTCATGGTAGAGGTGAGGGGCCGTGGCTCAGTGGTAGAGCATCTGCTTGACTTGCAGAAGGTCCCAAGTGCAATCCCCGGTCTCTCCAGTTAAAGGGACTAGGCAAGTAGGTGATATGAAAGACCTCTGTTTGAAACCTTGGAGAGCCGCTGCTGGTCTGAGTAGAGAATACTGACTTTGATGGACCAAGAGTCTGATTCAGTATAAGACAGCTTCATGTTTTCATGTGTTTTTCATGCGTTTATGTGAGATTTTAACTTGGGTATTCCTGATTTGTCTCTTAGCCACTACACTGAACCAGCTTTAGAAATACAGGTACTGAAAACAGAAAGATTGATTTACATTGATAGTTGGGGTACCTGATATCTTTTAGAGAATGGGGACTTTCCGCTTTACATTCTGAGTATGCTGGAGTGGAAAGCCTTGCCTCCTTCTGCTCAAGATAAGGCACTGCAAAACACTGGTCAGTGTCTATGTAGAGAGATGTTGTTGCCCTGTTCTTGGGAGATTCTTTTTGCAATACTCCTGTAACCTTTTGAGCCTAAACCGTATATAACCAAAGCTTTAAAATGGCAAACATTTAACACAGTTAATACACATGATTTATGGACTGCCTTCCACCCTTGCATCTACAGAAATCCTAAAAAGCAGAGTTTTGGTGACACATGTAAGACTTGTTTAATGGCATTTATCAAAATAATGGGCATGTCTGACAAATACGACATACGCCTTTATAGTGTGCCAGAGTGTATCCCCATTTATGTAATGATTCTGGAATCTTTTTTCCCCTTAGCATGTGTGCCCCGGTGATGGTAGAACTGGAAGGAGAGACTGACCCCTTGCTGATTGCAATGAAAGAGCTGAAGTAAGTGAGGGGGGAATTCTAGCAGCATGCTGATGCATATGACTTATCATAGAACACATCCCCTCTCAGCTGCCATACAATAAATAGCTCTTGAAGCAGTGTATATTGCCTTAAGCCAACAAGAAGAGGATTTTGTACTGTAGGTCTGCCTGCATGTACTATAAAAATAATACTGCACTTCTATAGCTTCATAGGAAGATCACATGTAGGTTTTTTAATAGCTGGTTTTTGTGATGATTTACTGCTGTGAAGGTTCTGAAGTTTTCTCAAAAACTTGAAACTGCACACATTTCCTTTTTCAGTATGTTAGACTCTTTTTAGCTGTTTCTTAAAACAGATTGGTACTTGAGCTCCAAGCTGAAAAGTAATCAATGGTTAGTGGTGTTTTCTTTTAAAACAAAAATCAGCAGAACCCGTCATTAGTTAGAAGGTTGTAATAGAAGCTAGGACAGAAAGTGCAAATGACTTGAACCTCTCGTTTCCTCCACTTCTGCTGTCATCTGTGATTCATTAATCCAGTTGCGCATATTACAGCAGAACTGGCAAGAAGAAAGCGTTAAGTCAATCACCCTTTTCTCATTAATGTCAAACACATTTTTTATTATTGAATTTACAGCCTGCCTTTCTCTATAAAAGGTAAAGGTCTTTACTGGGTCATTACTGACCCATGGGGTGACGTCGCATCATGACGTTTACTAGGCAGACTATGTTTACGGGGTGGTTTGCCATTGCCTTCCCCAGTCATTTTCCCTTTACCCCCAGCAAGCTGGGTACTCATTTTACCGACCTCGGAAGGATGGAAGGCTGAGTCAACCTTGAGCCAGCTACCTGAAACCGACTTCCGTCGGAATCAAACTCAGGTTGTGAGCAGACTGCAGTACTGCAGCTTACCGCTCTGTGCCACGGGACTACTATAGATGCAAAATCTGGTTCTTACTTTCCATACAATACATCTGTGCATCTACGTGTGCATAACTTTATGGGAATGGAAGTTTGTGTGGTCAAACTTGAAATTATCCAAGCTTTAGGGTTGACTGGAGCTGTGGGGAAGCTCTCTGAATCAGCGATGCTTTGTGTTGTGGGGGCTTGGTGCCAGAGATGCCGTTGTTAGATAAAGCTTCTGACCACTGTAATGCATTCTTGTGATTTTTAAAGATTTCTGTTTTTGTTTTCTGTATGTTCCAAAGTTGTTAGCTTGGTTTTTCTGGACAAATTCCAAGCTGGTTAATTGCATCGTTGACCTTAAAAAGTCTTTCTTAGATTAAACTGGATTTATGCTTCTTTGCTTTCATTATTGAATTGTTCACTTTTTTAAGAGCTTTTAACAGCTATTGTGTTCAGTTTGGGGGTGGGGTAGGGGTGCATTACAGTTGTTGGTAAAGTGTGCAAATGCTTTAAACTCTAGCAGATAGTTGCCTTTATTCATGAGGCTATTTGTGACCCCCAACTAGGCTCTTTATTCACTTGTTTCTCCACCTGTTCATTGTTGGTTTAACTTGCTTCTGGGTTGGGATTCTGCACTGTTAGCTGTGTCCTGAGCATTTCCTGCTCAGCTTCATGGATCATTTGGTGCTTTCTATGAGATGCCTTTGTAAGGGGATTGTGACAGTATTCATTATACTACTGTCTCAAGAAACACGGAACGTGACTAGGATGCTATACCTCTTTGACAGCTTCAGTGATAATGATGGAACTGTCCTCTTTCCTTCTTGCAGAGCTCGGAAGATTCCCATAATTATCCGCAGGTACCTGCCAGATGGAAGTTATGAAGACTGGGGTGTGGATGAATTAATTATCACGGATTGACCAGCTTCCTTTCCGTACTTCGGCTCCCCTTTCCCACAAACATTTTTATTTTTGTGTAAATAAATACTAATATCCTTATCCCGTTACTCTGTTGTTCCTTCCTTCTTGCAAGTAAGAGTTCTTGGTCTTTTCCCCTTATTTTTAGTGCTCAGGCTTGCAACTCAGCCTCCCATGATCTTTTCCATCCTAAACATCCTTGCCACTTAGTCTTTTGCTAGCTTACTGAGAAAAATGGAGTGTCTGCAGCCTTTGAATCTCCACATCTAAAAATTTACAGCGAGAGACAAGAGCAGCTTCTGCAGCGTTTGCTTTTGCCCAGTGTATTATACTGAAGCTATTTTAAAGTGATGCTGCAGCTGCCAGGCTTCCAGATGTCCTCCACAGCAACTGAGAGCCTTTTCCCTCCCAACCTACGCCCTTTTCTAGGGGCCAGTGGTAGAGGAGACATTTCTGTTGCCTGTCAGCAGACAGACATGCCTTTGTGCTTGGGAGCGAGTTGCCTTGGAAACCCCAATTCCCCCTCTGATCAGGACTGGCTCTGTGGGCTTCTCAGGAGTATCACAGAGCAACTTTAATCAAATCTCCCATTGTTCCCTGCTCCTGCCCCAGCTCCTTATCAATCAACAGGATCCCCTTACAGTGGCAGTTCTGTAGCAGGAAGCACAGTTGCCTTGATGAGCCTCTTACCTAGTGAGGAATCGGCTTGACACACATAGGTATAGTCTGTGCTTTGAATGCACCTCTTTCCAACTAAAGTTACAGCTGTAGATGTGCAATAGACACCTCATTTCTTCCTGAAATAGCAGGAAGAGAGGTTCTTAAACTTTGCTGTAGTGGCTCTTCCTATATATAAAAAAAAGCTCTTTGGGGTGTCTCAAGGGAATAGATCAAACTAAAGGACATACTTGGTCCTGAACAAAACAAACCAGCAGCCATTTGGATCAAATCTTTAAAACGCCTTATATGGAAGAGGATGGATGCCATCTTTTACTTGATATGCTTATCTTTTAAAATGGGCATTCATTGTCTTTACTTGTCTTTTTAAAATAGTTTTGAATCTCTCTTCCAACTTGTGCAAAATCCTGGAAACCATCTCCAATAAAATAACCACAAACCTCCATTAAAACTAGTTAACTCTTTAAAATCTCTCCACCCCAAATTTTAAATTCACAGATGACATTAGCAGAATCTTGGTCTCAGATGACAGATCACAGGTGGTTGCTGACCCAAGCTGGTAGAAAGCATCCTTAGTGGTTGCTACTAATGAAGAGTCTAGTAGGAAGGCAAGATCAAGAAAAGTGCCCAGTTTGTACAACTAACCCTTCAAAGAGAACGCCAACCTATGAAGAACAGGTAATTCTCCTGTTTCAACATACCTTGATTTACCAGTTATCAAAACCTTTGACTTCTCAGGATTCAGTTCGATTTCCTGGCCCTCATCTACCCAGTAACATTAGCCAGTAGTTCAGGGAGTCAAATACTGTTCCTGAATTCAGTGTATGCAAGTAATAGAGCTGAGTGTTGTCATTATCCTGATAACTCCACACTCAAGAACTTTGCATGATCTTTCCCCATGGCTGAATGTGGATATTAAAGAATATAGGGAACAAGGTTAAAGCTTGCAAAAGCCCCTGGGGAAAGTCCCATCAGGTACAACAGGAGTTTCAGAGTACTACCCTATGTTGCTAGTAAAGGAAAATGAAACCATCACAGAACATTTCCTCTGCCTTTCGAGTTTTTTCAACCTAGACAGAAGCATTTGCTTAATGTATGTTGCATCCACTAATGATGTCTTCCTATGTGCCCATGGAATGCAGAGATCGAAACTGTTGATGTTTCAAAAGGGAGTGGTTTCAGAGGCAATCTTGATAAATCACAGTGAAGAGATGTGATAATCAACTGTCAGGCATTAAAGCCACAAGGAATGTGATACGTGTTCAGAGCAGCCCTGCCAATAAATGGTTAATCTTCAGAGTTATAGCTTACAAGCCTTCTCGCATAGACCCCCACCCCCCTCCTCTCTCTAGCGTTTAATCACGCTGGCGTGATGAAATTTCAGTAATGAAATGCGCCTTTGTGCGATCATTTTGGCATTGGCAGTGGAGTGCGGGAGTAGTTTTCTTGGTCCTCTAAAAAAATAGCCTCTTTGTTTTAATGCTTCCCCCCTTCCTCCCAGCCCAAGCTTTGCATCTATATCAGATACAATTAAAGGGATAGCAAAGGACTCTAGGTCAGCTCCCACCAGACTGCAAGGGGAATGTGCAGGCCTTTTGTGTCCAGTGTGGAAGCTGGTGGGTGCCGGATCCTGCTTTTGCTATGAAGACAGAAGCATAGTTGTTGGCACTCGCTTCTGCCAGCCGGTGACTTAAGCGAGCACACCGCTACTCTCTTAACCAGCTTTCCCCTTGGGGAAGTGTACAGAACACTTGAATTAGGCTAGAAGGAACTTTTTTGGCTTGCTTTGTTTTGTTTCTTATGCAGGGTTCCTGTGCCCTCTAACAGCAGCAATCTCCGGTTTGGCAATTTGCCGCATATTCCACTATCCCAGATCTCAGGTGCACTTCTTATACCTACAGCAAAATCCAGGTTTGGAATCTCTGCTCTTGCTTTTGCTAATTTGCTTCCATATTAAGGGAAGTAAAGGACAAAGCCAATGGCAGCGACAGTAGAATTAAGCAGGGTGTTAAGTTCTGCCCCGTTTGCCAGGTCCAGGCAGTTGAATGTGTGGATCCTACTGCAAAGCTTTATTTCCCAAGTGAGAAAACCAAGGACTATTCTTCACAGAGCAAGGGTGCACTTTCCATTTTCAGATAATTCCTTCTACTATCCTGTTGTTTCCCTTTCCCTCCTGTGCCTATGTGGACATTGAACTGGACTAGCTGTTGGTAGTGGAAAATGCCATCAAGTTGCAGTTGACTTATGGCAACCCCGTAGGGGTTTTCAAGGCAAGAGATGTTCAGAGGTGGTTTGCCATTGCCTGCTTCTGCATTGCAACCCTGGTTTTCCTTGGTAGTCTCCCATCCAAATACTAACCAGGTTTAACCCTGCTTAGCTTCCAAGATCGGGCTAGTCTGGACTATCCATGTTAGGGCAAGAGACTGGCTACTAACTCTCATTTGGTTAAAAGTATTCTGGTGCAGTTAAAGATGTGCCCCCCTCCAAAAAAATCACTTCATTCAGCTGAGCATTTAAAGCATATGAACTAAAGGGACCCCACTCTGTATGGTTGGAGCCAAAGGTTCCCATTCAGACCAGTAGGGATAAGATCTGGCCAAATGCATAATCCACACACTCACTGCATTCTTTGCATAGGCCCAAATACTGAATCACCAAATAGTGTGTTCTGCTATGTAAAACATGGCATTTTCTAACAGTGGTCACTGGCTACATACCCCCTTTCCTTACCTTGCAGCTCTTGGTCTTGGAAGAACAATTTCTAAATGAAGAAAGAATCTGTTGACTGATCATCTTCTTGAAAGGCTTCCCAAGCAACCCTATATTGGATTGTGGAGTTTTTTAGGCCCATGAAAACGGCGTCTTTAGATCCTTCTAACGGCTTTGCAATATGAAAACGCGAGTATCAATTGTCTTTTGAGGACAGTGGAAGTTTGAAACAGGAATCATGGCTGAGACTGGTAGCTTCTAGGGTATTGTGGAAAGAAATGAGATACTCCTGATCTAAGTGATCTAGTGGAGGTGAGAAGGAAACAGAAGAATATCCTAATATGCTTAATATTCAGCCTTAGTTAAGATAGGTAACTAAAAAGGCAAGGTTCACCTTAAAGAGAGTATTGTCAATGCAAATTATGAAAAGTGTGAATGAAGTGAACTGACAGAAATTATATCAGCTTCAATGTAGCTTTAGAACCTGATGCCATGAACAAGCAAATTGGTTGGGAGAGAGCCCACCAAAAAAAAGGGCAATATTAATGTAAAGCATGCTTAACTTACAATATAGATTGCTATACAAGGGGGTGCCTTTTCAAAAGGATTCTTGGGGCCTATTAATATTTGTTATATATGACAAGAAAAATGGTTGGAGCACCTTTGCTATGAGGAAAGGTTAGAGAGTCTGGTTGACTTTTGAGTTTAGAAAAAAGATGGCTAAAGGGGGGGACATGTTACGGGTTTCTAAAATCATGCATGGGATAGGGAAAGTGGATAGAGAGAGTTCTTTTTCTCACTCTCCCATAATACTAGAAAGCAAGGAACACCTAATGAAGTTGATGGGGAATAGATTCAGGACAGAAAAAAAAGTAATCCTGGTCTCAATTAGTATTTAAATTGTGGAATTCACTGCCAGAAGATGTAGTGATGGCAACAGGCACCAACAGCTTTAAAAGGGGATTGGACAGATTCATGGAGGACTGGTCCATCAATGGCTACTAGTCATGATGACTAACAGAATCCTCGAGAGCCAGTGTGGTGTAGCGGTTAACTCTAATCTGGTGAACTGAGTTGGTTCCCCCACTCCTCCACATGAAGCCAGCTGGGTGACCTTGGGCTAGTCACAGTTCTCTTCAAGCACTCTCAGCCCCACCAACCTCACAAGGTGTCTGTTGTGGGGAGAGGAAGGGAAGGGAAGCTGGTTTGATTCTCCTTCAAAGGTAGAGAAAATCGGCATATAGAAACAAACTCTTCTTCCATTTTCAGAAGCAGCAACCTCTGAATACCAGTGCTAGGAAGTAGCATCAAGGGAAAGCCTGAATATTGGCCCTCTGGGCAGCTGGTTGACCGCTGTGTGAAACAGGATGCTGGACTCGATGGGGTGATGGTCTGATCCAGTGGGGCCCTTCTTACATTACGTTCTTGAGGTACATGGGGTTGCCAACTGCCAGGAGAAAAACTTTCCTGGCACTTTAACAGAGGCTTAATGGGATGTAATTTACCAGGTGATATTATTTACTTCCATGTCATGAAAAGCTTCAGCTGCCTACATGCCAACCCTCTGTGAAAGGAACAGGATATTTTTCTCCGGGCTTTCTGGCAACCCTTTTCAGGGGTAAATTAACCTCTGTCATATGCCCAGGATGAACCACGGGCAATGGACTTCATCACCCCCATGCCCTGCTTGCAAGCTTCCCAGTGGCATTTCATGGGTCAAGGCTGGAGTTGGAGATCACAGTCCAGTGAAAGATTGTGCCTACAGAGCTTCCCATGATGACCCGTTGGTCTGATCCATTTACAGAATTACTGTGTTCGGTCAGGGCCCTTCCAACAATGGCCACAGAAGAACTATGTGAGCTATATTAAGGCAATATGTGGAGTAGAAATAGTTCTTTGTCACTTTCAGCCCTTTCTTCTGGGATGGGGAGTGAAAGAGCAAAAAAGAAGAAACAGAAATTGACATACATAGCTGAAACCTTTTAAGTTTATTATTCCATACATTTGATGCAAAGTTAATTGGCGCTAGGACAACACAGGGTGGTGGCACTGGGGACAGGGAAGGAGGGAATATGCTACTTGCATAAATAAGGGTGTGGAGCAGTTAATAGGTTGCATGCATACAAGGGAAACAGGCATACTACATATTCTTTTCAAACACTGTGGAGAAGACAGAATCATCCACAGCTGAAAACTGAGGCAAGCGTATATAAACGTAATGTTAGGCAAGTTGGCCTCAGCCATTTCAGTCCAAAGGGGTTGGGAAGAACAACCTTCAGTGTGTATTGTGGTCTGTGGTGGACCCATCCTCATGCATTTGCATGTCTCCGAATGCTTTGTGATTCATCCCTTCGTCGTCTTAAGATGTAGCTGGCTGTAAAGTGGCATGCCTCTCTGAAGCCATGTGACAGGCATGCCATATTTTCACACCAGGGAAGAGAGGACAGCTTGGTTTAGCTGGAGCTGTTGCCTCTCGTATGAAAACTCAAAAGGAAACATGGGTTTGTTTGAATTTTAAATGGCCCTGTTTTCTTTTTTTTTTTTAATGTCCGTTCAACATCAGATGCAATAACAATGTTGTCCTTATTGTGGCAATGGTTGAATTTAGCAGCCAATGATTCTCATTATGTGAACAGGATCACCCCTGCCATTTGGCAGGGTGAAGCAAACCACTCTAGCTGGAAAATTTGGGAGCACCATTGAGAAGGCAGTACACTGACAGTTATTCCGTTCATTATATTTTTACTTTACAAGGAGTGCCATCTGGAATTTCAGCCTCAGGCCCGATATATTTTAGGCTGTTTACACGGTGACACTATCTGCTTAACGCCATAGTCATACGGATGCTCTGTGGGCATTTGTTGTTCCATGCCTAAGCAAGTTGGAGGATCACACTGACAGTTCTGGTTGCTAAAATCTTTCGGCCTTCCCACACCCACTTAAATACAAGTGTACATGCGCTCTCTCACACGCACTCACATTCTCTTTCATAAGCGTGCCAGACCAAAAAATAAAAGCACTGGCTTTGGCAGGGTATCTTCTGAAGTATTAGGCAGCTAGCTGGGGGAGTTTAGAAGGAAGCCAGGAGGTGTTGGAAACAAACTAGCAATACAAAATGTTCATAACAACAACATAGGATTCTGTCCCCTTTGCTTTTTATGGTCCAAGGGACCAACATGTAGTACGCACACACTTACATGCTGTGATGCAAAGGTGGCCAGAGCATATAATGCAGTTCCTGAGTCCAATGTACTGTCTAGTAAAGTCTTAAGAGAGCCAGGCAGCAGAGAGGTTTGTGGGATGGACAAGGGAAGGTGGAATGCAGATACTAAAAATCAACAGGAAAAGCAAGCATGGGCTGGTCTTCCAATGGGGAACGAGGTTCATGCACGTGTAACTCTGAAGCAGGAATGCCGTAAGGCACCGTCCACCTCAGCTGCTCCACCCTACTTCTCCTACTGTAACAAATCCGCCAGGGTGGCTGACAAGCCACGCTTCACCCACAGTGAGTGGTAAAGTTATGGCCATTGTTTTCTTTCTACACCATCAGTAAGATGGTCTGGACAACTTGAGGGAGAGAATGGAGGGATTATTATTATTTTTAAATCCTTGGTCTGCCCAACAAAAACCCACCATGACTAATTGCTCCATGCCAAGAATTGTCCTCATCTAGAAGACCTATGGGATCTTGGAAGCCAATCAAGAATTGGGAGAATAGGGGCGGGTGGGGACCTTCCTCTAGCCAGGTGAGCCTTCGATAACTGCGGTCAAGAAAGACACGCTCGGATATTCAGTGGGTTCTGGCGACTGGATTACACCGATTGGCCTCAGAACTCGGAGGCTCGTCTTCTGGGGCTGATTCTTCGGACCCTCTCCGCTGCTGCTTTGGTCACCGTTCCCCATTCCCTAGGGTCTTGAGAGGGTCGTATACACGGGCTGTTCCCAGTGTGTTGGGCTATGGGACTGTGGCACTGAGGGTGCTGGGTCAGAGATGGCAGTGTACAGGGGGCGTTGGGAGGGCCCCATATACGAGAAGGCCGAATAGAGGCCAGAAGCCTGACTGGAGTGGCTATAGTAGGGTCCCGAGGGCTGGTGGTCAGGGTAGTCAAACTGGGGCCTGGATATAGAAGGAAAAGCTGAGCCATAGTGGGGCAGACTGAGTGATGTGTATGCTATCTGGGAAGTGGAGGGCTGGTCAGTGTAATGGCCCCCTGGAGCAGAACCCTCTGTTTTCACTTGGGCCTTAGAGTCTACCACTGATGATGGGGTGGCAGACAAGGAGACTCCATGCTGTTTGGAGATCCAGGCAGAGTGTCCGCTGGCTGCAGCCAGGGCACTTCCAAGGCCATAACCAGCAGCTGCGGCATAGCCTCCAACATGGCCTGGGTGAGCGGCGTGTCCATTTGGTGGCAGGTACTGGTCAAACTCGTTGACATCAAAGGGCTCCATGTTGGACATCACTTCATGGCTGATCTCCCCGATGTCCACGTTGCCGAAGTCGATGTGAGGCTTTCCTCCTTCCCCCAAAGAACGGCCTTCTCGCTTGGAGTCAGCTTTACCCGACTGCAGCTCTGTTTTCGGAGTGGTCGGTGGAGTGGGGGGTCCATGGCTCTGACCTGTGATGGGAAATCCACATGGGAAGAAAACAGAAAAAAATGTGAATTACCATTTCACTTTTTATACAGTTCGGGGGAGGGGGGCTGTGAATCAGTCTCGTTGCAACCCGAACATATTAGTAAACTATTCCCCCGTCACCACTCATGACGTGTCTCCACAGAATGTCCAGTGAAAGCCAAGGTAGCCAGTGAAAAACTAAGATGGCAGCTGGGTGTAATACATTCTTTGGAGGTATGTGGGCATGTTGCCAAGCTTACCAATTCCGTCCCTAAATATTGAGTCATGCCAGGCAAAGAAACTGGCTTAGCCTTGGATAGTTGGCGGTCTAGCTGTTGACTAACCTGAGGCATGTTCAGGGTGTCCATCAGACAGGGGAGACCCTTCCCCAGGGTGCCTGTGGTCCATGTGGGCATTCTTATAGTGGGCCTGGATAGCAGCGGCCCCACCAGCTTCTCCTTCAGCTTGCCCATCGTTTTCACCCTGGGCGGCCTTGCCATTTTTCCGCCGACGTGGCTGGTACTTGTAGTCAGGGTGATCTTTCTTGTGCTGCATCCGCAGCCGCTCGGCTTCTTCAATGAAGGGTCGCTTGTCACTTTCATTCAGCAGTCTGCCAGAGAGAGTCGGGGGGGGGGGCAGAAGGAGGAATAGGTTTCTTAAAATTAAGACTGCAAAGTATCACTCAAGGTTATGTTAATAATATAAACCCACCAGAGATCATCTCATATCATCACAGCAGAAAACTTTTGGCCACAGCACTAGTCAACCCTCTTCAAGAAGTTTTGCCCTGGCTCAGCAATGCTTTTCAGGCCAGTTTATGAGACTACCAGGCATGTGATCGGCTATCTTTTGTGTGTGCGCTAGATAGTATTCTGCTGTCAGCTAATCAGCCATCTGGCCCATTTGTCATGAATACAGTTTTATCTTTAAAATACCAGCAGCCAACTATATATAAAATGATTGTTCCTGTTGGTTTCCCCCACCATCGAATTCTGTGGTACTTTTTCCTCTACTTTTTTCTCTACTGAGGTTTCAAGGAGTTGTGATATGTTCTCTGGAATTCTGTAGAGTTATGTGGCATTTTCTATGGCTGTACGGTGTGTTCTTTACTTTGAATAGCTTCGGGGTTGTGTAATTTGGAATGTCTCTTTAATCAACCCAAACGTAGCAGAAATCTTTAGGGTTTTTCTGGCTGCAGTCGCAACTCTATTTAACAGGCGCTGCATTATAAGGTGCTGTTTAATGCATACTGTTTGGGGAGAGTAATTAAAAGCATAGCACGGCCTTGTGAAACTCCGGATGAAAGGCACTATAGAAATGTAAGGTCACTCTTGTAGTAGTAACAGTTTTCTTCAGTTAGGACAGGATTTCTCTACCCAACACATAGACAGTGGCTGCACAAAATCCCATACCTTTTAACTTTGGACTAGTTTGTTCAAGCTTTTGCTGTCTTTTATAAAAAGATATTCTTTTTCACTGTACGTCAGAGACCGCCAACTGGCAGCTCATGGGCCAAATCTCTGGCCCTGAAGGCATTTTTAATTTGCCCCTTGGCGACACTACTCAGTTTCAGTTAAGTTTGTCAGTGTTTTCAAAAGTTGCAAGATATAGTTACGCACTTTTAATACTAGATGGCTGAATACATTCTTTATGTCGTGCCTGGCCAGCCCTGAGTGCATATGGCTGCAGTCCTACGGACATTTTCCTGGGAGGTAGCCCGTGACCCTTACTTCTGAGTAGACCTAATTAAAGCACTTCACTGATTAGTGTTGCTGATGTCACTAGGCTTGATGGATTTATGAAGCAGGCCAGATTGTAGGGGGGAAATACATTTCTGACCCCTATCTTGCTAGGAAAAGTTGAAGGCAGCAGGAAAAGAGGCAGACCCAGCATGAGATGGATTGACTCTACAAAGGAAGCCACCGCCCTCAGTTTGCAAGACCTGAGCAAGGCTGTTTATAATAGGACACTTTGGAGGTTATTAATTCATAGGGTTGTCGTAAGTCAGAAGCAACTTGACAGCACTTTTAATACACACAGAGAGATTTTGTCTGGAGAACTAAAGTGACCCATGAGCATATCCTCCTCTATGACTCAGTGCCTTCTTTTGGGAGGCAGAAAAGACATGAGGGTTGTTGGTAGGCTGCCATTTTCCAGAGATGGCATCAAATTTTGCATTCCGATCCATTTCAGGTCAAAATTTTTCCTTCTTCCTTGTGTGAATCAAAGTTCATGAAATCATTTTCATTTCATTTTCCTGCTATTGGTTTGAACCAATTTTTTCCACTAAATGTAAGTAATTTCAATTAGTCCTGCAACACTTTCATGCATGTAAATGGGGTCTAGAGTAAAAATGGCATAGAATAATCTATTGAATCAATAATCTTTTGATTTTTTGTTTAGTTCTAGCTATCATTGTTGCAGAGGTTTTTGTTTTGTTTTTTAAACCAGCGATCTCCTTTCTTCCCTGTTCTGTCCAAAGGAAGGGGTAAGCATTTGGATTGACACAAAAGAGCTCTTCTATTCCCACAGTAGCCTGTGAAAGGGAAGGAGCAGGACACTTCCACTTCCCTTTGCTTACCAACAGAACAACACATTTGTCATCACTGATCACAATTTGAGTCCTGATTCACATGTGCTACCTGTGCAGATGGCAACCCGGGATCTAAGGCCCACCCCCTACCCTTACACATGTTCTATCATCACCATGAAAGAAGATCTGTATGGTAAATCTTTGTTTTGTGAAAATGGCTTTCCATTCCTCTTCAGCAGTTTCCCACCTTGTCAAATACATCATGTAGTGCGGGGTGTGGGGGGGAAGGGTTGTCTTGGCACAGCAAAAAATGTCAAAAGCACACAGGGATGCACTTCCCCCCAAAATGGCTCCACCATAATGTGTGAGATGTGCATTTCAAGCTTCCTTTAATGCTAATAATGCTAGTTAAGAGACCTAGGAAGCCAAGGCAGGAGAAGTATTACCTATGGCCACAACACAGAGGCAGGCACCTGCTAAGTAAATGAATCCAGCAATGTGTTAATTGTGGGGGCTCAGCCAGTGATCTTGGGCATGAGAACTGAGGTTATTGCAAGTGTGTCTCTGTTTTTATCTGTGAAATGTTGAAGAGTATAATATACTTGATGGAATGAAAAGGAGACAAAAATTAGAGATGGCCCTTCCCTTTAACAATGAGTAGTAGCCTATGTTTATTCAGCTGTATTTGATGTGACACTTTAGTATCTAAAAATGCATGTACCGGTAGGTTGAGGCACTGGTAATACGAAGATTTATATTTATTTGATTATTCGACTAATCATCTAAAGTGTAGGTGCTTAATCAACTGAAAATTATTTACATGGCCTGACCTGGTAATAGAGCATCTCTGACCATGTACGGAGTACCCTGTCCTCACTACTAAGAAACAGCAAACGTTCTTCAAACAAATGGCTTCTATCCAGGACTGAACCCTAGAACTGTACCTAGAATCAAACAAGAAAGCAAACTGGCATAAGGGCCTGGGAAGGTGAAAAGTTATTGCCCTATCTCTTGCACTCTGTTCCAGGGCAGCTCAGCCTAAAACCTCTTGGGCTATATCATGACTATAGCCCACTTCCTTCCCCACTAGATCTTTTTTCTTCCCTGATCTTGTCTACCACATCCATCCATTTATCTCAAAGTTGAGTTATAACCCCACCTCCACCTCAATTACAGTGATAAAAGACCTTCATTTAACATTTAACTCAGGGAGATTACAGGAGTATCTAAGGCCGAGGAACTGATATTGCTTTTCTCTGGGGAGCCCAACTTCTTGCCTTTCCACTGGAATGAACATACATATTTGCCTCTGTGCCAAACACTGAGTTACCTGTTGGTTTTACTCCTCCCTGTGTTTCAGGTGGGCTACTTGCCTTTTTTTTAAAAGCATCACTTGTATGTGTATACAGTCCAAATGTAATAGAGCACCTTGTGCTGTTTTAAGTTGCAAAACTGCTTCAGGGAGAGAGGGAAGAGCTATGGCTGTGATGTCAAAGCCATCAACCAATCAGAGTTGTGCTGAACTGATCTCTGTCGCCTGGAGATCAATTGTAATAGCAGGAGATCTCCAGCCACCACCTGGAAGTTGGTAACCCTACTGCCAGCATTGAACCATAGCAGGGCTGCTGCCTTAGTCTCCTCTGAACATATCGCATCCAAGGCCATTCCGTATACCTCACGCCTCCCCAGCACTGCTCAAAACCCATCTGTGTCTTCTCCTTCCATATCTCCCTGCTTCCTTTTGTTCTTACCAGGGATCAGAATTTCAAATCAGCTTTAGCTAAGGGAAACTGGTATGAGCAAGCAGAGGCCAGGAGATTTGAAGGATTTAGATTTCACTGTTTCCTGCCTTTGCGCCCCCCCCCCCCAACAATTCATGACCTTTCATGCAAAGGCATTTTTGCATGGACACAGAAAAGAACAAATCGTCAAGTGAGAGGCAGCAGTTTTTAGCTGCTTCCCGCCCACCCCCCAGGCTTGAGTCAAAATGGAAGATGAGGAAAGATAAAGACTCTGTTAATTTTAGGCTTTATTCTTTCCCTCAATGAAGAAGAGGTGGTTTTTATATGCTGACTTTCTCTACCATTTAAGGGAGACTCAAACCAGCTTACAATCACCTTCCCTTCCCCTCCCCACAACAGACACCCTGTGAGGTAGGTGGGGCTGAGAGAGCTCTAACAGAGCTGTAACTTGCCCAAGGTCACCCAGCTGGCTTCGTGTGTAGGAGTGGGGAAACAAATCCACTTCACCAGATTAGCCTCCACCGCTCATGTGGAGCAGTGGGGAATCAAACCCGATTCTCCAGATCAGAGGCCACTGCTCCAAACCACCGCTCTAACCACTACACCACACTGGCTCTAGTATATGTGTTTAGTATAATGGATATTCCTATGGTTGAATGCATGCAAGTGATACAGTTGAGCTGTAACACAGTCAGCTCTCTTCAGTCACAGACTGGTGTCAACTGCAGATGGCCATTTATGCACGGGAGGTTTTGCCTTGGATTTGCCACTCTCTAGATGCACATTTTTCCCATCCGAATTCTCAAAACTCAAAAATAAGCCCCTGTGCAGAGTTTTGAGAATTCAGATGGGGAAAATGTGCATCTAGAGAGTGGCAAATCCAAGGCAAAACCTCCCATGCATAAGTGGCTGAAGAGTCAGTGGGTGAAAATGCATGGTCGCTTTAGCCTCCTTTATTCCCTGTTTCAGCCAGGATTCAGCCAGGATCGAGCGCATGCGTTTTCGCTGAACGTGCGTTCGATCCTGGCTGAATCCTGGCTGAAACAGGGAATAAAGGAGGCTAAAGCGACCATGCATTTTCGCCCAGTGTAGTGCAAAGGGCTTGGTCTGGGAGCAATGGGGAGAATTTAAAAGGAGTGGGTGGAAGATCACATGCATGCATACACACAAGCCCAGGTGTTGTTTGCATGAGGGCTGTCTTCCAAGGAAATGTTGGCCAAATCATTTTGTTGTGGAGAAAGGTTCTGCTGCCATCCGCAAGCAAGGATTCTGTCATCTTGTGTGGCCCTCCTTCTCTAATGTCTCAGCCAAGGAATCAAATCCGATTAATAAAGGCCAGCTAATTCGTGTCCGCCTTCACCAAAACATGACCAAACACCCTAAAGAGATTATCTTGTATACTGCATGTTCTGTTGTGCCATAGGCAGAATGCAGAAGAGAGTTCAGAGGTGCCCAAAGACACACTCAGATTATTAGTATGAGATGTCTATGGTACTTTCAGGTGCAGAGTTTCTAAAAAGGTAGTGCTGGAATCAAGTGTGTCTGTATGCCCTTTCACCCCTCCCTGTCCCCAGATGTGTTGAGGTTGGCTGTGGGTAGAATACACTGATTGTTGGGAAGTATTCTGTGCAAGGGCAGTCATTTCTTTGTAATCATTTCACGTATTCCCAGCCTAGGACTGAGTTCAAACAAACCCTCTGAAATTAAGCTTGATGTTCAAAACAGTCCATTCATTTACACGGCACTGGATTCCATAGGAGAATCTTTTTTGTGTCCACAAAGAAGCACAAAACACTTGAGGGTTAAGAAAGTTGATAGGAAGAGTATGTTTGAGATACAGAATGTTTGGGATATCATTTAATGCAGTCACAAACTGATCCTCTCTGCCCTTATTCAAATATCAGGGCAGGAGGAAGCAATCCAAAGATGGTTACTATAGAACTCTTGAAAACGTGATTTTGCCACCCATCCACACACAAGCACTGGGAAATTTATGGTCGTTGCTAGAAATGGGGTGAGTTAGAATACAAGTTTCCCCAAAACCCATTTCTAACAACATCAAACTACACCTCACAAGCAGCCTCGTATATCTTTCTCAGTTTCCTTAATCAAAAGCCATCTCCAAAGAAATACTCCAAAAGGAAACGATGAGGGTGTGGGGCCCTGGAGGAGAAAGATGGGCTCTTCAAACTTTTCCTTTGCGGCTGTTTTTCCACTCAAAATTGCCCCCTCCCCTCTGCTTTTCTCCCAGTGATTTGCACAGTGGTTTTCAAACTCTTGCTGAAATACTTGCATAAGTATTGCAGAATAGATAAAAGATGGCTGGGGCACACTTTGTGTTATCAGATGGAAAAGCTCTGTGGGAATATCTACACAACAGGCATATGTTTTAAACAGTGACTGCCAGTCTCAAGGGAGCCCTAACATAAGAACATAAGAAAGGCCCTACTGGATCAGATCAAGGCCCATCAAGTCCAGCAGTCTGTTCACACAGTGGCCAACCAAGTGCCTCTAGGAAGCCCACAAACAAGAATACCCTGGGAGTAATAGTTTTTTAAAGGGGCTAGGGATCTTTAAAAGGGAAGTATCAGCATCTTCACCAAACTCCATTTCCAAGCATTCTTAGGAAAGCCATAGTATAAACTGATCTATTATTTAAAACACTGTCCTGTCAGCCAACGTGGTTCTCAAAGCTTATATAAATACAATAAACAAACACAATCAGTTAAACAACAGCAATATCTTAAAATCAGGAGTTTGTGTGTTCTTCCTCAGCTCAGCTAATTTACAATACAAAAATACATATTTGTAATGGAGACATATATCCAGAGCTTACATCTCCCTATAACTTTGCTTATTGATTTCCATGGAAATTCCTAGACATTTCACAGAGACTGATGTACTTTCGCTCGCCTCTCATGTTTTATAAGCTCATGTAGCAATACCCTAATTAGTCTTTAATATGCCACAGAACACTCCTTTTGCATGCAAGCTCTTTGCTACATCAACAGCTCCTCCTCAGGGACCTCTTCGTGCAGTCACTTCTGACTACAGCTTGTTATTAGACTTATTGTCCAGCAGATGGTGCAGTATACACCAGCATCTCTGCCTCTTAGTTCTCAACCTGAGAATTTGGGTTCCTGTGTTATACTGATTCTGATTTTTGTTTTTGCTGTTGTTGCTCTCCAAAATGTGAGGCTGTGGTTTATAATCCTGTCACATAATGCACATATATGTATGTGTGTGCGCATATGAAAGCACTCGCTGCTCTCTCAAAGAAACCTTTTATTCCCACAGCACTTAACACAGTAGCTGACTTGCGCCACGGTTCTCTCCACATCTCTGTTTGCTTCCACCTTCTAAAAATGGTAATTTCTCAAGGCTTTCATATCCCAAGGTGTTTACTGGGTTAGAGCCCAGAGACCCTACAAATGTCCCCAAGAGATTCTGGCAGAAAGTCTGGGCCCAGCTATTTCCTCACATTCCGCCTGAGGCACTGGATGCCATTTTGTGGAGAGGAAAGTGTCGGAAAGTATTGGTTCTTGTGGGTTATCCGGGCTGTGTGACCGTGGTCTTGGTATTTTCTTTCCTGACGTTTCGCCAGCAGCTGTGGCCGGCATCTTCAGAGGAGTAACACTGAAGGACAGTGTCTCCAGTGTTACTCCTCTGAAGATGCCTGCCACAGCTGCTGGCGAAACGTCAGGAAAGAAAATACCAAGACCACGGTCACACAGCCCGGATAACCCACAAGAACCAATGAACTCTGACTGTGAAAGCCTTCGACAATATGTTGGAAAGTAGTTTGCTGATATCAACTAACCAACTTGGCTCCCTTCAAAAACATTCTAGGGCTTCTCTCTCAGTCGGCCTCCTTGCCCCACCTTCACTTTGCCCTCCTGAGGTTGGCAAAAAAGGCGTGGGGGGGGGGGAAGGGATGAAACTGTTCACCAAGTTTCCATTCCTAATACACAGCATCATTTGTAGACTGGAACATCAATTGAGATAACTGGCATGCGCGAATCAACCGTCACAGATTAATCACCACTGCCAGAACTTTCATACCACAAGAGTAATTCAAACGAAAATAACTGACTTGTTTAGTCAGGAGACGTTGTTCAGTCATCAGATTATGAGACAGCAACTGTGGGAGGGGAATGCATGTGTAAATCAGTGCCCCCGTTAAGGTCAAATCCACTGGTGCCACTCTCCTGCTGTTTTTATTGTGTTTTTTTTTTTTTTTTTTGATTCCTAGCCCGCCCTCAATCCCAAACTAAGGCCGGGCTCAGGGTGGGTCTCAACAAATTCACTACAATAAAAAGATGAAAAACAGTCAATCTCATAATTTAATAGTATTAAAAGAATAATAATAACAAATTAACCCATCGACGGTATGGTGATGGTGGAAAGTGCCGCCAATTCGCAGCCGAATTAGGGCAACCCTGTAGGGTTTTCAAGGCAAGAGACTAACAGAGGTTGTGTGCCATTGCCTGCCTCTGCGTAACACATGTAAAAAACAAAAGGTGAAGGTCTGTGAGAGCTTTTTGTCTCCAGGGGCCTTAAGCTGTAATCAGTGATTAATTTCTTAGGAGCTGCTGAGGGCCCAAAAAAGTCCTTCACCAGGCCCTACAAACCCTTAACTCTGTCCCACGGTCAGATACTATTACTTCAAGTATTCCAATATTGATCCCTGGCACTCAAAATGAATTATGGGGCTGGGCCCTGTATTAAACTAGTCTCTGCTTGTAGCTTATGAAAAGTGGTATGACAAAAAGCCAGCCTAATGATAATTAAAGGTAACTCCCCAGATTCAGTTATTATAGATGCCTCTTTGAGACTTCAGTGACATCTTGAAGGGCACTGATCTCCTAAACCATTGGCTTCTCCTGGCTGGGGGTGTTTAAAGTATGCACCACAGCATGTCCTTTCATATTAGAGCCATTACCATTTTTTTTACTGCTAGAAATAACACTGGATGACCAGGGTTTTGCAGTTACAATGTAATACGCTGGGGTAAATGTGAGCTAGTTACCACTAAAACCAGCTACAGAATGGAATATCAAGGGAAAACAATTTAGAGTAGCCAGGAGTGAAAATAAGCTCGTACTGGCAAGTGCAGGTGAGAAAGTGGTCAAAGCGGTATCTCCCATCTTCCACTTCAAGCCCACTGTGGAAGACAGCACAGGTAATAAATTTGTTACCGTTGCCCCTGGGAGTAGCTACTTCCACCCTCTGTTAGCTAATAACATGGCTAGGGTAGACTTTATTAAGAACAGCCCATAAAATCTACTATATTTTCCTATGTTCTGTGGGATAGCTATTGCCAACACGAAGTACAGGAAGCTGGAATAAATGGGAAGTAATTGAAGCAGTTAATTATAGCATAAAACAGAAGCAGATATTAACTCAGAGGCTGAATTAAGTGTAGTGTTCTCCTCACCACTATCACCAGTCCATTATCAATAATTATTTTTTAATGTCATACTGTAAGGGGGAGGCACATGATTACCCAATAGGAGATTCACCACAAGATCACATTACAAACAATTCAGATTTACCAGTCAATTGCTCATAAGATGGATAATGAACACTACATGTGTGTATAATTCTCATGCTCAAATGTATAATACTCATGCTCAAATATGTTTTCCTATACTAAAAAAAACCTGCCAGTGCTAGTTATTGATTTCACAAGCTACCTTCACCTAGTTTGCTACTTGTTTTCCTATCCCCCTATAAACAAAGTTTCAAGATAACAGTCTCTCTACAAAATCAGGAACAAAGACAAAAAGGCAAGTAGAAAGACAAGGGTTCCAAACACATGTACGTATATGCAAAATAGACACGGGTGCCATGTTTATGCATGGTATAACCCCTGGGGGTTCACATTGTTTTCTGAAGCCAAAATAGGAAATTTCAAGTGCCCTATAATATGTAATCATGTCATGAAGACATACGTGTCTGTCTCTGTATAGGAATGTGTGGTACACTGCTTATGTACATATGAGGTACAATGCAATTTCCTCAGCAGAAGCTGTGTAAGAAATTCCTCATGCTTCAAGCCCTCTGGTTTTACAGCCAATGTGGTCCAGTGGCTCGGTTTGAAACTGAGAAACTTTTATTTGTATGTCAGCTCAGGCTCAAAACTACTTTGCGGAGGGAAGAGCTATTCATTTTATTTAAATAACACCATCAGTTTGTCATCTGTAAAATGGGGACATGAAAGATACACCTCACAGGCTCTTTATGGGGAAGGCAGAGAGAGAGCATAAACTAAAGCCAATGATCAGTGCTTCATATTTTACAACTGATAGCACATTTGGTAATTATAGGTCTCCTCCCTCCACAGATATCCGCATATACCCTCGAGGCTCAAATATTACCACAATTAATGACACAAAGGATGTCATTACCACAAGCAATGCTGTTTGATGTCTCTCTCTTTAGAATTTTATAATAGAGGTTCCCAGAGGGGAAAGGTTGAATTCAGAGGAAAGCTGAGGCTCCGACGGTTGACTGATTTCCCCAGATCTTTGTGAAAATGCCTTACTGCGGCAGTCAGCGGTAACAGCACTAGTTCTTGCAGTGGGAGAAACTGGGAAAAGCTGCTTCTTTTAGATATTACCACTGGAAGATTCTTGTACACATGGAGAAAGTACTATTCCCCCCCCCCCTTATGGATTCTAGCATTCAGAGCATGGGTTGCATGTCAGTAGACCAGAAGAGATCCTGACCCTGCGGGAAACATGAATTGCAGGATGGACTGAAGATACGCAGGTTGCCACACGAGAACTCTATGGAGCCACAGTGGAACTAGGAGCATCTGTTACGTTTTATGCACTGTTCAGGGCATAGGGACAACCTAGTTTTTATTGTTGGTGGTGTGGGAGACATTTGCTATGTTCTGTGCTACTGTGATGTTTTGGGATGTCTCTTTAATTAAGAGGACCTGGAAACATTAGTCAGTCAGCTTTAATTCCTCCGAGGGATGGATAGGCTTTCAGGGAGCCCATTCCTTTAAAATTGATACACGGAGTTTCTAACGCAATAATGCCACAGAACAGAAGGAGAACGGTGTGAAAAGTGTTAAAGATAGTACCGGGCATTTTTCAGATCGAGACAAAAAGACGCAAGAGACGTCTATATTTTGCAGAAGCGGTTCACCTTTTTTACATCAGCACATGGGCTTTTCTTGGTACTTAATACCGTTCACATTGCCCTGACTCTGATTCAAACCTGTTGTTTAGATATGCTTAGAGTGTTTGCTTACAAGACATTCCAACTGCCTTAAGCTTCTTTTGCACCATGTTAACATCTGATTGTTAACTTGGAAGAGAGGCATTCGGAATGTAAATGGACATCCTGAACGACCGCAGGTTTGACTTTCACACACGCCTGAAAACAACCTTAAACAATCTATCTAGAACACCAACTTTCATCTCTTCTAGACTTTTTTCTCAGTTTCAAGTCACAACCAACTTATGGCAACCCCGTAGGAAAGGGGTGTCAAACATAAGGCCCGCGGGCCTGATCCGGCCCCTTGAGAGTTCTTATCCATCCCGCAAACCAGCCAAAACAACCCCACCTCCCACTCTTGATCTGGGTTGGCGAGGCATGGCTCAACCAAGTGACATTTATGTCATATCCTCCTAACAATTGAGTTCGACACCCCTGCCATAGGGGTTTTCAAGGCAAGAGACCTTCAGAGGTGGTTTGCCATTGCCTGCCTCTGTGTGGCAACCCTGGACTTCCTTGGTGGTCTCCCATCCAAATACTACCCAGGGTTGACCCTTCTTCCGAGATCTGGCTATTCTGGGCTAGATAGGTTAGGGCTTTCTAGACCTAGGACTCCAACCCATGCAACACAGAACCAACTTTTATCTGAAGAAGTGAGCTGTGACTCACAAAAGCTCATACCCTGCCAGAAATTTTGTTAGTCTTGCAGGTGCTACTGGACTCTTGCTCTTTTCTACCACTTTTAATTGATGGTCTTGTATATAATTTTCCTGCTAGAACACCCCCCCCCCCGAGTGTCCACCTTTCTCCTCCTTTTGCTTGTTTCTGCTTCCAAAATATGTCTGTGGTGACGCTGATGTGACCCAATGTAGGGAGATTAATTGCCCCCCAGTTTAAGAAAGCCGGCGCAATAGCACACTGTACTGTTTCTAAGTTCAAGTATTCTGCTTGCTGACTTTAACCTTACTCACAGAAGCGGGACCAATGACAGGAATCACTGTGGGAATGATCCACTAACCACGGCTGCTTGCAAAACCACTAATCAATGAAATGGGGATCGTACAGGAATTCCACACAAGTCTCACTGAAAGAAATGGAAACGGCAGACCAGAATAGTTTCAGGAGAGCATAATCTACCTAGTTTGTTTCTCTCTGAGGTTCAAAGCTGAACACAATCATAATACCAAGGTAATATTTAAGCCTCAAATATTCCAACCTCATCTACGGGCTAATGCTGTATTTCACTTTAGAGGAGTTTTTTTTTTAAGACTGCATTTTCACGTAATGTTTATATTGAAATATTTCTGCTGATTTTTTAAGTGTTGGCAGTAGAGATATTTAAAAAAAAACCTCAAGGAAAGTGTGTAGAGACATGTTAGTGAGGAAACATACAAGGAACTCTCTGTTACCAAAGACAAGCAAGGCAAAGCAAATAAAGATGTAAATCAAGGTTTTTTTTACAAGGCAGCCATGTTGAATTGACCCATGTGAGACGTCCTCCAGCAGGGCGCGGGACGCACTGCGAATAGCACCGGTCTAAAGCCAGAACTGGGCAACCAGGACCCAAGGTAAATAGCAAATATCAATAAAACCACAAGGCTAAAAGCCAACTAAATATGACCCTGCTCTCTCTTGCAGGTCAACATTTAGTACCATTTAATACAAGAAAGGACGCATCAGTGTCCAGCTAACCTCACTCTGGAGAGCACAATCAACCTACCGGTAGCCGTAATACTAAAACAGGTGATGATGACCAAAGGCTCTGAAACATAGTAGTAAATCATCACCCTCATCCTCATCATTAAAAAGTAATTGCAACTAGGGATTGAAGGAAATCTAAACACAAAAGTATCTCCATTCCTTTCACCTCTTCACATAACAAATTCCTCAAAATAGTCAAAGGCTGCAATCTTGTATTATTACTGGGTGCATAGTTAGGAGAGCATATGACTCTTCATTTCCCCCCTTACTCTACCCACAGAAATAGATATATTTCAATAAGAAGTCTCATGGCACCGTAAAGAGCCATCTTAGAGGGGAAACACCTTGAAAGCTAGCATCTTCAAGTAAAAAAAATGTATTGTGACATAAGCTTTCACCTGATAAAATGGGCTCTAGCTAGGGCTGCCAACAACCTGGAGAAAAAATGTCCTGTCCCTTTAACAGAGGCTTGGTGTGTGGAAATGGGCAGCTGAAGCTTTTCAGGGCATAGAGATAAATAACATCACCTGATAAATAACATCCCGTTAAAGACCCAGGGCTCCCCCCCCCCACCTTAGTCTGGCCCATGAAAGCGTATGCCACTATTCATTTGATCGTGTTTAAAACTCTTCTGTTGTTTTGGCTGCAACAGACTAAGACCAACATTGAATATGCAGTGTAAAGCATAAGACAGCAGAAATGTGATTGCGTATTTACTTTCCTGTATGACCACAATCGATTCAGCAACCTGCTACATGTGATTTAAAGCTGCAGCTCTGATTTTCAGGCATACACAACAGTGTGAGAGAGAGGGACTAAAAATACTTTAATGGGCACATGTGAATTTTGGCCTAACATTGCTATCACTCTGAAATTTGTTAGATATATTTCAGATTTTTCCATTTTTTGTTGAATTTGCTCTTTAATAACATCTATTATTTCTGAATCTTTATATTTTTGTAATGGTTTAAAATTTTGTTCTGGCTTAAAAAATGTAAAATATGTGAAATGGGATTTTTTTAAATGGTGATTGACCAGAACTGTATAATATATGATAAAAATATTGGCTGGTATTCTACCATTCTACTCAGCAAAGTTTTGAAGCTTTCCTGAAGCCTGCAGAGACGTCCTCCAATTTAAGTTGAAGGAAGCCCCTTTGGGTGGAGGAAGATTTCAAATTTTGCTGAGCGGTGTGGTAGTATGCAGGCCATCGTTAAATCCCATTGCAATTCTCTATACCTAATGGTTAATGTGCTTGTTGCATATGTAAACCCCATTGATATAAATTTGACTGAAGCATTGGTTGCCTTATTGATACATATCTCAACAACAAACTTAAAACCGAAGAAAATTTATACTAACACCAAATGCAAAGTTGAGTTTTTGAATGCAAAGATGGTGAAAAGAAACCCAAGGCATAATTTCGCAGGCAGCAAAGAAATTTAACATATATCAACATTTTCCATAAACATATACCAAAGATTAGTGTGAATTAGAAAAAAATGCAGATCTGATTGAATTAATCTGTACATGCATGAAAATTTAAAATTGTTCCAAGGCTAAGAAGGAATTAAACCTGTCTGGATGTAAACCTAATGGTCAGTCCACTTTTAAACTAGCCATGTATCAACGCTATTATTACTATATGTAGCAATAGCAGGTTCAGTAGCGACAATGTGCATGAACAAACGGGTATAAAGTATAATTATCTCTACATCATTCTCGTACAATATTTCATCCAATGTAATAATACGGCATTATGAGAGTTATGTAGAAGCTTTCACTCACTTCCTTGTGTAGATTTAGAGAAAAATAGGATTGTGTAGAATGGATTAATCAGCACCGAGCTTTCGGAATCTCAATTATGGCCTATCACAGTTCCCCATTTTAGTTCTCTGAGGAAGCCATTTTGTTTCAGTTGCCCTGAGAGCAACAGCATATAGTTGCTCACAGGCATTATTAAAAACATAAAAAGAGCCCTACTGGGTCACACCAATGGCCCATCTATTCCAGAACCCTGTTTCTCACAATGGGCAGCCAGATGCCCCAGAAGGGCCACAGCAGAGGCACAGAGGCTAAAGCCTCCCCCTCCTATTCTCCCTCGCAGAGGAGACAAAATAGAGGCATAAGAAATAATGGATTTAAATAAAGCCCTACATTTGAACTTCTTTAGAAAACCCCTGTAATGACGCTGCCTTAGAAAACCCCTCTAATGTCTCCTTGAGACCCAACAACGGGATTTATTTTGTGGCATGACATGGCTGAAAGCAGGGAAGCAAAAAAGAATGGAGGCCCAAACCCCTGATGTGAAACTTATTCTCAGTGTTTATAAGTTAACAAATGGTGAAGCAAATGAGCTTGGAGTAGGGTGTGTCTCAAGTATGCCTAAGGAAGCAGTGAGGAAAGTACTGAAACTCTTCATGGGGGGCGCGGGGGGGGGGGAACCAGCCAGAAAAGAAGCAGAGTTCTTGCCCTTAAATCACGTGGATGCTGTGTGTCTCTTCTCAGCAAAGCTGATCACATGAACTAGGCCTCTGTTCATTTAGATCGCTTGAAGGAATGATGGCTCGAGTGTGGTTAAGAAAAGGACTTGAGAGAACAGCCAGGGGTTTTTAGCTGGGACATTGCTTATATTTGGCAGTCATTCACCCACTAAAGCCGAACATATGAACATATGACAAATTATAAGATGAAAATTGCATCTTCCATTTTGCTTTCACTAAGCACGGACCTACTATTCAGGTTTTCCAATAAAATCAGAAACACTAACTTAAATGCTGAGGATTCAACTCAAAAAGCAAATTATTAATTTAAGCTTCACTTAAATTGTTTTGAATCTTAACCAAATTCAAAGGCGAGCTTGATTTGGCATCATCCATAGACTTCACAGAACAGCCTTGCAAATCCTGATTCCAAGGCAGTATCCAATGCCCTCTTCAATGTCAGATTTAGCAGCGTCATAAATCTGGACCATGGTGTAACTAGGGAAAATGATTACTTAGGGCCTGAAACTTACAAGGGATTTTCCTATGCTTTGCCTTTGGACTAAAATCCATTCCTTTCAGGCTCAATGCTGTTATTATGTCCACATCTTGGCATGGGAACAGGTAACAATGAGGGAGTAGTATCTGTCATAATAACTGACGTCAGAGGCCTGTTCCAATAGGTACCCACCATATTCTCGCTTTCAGGTCACAATTCCAAACTGCAATTATGCACTGCAAACAAGAGTCAATTATTTCTCCAGAAGCAAACATACCGGTACTGTGTTTTGAGTGCAGCATAACATGATTTCTTTGAAGCAGAACTCTGTCCTTGACATAAAATGTCTGGATCCCATGTAACATATGAGCAACTACGGGATAATAAATTAATAAATCCAGAAAGACATTTAGAAATTTATATTACTGTGCGTGTGTATGAGTAAGGAATGTCCTGTGCCTATGCACCACTAAAGTTAACCCTGACATGTTTGTATCATGAATGGAATAACGTAACTCCACAAACAGAAACATCTGCAAGTACGCACAATCTGACCAGGTCCACAGAAGTAACATATTCACACAGAAATAAAATGTCAATACAGGGACCTTATCTTCTAACTGTACCCCCTTAGCGTTTTCACTACTCTTATTCAGACCCTTATTGTCTCTACCTTTATCTGCAGCCACATTCAAAATCTGTATCACCTGCAGACAGGAAATGGCCAGCTATTGATGTCTGTGGCTAGACAGCATCAGAATGGTCTTTAATGAGGAAAGGAAGGAGGCGGCAGGTGACCTCCTTCTCCGTCTTGCCCTATTTGCCCACCCTCCCATCAGCAGCCTCCTCTGTCTTCAAGGGTTGGGCTCAAATGTATTAAAGGGAGTCCAAATTAAAACAGGTTGAATATTTGACCTCAACAGACACATCCTCAAGGGATTTCAAACTCCAAATGCTTCCCACCCAAATATCCACAAATCATGAGATGGGCTTTAAACTGTGAGATGAAAAATCAGCTTCAAAAAATAATTTTGTGCATTTGCTGCTCAGCCTTGCAATGGTGAAAAAGCCACATTTGTTTTCTTTCAGCCAGAAAAATATGGCAACTTTATTTATTTGCATATTATTAGCCATGAGTTTGTTTATCATAAGACTGCTAATTTTGGACTTTGTACTTATCGGACTCTTGTGAGAGTCATCAGTTCAGCACTAACCATCTTCCAAAAGACCAGCCACATGCTTTGATTAGGTAAGAAAGCTTTACAAGAAGACTGAGAGTGAAGAATGAAGGAGTGCAACAGGTCAAGAGAGGAAGGTGAACAATGTAGTGTATGACAGACTTGTAGGACTGCCATTAGTGGCTAGGTGAATTGGGCCTCGGAATGGAACAGCACACGACTGAAAAATCAAAACATGTACTGGGTTTTATATTGTCAAAACATAGCCAAGACAGGAAACACCTTCTAGGATTTATTCTCTAGATTTTCCAGACCATTATACCTGCTCTGCCATTATCACTATCAAGGTAGACGTGTTAACTCAATGCCACTCCATTTCTCTCCAACGTACCCCATTTTGCCCTCATCTTATGTGGTCCCCCCATCCATTCTTACCTCCAGAGCTTCCCCAGCGTCTTACTAAGCTCTGCATTGTGGAGGTGAGGATACTGGTCTGCCAGCTTCCTCCGGGCAGCCTGCGCCCACACCATGAAAGCATTCATGGGCCGCTTGACATGGGGCTTGCTCTTGCTGCTTCCATTGACCCGCACTGGCATGGGCACCAGGGTCCAGTCGTAACCGCTCAATACCTGGCTCACTGCCTCCCGGATGCACACTGGGAACTTATCGTCGTCCGCCTCTGAGTCTTGCTGCTCCTTCTTCACCTTCCCCATCTCACCACTGCTGGGGCTGGTCAGATGAGAGTTGGCGTCTGATGCCATAGAAGGCACTGGTGAGAGGCAGTGGTGGTCTTCAGAACCCACAGGACTCATCTCCACCTCAGAAAGGTCTTGATCATCTGTCATTTTTTCCTCTTTGTTTTATTCCTCAGAAATCACGTCTGCAAACTGGAACCAATCAAAAATTGTAAAAGTAAACACTAAAGCAAAAAACAAAACAAAAAAGTTCTGACTATGCTAATAAACTGGCAACAGGTACTTAATAAAAAAACCAAGGAAGCAAGTTGCTATACTGCACACATTTTATGGGATCTGAAAAAGATTAAATATGGGTACAGGAGATTTTAATTACCAGGAAGCTTTTTATGCATGCTATAAAGTCTCTCTAACCTTAGAAGCTGCGTTTTGGTGATCACATTGGCAGTATACAACGGCTGAGGAAGTCGTGGAGGAATCCAGGGCCCCAGAAAATAAACCCCACTCCCTCCAAATATTCCCTGGAGTTCACATTTTCTAATCTAAACTGGTTTTAAGACTATAGTTAAGAATATCAGCAGCGGGCAAAGAAATTGGGGACTTCACTATTAAATGATCTAAACAAAGGTGCCTTATGCTTGAGTTAGAGGTAAATTGTAAGTGCGTCTTTAGCACACAGTGCCATTTGAAGCTGACTAGGTAAAAAGCATGGTGGAGCGGAATGGAAAGATTTCAGCTTCATATTCTCTTCCTGTTTCACTTATGATCTGAACATTTTTTTAAAAAAATATATCACAGGTATATATAACTTCTAGAAAATCGAAGGCTCTGACACACCATCATCTCTGACACCTTGAATTTAGATATTACCCAACCTCAAGAAAGCAATACTCAAAAATAAAGTTGACAACACCTCTCGTTCCCTACCTTAAATTAAATGAGCCCCAAAAGTTGGCTGCCTTTAAAATATGCAACTATCCTTTCAAAGCTAATTTGAGGAGTACAGCAAAAAAAATGAAGGGGAAAGAATTTTTTTAAAAAAGAGAAAGAGAGAGTAAGTTACCAAGTTCAGGTAGGAAAAACGTACGTCGGCCGATCTGTCTGGCAAATCCTGAGAGAGCTGCAATTTGTATCCCAATAGCCCCTCTGTTCTCCTCTCGCAAGCCTGGTAGCTTTCAGGAGCTCTGTGCTGGGGAAACTCTCAGACAAGTGCCATTGCTAGGGGGCGGCTTGGTTTTCCCTAATACCTTGGATGAATGTGTCTCTGACTGGCTTTCTGCTTAACACTGGGGGAGGGAAAGGCAGAGGGAGGAGCTAAGGGCTCTTTATAGCCCAAATACATTCATTGTATGCAGGCAAAAAGATAACCCCCCCCCCATCTCAAGCTAACACTTATTCAGATGGAAGTTTTTTGAAGGGGCGGCTGAAGTCACCTTTTATTTAATTTGCTTTATGGCAAACACTTAACAGCGGGCATTTTCAGGCCATTGTGCCCACCGCTGCATGAGAGAGGACTGTGATCAGAGGTTGCTTTACACATGACAAAAATCCTGTGATCATCCTGTGCGTGTCTGTGTGTAGACTGTCATGCATGACAATTGAATTCATAGGGTTTCAGTCAGATTTGGCCAGAGCATCCCAGTGTGTGTACATAACAGTGCAAATCTGGATGTTTAATTGTCATGCGTGACAAACTGCATGTGGGTACAGATAGAGAAAAGCACTTTCAGGGCAGAACTTGCATACCACGTGAAGTGTTTTCCTTTCCTAGGGAGAATACTGATGTGATTGGTCCCCCCATTGACATGCGTGTCTGAATGAGGTAACTCAATCACAACAATACAAAGATAGTATCTTTAATTCTTGGTTATCGAAATCCTCATAGAATGGGTAATTTCTGCTTCCACAAATGGTATAGTATATTCTAGAAATGATTGTGCTATGAAAATATGTTCTTGTATTGGCTGCCGGTTGCTGAATCTGCCACAGAACTATTGCACCTAGCGTATTCTACTGGGGAACGTGGCATCCAGTACTAGAAAAGACTAGAAGAGATGTAATTAAGAATGTTAAAGTGCTAATTGAGGGCTTATGTCGAAGTCCAGAAAAGTTCTCATTAGTTAAAAAATTATTGCTTTTAAATCCTCTGAAAACTCAATAAAAGTATCCAAGATTGCATTGGGGAAGGGAGGGCAAAACTGTTCTTTTGTCATCACAAGCTATGTCACAGGCACTGTCCAATACACTTCCATGAAAGTTGCCAAGTATAATGCTAGCAGAGAGAAGAATAAAGTTTTCTCAGTGATAATGACGACTCAGCTGGAAGGCAAAATGTGTATCTTCTGTAGCTAACAGTATTCAGGAATGAGTGATTTGTGTGTGGGGGGGGGATGACTGGTACATTAAATATCCTTGAGAGATCAAGGTTTCAAGCCTAGGTTGGAACAGCACTTGTAGAAGCCACACAACTGTTCAAGTTACTTCTGGCAATTTTGCACTGGTGCAGTAAATGTGAGTTGTCCAGCACATTCTGAATGCTGTGTGAATCTGCTCCACCTATATTTTCAGCTTGGCAATTTGGCCACAGAAGTTGGCCAAAGTATTAGCAGAAGTATTCTAATTGCACTAGGTAAAGGTTCCCATTTTAGACCATAAGCACATATTATAACAGAAGGGATTACATGACAAATTTGGGACATCTGACAGATTCCTGTATTGCATTTATATGAGCCATGTTGCCTTCCTAGTCAAAGCTTCCATTTTCCCTTTGTCACAGCTCGATTGCTAACAACAGGAGCTAAATAATGAACAATCAGTGCAGCTTTCTTAGCATTTATGCCTTTTTAAAGCTCAGGTTGCAAAGTTAACCCAGAAATCACAATGAAATAATCGAAAACAGGAAGGGATCAGGGGACTAGAGCAACTGCCCTATGAGGAACGGTTAAAACGCTTAAGGCTGTTTAGCTTGGAAAGAAGGCGGTTAAGGGGAGACATGATAGAGGTCTATAAAATTATGCATGGTATGGAGAGAGTGGACAGGGAGAAGCTTTTCTCCCTCTCTCATAATACTAGAATGTGGGGTCATCTGCTGAAGCTGGAGGGTGAGAGATTCAAAACATATAAAAAGAAGCATTTCTTCACACAATGCATAGTTAAATTGTGGAACTCCCTGCCCCAGGATGTCGTGATGGCTGCCAACTTGGAAGGCTTTAAGAAGGGAGTGGACATGTTCGTGTAGGAGAGGGCTATTCATGGCTACCAGTAAAAATGGATACTAGGCATGCTGCATACCTATTCTCTCTAGTATCAGAGGAGCATGCCTATTATATTAGACGCTGTGGAACACAGGCAGGATAATGCTGCTGCAGTCGTCTTGTTTGGGGGCTTCCTAGAGGCACCTGGTTGGCCCACTGTGTGAACAGACTGCTGGACTTGATGGACCTTGGTCTGATCCAGCATGGCTTTTCTTATGTTCTTATGTTCATGCCGTGATGCTCCATGGGTCCTTTAATTGTTTCTTCTCTTCTGCTTGCTGTGGGGCAAAAAGGAAAGTTTTACTGCAGGCAAAGGAAGAGGATGGGGGAAGGGCAGGGCAGGGCAGATGCATCTTTTCTAATCATTGCACTTTACCTAGTGCAATTTTCAAGCTACAGACTTAATCTCTGGCAATGATGCAAGTCAGAAAAAAAAATCTCTTGCAAGTACTGTGGATGTGGTATAATAGTGCTGACCTTCTTTACCATCAACACAAGAAAAAATGTAGGCCAGGGGTCCCCAGCCTTTTTGAGCCTGCGGGCGCCTTGGCATTCTGACAGGGTGGTAGGTGCAGCCACAAAAGGGCCACTGCAGGAGGAGGAGCCAACCACAGCTTGTCAGGGAGTTCAGTTATGAATAACTCTAATAGTAGCTCTTCAGCATTTCAGGCAGAAGCTCTGTTTAACAGGTTGCCTTTTAAAATGAATATACTGTTTTTAAAAATTTTCTTGCACGTACACACAGCTTACTGTCAGCCACTCATTGAAGATCCTTATGCTGTTGTGTGTGCTTGCGAAGTAACATTAATAAAAAATCTGCTCAACCAATCAGATCTCCATTAGCCAATCAGAATCCCACCTGGGTAAAAGTGCCATCTGGCCCCACCAGCTTTCTAAAAATACTTTGCAGGCAGAAGGCAAGGTTCTGGCGAGCGCCATGGCTCCCACGGGGATCACACTGGGGACCCCAACATAGACAAAAGCCTAAGAGATAACAGCACCCGACACAAGATTTAATTGGTGCCATGATGCTGCCCAACAGTTTGTTTTTAATTCTAGGACTGAGTCCCCAAATGATTGAAAAATGCCTCTGAGCATAGGCAAAATGTATTTCCTTTGTTACTAAACAACTGCAGCATACTCCCCTCCCCACAAGCTTTAGAGAAAATACTGGCAGCTTACACAAATGGTAACATAATCTTGTAAGACATTTGTACTAGGACTCCATTCCAAATAGTACCTTCTTATTTTTTTTTACCATGGATCTTTGACAGAACGGACAACTTGGCAGCCCTACTTTCAGGAAGGATGTTGCGTCTTGCAGGCGGGTCGCCGTGCCAGGAAGGAGGAGAAGGAACAGGGTGAGTTAGGAGAGCAAGCTCAGGGACCACTTTGGGCGTGCCTCTTTATAAGTTACAAAATGGCCATGAAATACAGCCTGTTGCCCATTCATACTATATGTTCATAAATACTAGACATGAAAATAGAATATAAAGTTGCTCATCTGATGTCATCTGATTCTGGTTTTTTATGTTGGGGAGGCAGAAAGTAGTGGGGAGTCCAGATCAGTACAGTAAGGACCCAGTGACTGGGTTCTGAGCAGTACACTAAGTTTTGAAAACCACTGCATTAAGCTGAAGAACAAGAGTTCGGAGCTGACTAAGAGTTGCTAAGAAGTAGTTTTAAGGGAACAGCTATCGCTTTGAGGCTTATGCTTGGTGGATTTAGAACTGCTTGCACCCCCCCATAATATTTCTTTAACCTGTACACAGACAGATTATTACCGACATATGCACAGGAGTCTCCAAGCCTGTCTCCTCCAAAAGGTAACTGAACTTGTGAAAAGGTGCCCTAAATATCCCACTTTTCATACTAGGGGGGAGAACAAAACAGTATGGGCTGAAAAAGGCTACAGTTAGGGTTACCAACTCCAGGTGGGGCATAGAGATCTCCTGGAATGGTAACTGATCTCCAGACTACAGAGATCAGTTTTTCTGGAGTAAATGGGGGCTCCAGAGGATGGGCTATATGGAATTATTCCCCACTGAGGTTCCTTTGCTCCCCAAACACTGCCCTCCCCAGTCTCTACCATCAGACCTCTGGGAATTTCCCAGCCCGGAGTTGGCAACCGTAGCTGCAGCTGATTGAAATGGTCAGTTCATATATGATTTTTTTCAGTCATCCACTGTCATCCTCACCTCTTCAGCCTTGAAGTTAGAAGATAGAGATGGTTAGTAGAAATGAGTCTGTTTGTAGGGTTGCCAGTTGTGGGTTGGGAAATTCCTAGAGATTTTGTGGGTGGAGCCTGTGGAGGATGGGGTTTGGGGAGAGAAAGGATCTCATGGGGTATAATGCCATGAAACTCACTCTCCAAAGCAGCCATTTTCTCCAGGGGAACTAGTCTGTATCATCTGGAGATCAGCTGTAATACTGGGAGGTTGCCAGCGACCACCAGGAGGTTGGCAACCCTATGCAGAGGTTGTGTCTGTTGAGATTTTGAGCACTGTGAAGGATTTTGCTTGTAGCTTGACAAAAATTTGGACATTTCTACCTTTTTGATGAGCCAAAAAGAACTTTAATAGGCAGCCTACAGTTCTGAACAATTCAGACAGCTGATTTCCCCCTCTTTTAACTACTGTCCGTCTTCCCATAAGATAAGTGGTGTTGTCTGAGCACATATGTTGGAAATGTTCTATTGGAATGGGTTATCCACATAATGCTTCTGGAAACTATCCCTTGAAGAATATCCTGTATTTTTGGTAGCTCATAAGTTTGCCTTAGAAAAATTTATGTGAATAACCCAACCAGGGATAAATGATGTATTTTTGACCCATACCTCAGAATAGATTCTAGGAAGACTGTACAATAAGATCACTAGTTGTTGCCTGTATCTAATTCCTTCCTACCAACTGTGTTTTATGCACCCCACTCCTCCATACATTTAATGGTCAGCTGTGCTTAAACTTCTGCAGAACTTGTGTTCTATTTTTCCTTCAGAGAGTGTGGCAGGTCACCAAGCAAAGTCAGGTAGGAACTTTGTGAGTGTGTGTTGGTAGGGTGTGTATGTGTGTATTCGGCTTTTTAAACCAAGATACTGCCATGAACCATTACAACCCATCAATTAACAAGAAACAACTAGAGTTTGGTAATTTCTACCCAAGGGAATAATTAATCTCCACAGCATACTTTAGACAATGTAATTTTATCACAAAGTCATCTGCAAAGACCAGGTCTTTCCTTGTCAGAAAGGCTCATCTTTAGGCAGTGTGAAAGATGGAAGAATCTCTAGTCTGAAGAACCGCCTCAGGGAGGGGAAAGGGGGTCGTCTCCTGGTCCCACTGGGATATTACCATGGCTCAGGAACACTGGCCCTATTGTTCCAGTGTCAGGCTAATGTTCAACTTTGGATAGGGGACACACAAAATGGGAAACAATGGGAAAAAAGAGGCACGCTGTCCCTCCACACCCAGGTGCAAGTTCCTGTTGACCTCCAGATTATGAGAAAGAGAAAACGAGATGGAAGCTTCCCCCCCCCCCCTAGGCCTGGTCATGTAGTAGAGGGAGGGAGAACTCTACCAGGTTCTGCTTCTCTTGTCATTGTAGCACTGGGATGGGAAAAACTGCAAGTGGAGAACGTCTCCTTCCTATCCATCCCTTAAAATTACAGGAATCTCCTTGGGCTTTAGGAAAGAGAGACAGGTACTCAGGTGAACAAGAATAATAACAAAAAGGAACATTTCACAGTTGTGTAAGGACATGACATCCTAGACTGCCCAGAGAGAAAAGGGAACCTGAATGTAGGGTTATTATCTTTTCCCTGGTTGGGATCCTGTGTGTTTGACAGCTAGACAGTAATTCATATTCAGCAAGTGAATTTGTTTGATATGTAGATGCAGTGATGAGGAAAGTTTCACCTGCTGACCTTCTGCATATCATACAGCTATTAAAAGCAAAGGAGTCTTGCCATATGAACCTTGGCAACCCTACTCTGCGCTGTCTTCTTGTTTCACAAGTATGAAAGATCTGAGTTTAATATCCTTAAGTGCCTTTGCATGTTTACTTATTAGTAAACCCCATTGAATTAATTGAAATTTACTCCCAAATAAATCTGCATAGATTTGTAGACTGCCAAAGACATGAATTGCTTTATCAGTATGTGTCTTTGCCACACAACAGTCCTAATGCAGGAAGGTTTGTCACCCCCAGACCCAGCCCAGCAGGGATCCTGGAGTATTAAGACTGAAGATACAGGTATGATTTTTAGAGTAGTGGGGCCAGCCTGGAAACACCCCAACTCAGTTCAGATTTACCTTTTTGCTACAGATCAAGCTCTGAAAAACCTTTCCTGCAGTATGAAGCAAAAAGCCAGCTGTACTTATTCCCCCCCCCCCCAAAAAAAATTCCACACTATAACTGTTTGGAATGCTGAAAGATTCCTTTTGTACATTGAGTTGCTAGTGAAATTGAAAAGGGGACTCACGCTTAATAGAGCACTATATTCCCTTTAAAAATCTGGCAATACCTGCCTTGTCCCCAAGGGGCTCACTTGAAAGTAAGCTCCATTTAGCAAATTCCTGCTTCTGTCTGCAGTTGTTCCCTGAAACTTATTCCTCAGATGTTTCTGCTCAGAGTAAGGTGGCCCTCCTTTACTTGGGTGGGGTAAAGGGCTTAATTACACCTTTTCCCCACTGAAGTAGATGTGATTTTCATTAATTATTTTTTAATGATCTGAACTCGCCCTTTCATCTTCACTGATTATGTTATTTTAAAGCACCTTGTTATTTTCCATGGTGCTCAGTTAGTTACCTCCTGTTCACTTTTGGTGCCCAAACATACCTGAATTGTACTCCGGCGTGGTGTAGTGGTTAAGAGCGGTGGTTTGGAGCAGTGGACTCTGATCTGGAGAACCAGGTTTGATTCCCCACTCCTCCACATGAGCGGCGGAGGCTAATCTGGTGAACTGGATTTGTTTCCCCATTCCTACACACGAAGCCAGTTGGGTGACCTTGGGCAAGTTACAGCTCTGTTAGAGCTCTCTCAGCCCTTACTACCTCATAAGGTGTCTGTAGTGGGGAAGGGAAGGTGATTGTAAACCGGTTTGAGTCTCCCTTAAGTGGTAGAGAAAGTCGGCATATAAAAACCAACTCCTCCTCCTCCTCTTCTTCTTCCTTCTCCTCCCTTGGTTGTAGGGAACTGAAGAAAGAGAAGCTTTAATTACTTCATTTTGATTGTCTGCAAAGTGTGTTCATGAAAAAAAAATCACAATAGTGATATCATTGGACTGTCATGATCATAAAAGAAACTGCAAAAATTAATGAACAATTTGCTTCAAAAGAAAAGGGAAGTAATTAAAGCCTCCTTCTCTTCCCTCCCAGGTGAAGGATCCATTCAGGAATGCTGGGGCACCAGCAAGGAGAATCAAAAGCTTTTTAAAAAAAAGGTAAATTGGCAATATTATTTAAAGGGACAGTTCCCCTGGGACACCTAAATAACACTTTGATTGTCCACATGTGAACGGCCAGCATTGCAATGGGGAAAAAATCACCACAAATCAGGTCTGGGTAAACAATTCTGGAATGCAAGGGGGTGAATACAGTATCATATCGATTGTCTGTAAAAACAGCATGAACAAATCCTGGTAATTCCGGAACCAACCCAAGAAACCTCCAGTCCTTGGAGCAGTTTTCCGCTTTTAACATTTATCCTTTTAAAATGGACAAGTCAAAGGCAAATGACTGAATTGAGAAACATATCAGCATTCATGTGGTGCTTTAAAAAATTATATTTAAAGGGCTGGCAGCCTGCCTGAAGTGTGGGACAGTGACCCAGTGTTCAGTTTGCTGGTATGCCTGCCATTTCAGTTGCAAAGCCAGGCTTGCACAGCAGCTGAAGAATTTGCTGTGAGCTCTCTCTTTATATGATATCTGTCTTAGGACTTTCATTTCTACGCTAACGATTGTGTAGAAAGGAAAAGGCACCAGATGCAGCTTCACTACAGCTCTGTGACGGCAAAGCCACATCTGAATCCGTGCTCCCTTCCTTACAGTTCTTAAAAGTCACAGGTATCTTAAGAAGGTCATTAACATAGGCAACTAGGCAGCCATCCAATGCTCACCAAGGCAAGGACATTCTCCACCCAGTGCTAAGCAGTCACAAGTGATACCTTCAGCAACAGCCAGTGAGAATTCAGCTGCTCCTACACATTTGGGTTTTTGTGGGATTCCATTCAAAGACTTTTCTTGTACCACTAAAAACTACTTGACAAACGGGAATGTAGCAGGTGTGCTTTTACTGATTGTGGGAGTGCAGAATTGGTGAAGTCTGGACCTGCCACCCTTCTGCCTATCATGTATGTTTCAAGGAGGGGCTGTGGCTCAATGGTAGAGGATTTGCTCGGCACCCAGAAGATCCCAGGTCCAATCCCTGGCATCTCCAGTTAAAAGGGCCAGGTAGTAGATGATGGGAAAGACCTCTGCTTGGGACCCTGGAGATGTTTAAACCAACCAGATCTGCAGCTAGGATGGGGAGGAAAAGAGATTGGCAACAAGGTCTACTGGTAAAATAACCAACTGATGCTGATAATCAACCAAACTAAGAAAAAAATAATGATGTACTGTTGGACTAATGAAGCTAATTCATTAAATAGCCTCCGATTCAAGCCAATGTAGTTGGTGAGTTTTTCAGAAGCCTTAGTGAAGGAGGGAAACTCTTGGAAGTATTCATGACTCATATACACAAAGATGGTGCATGAATGCAAAATTCCATAGGCCCTAACACTTTATACTTTAGTAAAAAAAAAGTCTTCATCCACCTGAAACACTTTCTTCTTCCTATTCTCTGGCATAAGAAATTATCCAATCATATTTGGAAGGAAACGTTTCATCAGCTTTTGAAATAGCAAAGGAGAGCTTCTGGAATTGGTACTATGACCTCAGTCCTTACCAGTTAATTGGAGCCAGTCTGCTATCCCAGACATCAACTCTTTCTTTAAAATTTGTATAATTCCTTTCCAACATTCAAAGTGGTATACAACTAAGGTTGCCAACCTCCAGGTACTAGCTGGAGATCTCCTGCTATTACAACTCATCTCCAGCCAATAGAGATCAGTTCCCCTGGAGAAAATGGCCACTTTGGCAATTGGACTCTATGGCATTGAAGTCCCTCCCCTCCCCAAACCCCGCCCTCCTCAGGCTCCGCCCCCAAAACCTCCTGCCAGTGGTGAAGAGGGACCTGGCAACCCTATATACAACTAGTAAACAGAAATTGACAGTTAAACCTAAGGAGAGTTAAACCTTTCTAAGTACGTTGAAGTTAAGTGGCTAAGCAAAGGATATAACTTTGCAAATGATTGCATTATAAAATGCATGCCCTCAAGGCAGTAACTTAACAGCATAAAGCAACACCAGGCAAAAATCATGACTGGCAATTCACTGAAAAGCTGTGCAGAACTAGACAGTCTTACAAGACCAGTGAAAGGAAATCAATATGATTGCTGTATGTAGTTTCTCCAGTAAACCATTACGTAAGATAGGAACTCCAATAGGGGCAGCCCACGCACCTTGACAAAAGCTATACAGATCTGTCAAATGGTTAGCACCATAAGCAGGGCCTGTTGGAGAGCTCTAAGCTGGAATGTGGTCTTATATGGGAAAGGATGCTTCTGCAGGTGTCTTGGTCCCAGGCCTGGTCCCAGGCCTTCGTAAACATTAAACTAAATGCTTTGAGTTGAACTCAGATGCCAACGGGGAACCAATGAAGTTGCTTTAAGAATATGTATGCATCATCCAACATCACTGGATGGGTGGGTGCGTTTTCTACCAGCTGCAGCTTCCAGGTTGTTGCCAAAGATGGTCCCATGTATTATTTCAGCCAATTAGTTGCCACTAATTGCAAAATTTGCCTCACCCAAAGGAGAGGGCTCCTTTAGCTTTGATAGGCTAAGGCCTGGTCTAAGCTCCTTCAAACAGACTGATGGTGGGGCAAAAAACAACAACAAGGAACAAAACCATGAGTGGTTGTCATGGGTGCTCTTTGCCATCCTTTCTAGTATTGTTGCTGCCGGGGAGCATCCCAAATAGTTATGCTGAGGTAAATTCCAGCATAGCGGTAACCATCTGAACTGGATCATATGATTGTCGGCCCAAAATTCATCTCATCAGGAAGAAAGTTTCTAGTTTAATACTCCCATTGGTGCAATCATTTCCTGGAAGAAACTGAATGTTATGGAAGAGAAGTCCCATCAGAATACAGAATAAGAAGCATAATCCATACACAGAAGGGAGCTGTAGGAGGAGGATGAAGCTTGTAGGTGTTCCATATTTGGTCAGAAAACATTTCCGGCATCTAAGCTTCACTGTGTATTAATTGACTCCTTATCTACACTTCATATGCCCAGGTGTGTATGTGTTTGTGTGCCATCAGTGAGCCTGAATAACTGCCTTGAATGCAATCTGGATAAGACAATAGTAGCTTTTGGAGTTGCCTCCTGTCTTGGGGGCACGGGACTGGTCCTGTCCTGGGAATGTCTGGAAAAATTGGAGGGGGGGGTCACAATTAAATATTTCTATACAGTAGAGCCGAAACAGGCGGGGGAGAGGAGCAGACGTTCAACACACAACGGCTGAACAATAACACCAGTGTGCTGACGGAATGGGAGACCCATGAATTGGAAGTTTGATAAGGGCTCTCTCTTTCTCTCAACAACCCCTTCAATTTCCCTCTGCACCCTCTCCCCCTCCCATGCCTGCTTTCTTGTTTGGGCTTTTAACAGTGCACTGTCTTTGTTCAAGATACAGGTGAACAACAATCATGTGATTAATACACACACACACCACACACTTGCACAAAGCTTTTTAAAGGCCCGTCCTGTCTTGCCTCAGAACCAAGGAGATGAGGCTAAGAAGAGCTAAGACCGCAACATTTGGACTACAGGCCATGACAGGGCTGGGCTGCATTCCTGTGGTGAGCCATTTTCTTCTTCTTCAATGATCACAGTACCTGTAGCGGTCTGTGCCTCCTTCCTGAACGGAATGCTTTCTCATAGAGAGAAAAAGCATCAAATTTGGAGGATGTGAGGAGAGGCTTTATGTTTTGCTTCTGAGGGAGCCAAGAATTTAAGGAAGTCTATTTGTTTGGTGACGCTCTTGTTGTTTTTGCTGTTACCTTGCTGCCTCTTAGCCCAGGCCCTGTGACTTGGCATGGATTTGGGTTGTCTGCTGATATCGGGAAGTCTTGCTGGAACTAAAATGGGGGATGGCAAAAGCAGCTGAAGGTCAGTCATCTTCCCCTCGTCCCCATTATATTGCAACTTAGTTGGAGAATGAGCATCTAAAGTGTATTCTGGTCACTCTCATCAGGGTCTAGAGCATCTCCCTTATTCCTAGATGCTCTGCAAACCCAGATTCCAACAAAGAAAATAACCACATGTGATTATTTTAATCTCTCACCTCTGGTGTTCCTCACACTTGTGCAAGTTTAAAGCTTCTTCCATGACTGAAGTGGATTTTGTCAGAGCCCACCTCTCCCAGGTTCTCTCGCTCTGTGTGTGTGATTTAGCTAAACTTGGAGGGAGGGACACATATTTACGGAGTTAATGAGATGGAGATGTGAGAGGCAGAGATGGGAGTTTTATTTTTAAAGATCTTTCAAAGTTGAGGAAAGAAATCCCAAACGAGAGACCATCCAATGTATTCCAGACAAACTAGTGTCCCAAATGTAAGTTATGCCTAATATCCATGCTATTATATTGTCTTTCATCTGTGAAGATGTCATAGAGCCATGATAACAGCAACATACTTTATCATCGCAGAAGCTATGAAAATCAATCAGTACTGACAGCTCGAATAACTAGTGAATGATGTATGTGTTTTTTTATTATGCCCTTTCCTGCTCATTTCATGAATTTCTGTTTCTTATATCTACTCTATTTGAGATGCCATTTAGTTTAGGCAGTTTTAATAATGTCCTTTTAATTGTTCCATCTGGCCTGGGGATCCTTCTGTTGGAGAGAGAGAGAGAAAGAAAGAGAGATTCCGATGACCCACAAATTTCGGAATGATCACCAAGCAAGGCTGTAAGAAGGGAAATGCCAGTGAGGAGCCAGACAAATATAGAGAAGCAGTGGAAAATATTGTCTTTGTTCAAAATAAGGTCCTTGGATGACGGTCAGAGGGGAATGGGAATGGAATGCCATCTTTATGATGCTTGTAAAATCCTCTGCTTTGATACTGAACATGAATGTCACTCTTCTGACTGGTTACATGATTTCCCAACTCATGCCTCAAGAAAGATTGTGAAAGATTCAGTTCTGCTTCAGCAACACCATTTTAATATCAGTGTTTTCTGGTGCTAGAGTTTCTTATGTTTGAAGTCCTAGAAATATGACCTTATCTATATTACAAGAGCATACTGGTTTGGTACCACTTTGACTGTCATTTTTCTCACAGAGTTCTGGGAGTTGTAGTTTGGTGCTGAGATTTCTCTCATAGATATTTCAGCTTCTCCTCACAAAACTACAACTCCCAGAGCTCTCTGTCAAGAATGAATGACTGTTTAAATATGTACATTTAGACATGGGGTGTGTTACATACTTTTTCCTCATCAGAAAATGGGATACAGTGCCATGCTAACACTGCATGCATAAGAACCATCTCTTGATTTAGACCAAGTTAACAGGGGCAACTTAAAGCATTTTTCAGCCTCTCTTCCATTCTAGTGTGCATGTGCGAAAAGCAGGATGTAATGTGTTTGTATCAGGTTTCTGTATTGATTAATAGAGATGCAGGATATTGATTTATAATTTCATTTTGATCTGACATTTTACAACGCATGTGTGATTCAGCCTTAAACATTGTGCCTGCAATGTGTTACTCCCATGAGTCATTTTCTTTTACTCATTCAGCATCACTTTTGAATTGGCTACAGGGAAATTTAAAAGCATCCTTGGCCCAGGAGTGTATCTTTAATTGTTTCAGTAATTAGAAGTGCTAAGCATTGTGATGATGTGATTGTCTGTTGGTCAGGGTCAGTTGATCTTTTTTCAGAGCCTGGTAACTTGCAGTACGTTTAAGGTCTGTGCAATAATGTCCCTGCTTTTGTTGTTGTTTGTTTGCCCAATGCCAGTGGTTATAAACAAGATGAACATATTGTGTGGCTGTCTTTTGGGGAGGCATAGATAGTTGCTTGACTTAAGGAGCAGGTCATATGCTTTGTATGTTCAGACCTTGGCATCTCTGGCTGTAGGTTCAGACCTTGGCATCTCTGGCTGAAAGAAAGCAGGACTAGGAAAGACCTCTGCTAAGGCTCTGGAGAGCTCTGACATTAGGCTAGGCTAAGAAGGTCCACCAATACATGGTTTGAGAACCCCAGTATAGTCTTGACATCCACTCCCTCTTATAATATTTGTAATTTATAATATTAATTGGCATGCTTGCTAGAAACACCACATGGCATACTTCTCTCTGAAAAATATCTCTGCCAAAATGTAGAGACATAAGTATGGAAAACACCATGAATATCATCCTGCATTATCCCCGCTCTCACTTTTGGTGAATTTAGAGTGGAGTAACTCTGCATAGCATTGCACTAATAGGTTAGTAAAGCAGACAAATTAAGAAGGAAAGTGTGGGGATGTTTTGATTAATTTTGGGAGCCTTTAATTAGAACTCTAATCCCCTAATTACTTTGAGGCTGTTTAACAGATGGAAACAAAATTTATGCTTGCTAAAGGAATTGATTTTCCTGCTTAAATAGTGTCTTCCCTCACCAAAGTATCCTGAGTAAACTTAGCAGTCATGAGATAAGAGGATGGGTCCTTTCGTGGATTGGAAACTAGTTAAACAACAAGAAGCAGAAAGTAGGAATAAACGGACAGTTCTTGCAATAGAGGTAAGTAAGCTGTGGAGTTGCACAAGGATTGGTACTGGGACTGGTGCTATATGGTTAATTCACAAACTGTGATTGGGCATGAGCAGCAAACTGGCAAAGTTTCCAGTGACCCCAAATTATTCAGGATGCTGAGAACTGGAGCAGATTATGAAGAGCTAGAAAAGGATCTCTGAAAAGGTGAGTGGGAAGCAACCTGGCAAATGAAATTTGATGTAAATATAAAGTTAAGCACATTGGGGCAAAAAAAAACCCTTAACTTTACATATGTGCTGATGAGGTCTGAATTTTCATGTAACTGGTGTCATTGTGCATACATAAATGGAAATGTTAGATTTGAGTCCAGTAGCATCTTCTTGTTGAAGATTTTCTGACAAATGGAACTTTGACCCTCGAAAGCTTGTACCCCAAAAATCTTGTTGGTTTCTAAGGTGCTATTGGAATCGAATCCAGCTCTTCTACTGCACGCCAACACAGCTACCCTCCTGAAAATAATAAATGGAAAAGATAACTTTGTGCAGCAGGTAAATTCTATAGTAGGGATTATTAGGAAAGGTATTGAAAACCTGGATAATTCCGTAATACACTGATATCGATCTGTGGTGAGGCCATATTTGGAATAATGGGTACAGCTCAGGTCACTATATCTCAAAGAAGCTATTGGGGTTCCTGAAAAGAAAGGGACAACTAAAATGATCAAGAGTTTTGGAGCACCTTCCCTATGAGAAAAGGCTAAGTAGTTTGGAGCTTTTAAATTTAGCTGGGGAAAATGACTGAGAGGAGGACATGACAGAGGCTTATATAATTATGCATGAGGTAAAGAAAGTGGACTGAGAACATTCTCAGCATCTCTCATAATACTAGAACTTGTGGTTATTAAACACAATGACTGAACAGAGGCAGAAAGCCATGGAATCCTCTGTGCCCTGCTTGTAGTCCTTCTGTGGGTGTCCAGTAGTGCATACCATGGACTTAATGGTCTTTGGGGTTGGATGGGGCTTTAGATGATAATGTACATTTCAAATAAGAAACTATAGCCTGCTTGGGGAGGGCTGCTGAACCCTAAACCCAAGCCCTGATCTTATATCCCAAAGTCTCCCACTGGGGAAAACTGGTTGGCTACTGCCTAAAATGCTTGTCTAGGTGGACCATTGCACTGATCCAGAACAGCTGCTCTTATATTTGTATGTTCTAGATCAAACGAGGAAATTGGGCACAGCCTGTTTACAAGGTGTCCTGACAGATGGCGCTCAACCTCCCATACCATTGCTGTTAACCCCCTCGCATCTTGAAGAACAGTTGCAGGTTCCTTGTGTAGACAACAAGGACCTGAAGAAAGAGAGTATTAGGATTTTGAAACCTAGGATTTTGTTTCCAAATGCAAGAGCCATTTAAATGGGACATGGTAGTAGGGTGGAGAGTGGGGTTTAGGGTATTGGTGAATATGGTCAGGAGGATTTTGAAGAGGCTGTAGTAGAACAGGGTAATCTTGTGAGTGAGCAATTTATTATATGGATAGGGGGATTCTAGTTGAGTTGCAGTCATATTTTGGCCACAAGAATGGTCCTGTTGGGGGAAAAAATCAAGCGGTATAAAGGAGACATAATTCTCCTGCTTTTGGCTCCATGAAGCGCCCCAGGAAGTCAGGGGAAGGGTTAAGTCAGGAACTTTTCAGTCTGCTGCTTTGGTCCCTGTAATTCCTCCCAGAGAATAAGAATGGAGAACAAGGAGCTCTTTCTGTTTCCAAGAATTAATAGCAAAGAGTCATCTGGGGTGTCATTCAAGCCCTGATCGGCTCCCGGTGGAATGTGTGTGTGGTTGTATGTGAGTGAGACAGCACAAGGCTGTGATGCCAAAGTAAGGACAGAAAGAGTCCCAGAGGTATAGGCTGGCATCCGATCAGGGAGATGTACCTCCTTTTAATTCTTCAACTCCAATACCCCTGTACTCCATCCAAAATGGGCAGCACCTTTCCTTTTCTGTACTCTGACAAACTTTGGGATGTGATTCTCCATGTTGTTCGGATTGCTATCTTGAACCACAAGAAATCCCTCTCCCAGTCTATGGAGCCTTAGTGGGCTGCCTGTGTGGACTGAACTATGTCTGCTTGATTGGTACTTGCCCTAACTGCAAGAACTGGCGTGAAAGAATGTGCCGTATCTGAATTCACATTCCTGATTTCTAAGAGAGAAAAATCAGCAGATACTGGGGGCAAAGAATACACGGGGATGGCTACAGTCTCCATATTTTATTGCTTGTTAGCCTCACAGGGATATCTATTAGGTCTGTTGAAAACTGAAAACCTGTGATCTGACCCAGTTGTTACGTGCTGGAAACATACCAGGGTTGCTGCTTTGACTGTGGAATCCACTGTTGTTAGTCAACTGAATGTTGTGAGTAAGTGTTGAATATTATTTGGGTTAGTTAAAATGTGTCCTGTGTCTAGGGTTTTAATATCTAGGTCACAAAAGGATTCTTAACTTGAGTGACATTTCTTTTTATTGCACTCAAGCATTCACTTAGTTTAATTTCTGGTGTTTATTTCTTAACTCAGCTCTCATATATGAACAAGAAAGATTCACTCAAGTTAGAAGGTTCTCCTGGAAGTTATGGAACTGAAAATACAAATTCATCTACAATCTTGGGGGCATGTTTTTGTTCTCACATAATTTCTCACTTCCCAGCCACAATAAAATTTACAGAATTCCAAAGTGCAATTTGTTCTGTTGAAACTGTCTTCCTAATAACCTGTGGACAGCACTGCCCCAGCCAACCCAACAGGTGTAATTCAGTATAGGCCAGCAACATGTACACCTACACTGTGATCCTAATGCTCTTTCCTTGGAAGTAAGTCCTGCTCACTTCAGCTAAACTTATTTCCAAATATGTTTGTTTGGACTGGAGTCCTAGTAAGGAAAATAGGGATCATTCTTATTAAAAAGGATAAATGTAGCGGTCATGCCCTCTACAAATTACATTTTGGGCATTATAGCTTCAGAAAGGAAATTTAGCAAATCGCCATGTCATGTTGTTTAGGTAATATGCCATATAATCCTGTGAACGGCACTCTTTTCTGAGTTCAGCAGCTAAGGTGAGTCTCCAACTTGACAGTTCAAATTAAGGAATAAAATTGGATAAGGGGAATACAAAGGAAGACTCTTATCTAATCTGCTTCTGTATTATATCATGATGTGCAAAAATGATTCCCAGACTTCATTGATTCAGAAAATGTATATGCTGCCTTTCCAGAACCTGGTTGATGTACCCTACAACTAAAGCCCCACCCCCCACCTGAGCCTCAGTGCAAGTCAGAGATTTGCCTGTCCTCCACTCCCAGGATCTATAGGATTCACCAATATAAATGTATGACTGTAAGCAAATTACTAATTGGTTCAAAGCCCCTATAATCCCCAAGATGCTCACTTTTAGCAGACAGATGATCTCCAGCAATAAGGCTCTTATTGGCTCACAGTATACCTAATGTACTTTAGCATTGGGATATCTGAAACTGGTAGAAGCCCAGCCCACTTTCATGTAAGCATAGCAGCACACCCATTACACCAGGGGTGGGGAACGTCAGGCCTGGGGGCCGTTTAAGGCCCGCAAAACCATTTGGTCTGGCCCTCCATGGGTCCTGGCATATCTCTAGGTCAGAAGGATCTAAGACTGGTGATCCGCCCCCTCCCACGGACAGGAATAGTCTCTATTCAAGGCAGATGTGAGTTTGTTTTGCTGAGAAAAGGAACCTTTTCCCCCCTTGCGGAAGAGTCGTTAGCTATGGAGCTACTAGGGCCACCCAAGAAACTGTGTTAACCCTTTCCCACCCGGGCCATGGAGAAACATATTCCCTCTGTACTACAAGAGGGCTGGGGGTGGAAGTGGCAACAATGGAGGGGTTAAAGGAGGCAGGGCCAGAATGCGCATGGGGGCGGGGCTTGAGTTCTTAGTGTGTCCTTATTTCGTCTCTTCAGGCGGAGGTAGCAGGAGCTGGCTGTAGAATCCAGCCCCGACCATGCAGAGCAGAAGCAACTCCAGCATGCGGCTGGATGGCTATGGCCAGCTGGTGCAATGCCCGGCTGGTGCAACAGAGTGCTCCACCAGTTGGATGCCTGCCTGCTTGCCACACGGGAGGGGGGTCATCTGGGGCAGCTGCCTGCTTGGGGCTTGGTCGGCGAATTTTTAAGTTGATAACTTTGTATGGCCCGTGAATGATGTTATAAATATCCAAATGGCCCTTGGCGGAAAAAAGGTTCTCCACCCCTGCATTACACTCTCATTACGTTCTTTTGGAGCGCAGGATGCATCGAAAGAATTGAGCAGCCATTGCCGATTTTGATGCACTGATTTGTTTGCAAATTTAAACTACTCTAGAAACGAGATGTGCTGTAGTGGTTAAGGTGTCGGACTAGGACTAGGATCTGGGAAACACAGGTTCAAATCCCCACTTGCACCATGGAAGCTTGCTGACATAGAGGCAGGCAATGGCAAACCACCTCCGAACGTCTCTTGCCTTGAAAACCCTACCGGGTCGCCATAAGTCAGCTGTGACTTGACAGCAAAAAAAGTGATAGAGAAAAGGAATGAGGCTGGGTCATAAATGAATGAATAGATAACTAGATTTTATAATGGTTCTGCCATTAGAGCAGAAACTGTAATTTCTACTATGCAATTTCTACTGGGAGGGAAGGTGGCATGGTATAGGCCAATCTCCTCAGATCTCAGAAGCTAAGCACAGTCGGTATTTGGAAGGGAGACCCCAAGGAAGGCTGTGCAAGGAAGGCAATGGCAAACCCCCTCTGCTTCTCACTTCCCTTGGAAGCCCTGTGTTGGAGTTGCCATACGTTGGCTGCAACTTGATGGCACATTACACATACAATTTCTACTGGACTCAAGCAAAGTCAGTCAGTCAGTATTTGATGTCAACAGAAACACCCCAACATGGAAGTGTGCCTCCAGTTTAATCTGTGTGCTCCTCTTCCTCTAAAAGAATACTATACATACAAGTACCCTACAAAATAAGGGCCCATTGTAGAGGAAGGGTTAATAAATGATGTAAAGAAGAGACCATTTAAGACATGGCAAACCTTGACCTTTCATAAATCATACTGGCTTGGTTGCAAGTGTGTGGGGGCTCTATGCAGCTGCGCGGGACGTTGACATTGTTCCCACCATCTCTAAACGCAACAAATCCCTCTATTGTCTTCCTGGTTTATCTGGTTCCTCTTGTTTATTAGCAGAGGTTGTTTGGCACTGGTTCCAGCCCTGGGCGGGTGGAAAGAGTGCTGGCACGCACCAAAGAGGGAGGGAGGAGGGGGGATGAGAAGACTGTATCAATGGCGTTATTGTTCCACCATTTTTGTTTCTGCTGTAATGATATGTTTGGGGGGGAAAGGGGGAATTTAAAAAAAAAGAGAAAGAAATCTGGGCAAAGGACTTGGTAAGAATTGTTGTCTGGGCCTGAAGCGGATGCTGCTGCAGCTGGGAGGATGGTCCAGGACAGAGGCGCGACGGGGCTGCAATGCGCCTTTATTGTGTTGCTTTGGACCCTGATCTGTCAGCCTAGTGATAAGCACTGGAATCCACAGGTGCCAACACTGTTCTGTCTGCATGTAGAGAATGTTCGCTAATGTCACCTCCATCTAGCAGAAACCTGCTGCTTTGAAGGTTCAGGTCGCGATAATATTAGGACATTGTTAGGAGTGCTATAAGCAATGTTGACAACCTTACTATAAGGCTTACAAAAGATTTTTTCCCCCCCTACAGAGCCCCCATTCACTATACACTAATTAAATGCCAGCCTTAGGGCAAATTCATGGGTGTGTTTGCAAGGTAGTATAGTCCTCCCACAATGGGGACTGTACCATTCAAGCTTCACATGGGAAGGTGATTGTTTTCACGTGCTCCCATGTTAAAATAACCTCATGGGAATAATTTGCCATGTCAAAGAGAGAACATTAGATGATCACACCTTCTGTTTGAGATGATAAATGGTTGACATGAGGATTATATTCAAGAATGACGTCTTCAAAGGAACATTTTTCTCCCTTTAAAACTTGGTCCTCATTAGTCATGCATATAGGAGTCAACATTTAGGTTTCTTTTTTTCTTTTTTTAATTGCTATCAGTAATTGAGAAGCAAAGGATTAAATTATCACCTAGGATCCCATTGTTAATGTTTTCCCTCTTATATTTTTCTAGACTACAGTCACTTTTAAAGTTTAATGAGATGTGTTGGGTCGCATTGAAACATCAAGAAAAAGCTGTTAATAAAGGTCTTTAAGGCAAACATAAATAACTCAAAAATTTGTGCTGTCTGTCTCTTTTCAAAAATGAGGTCAGATTCTTGATTTTGGAAAGGACTCTACAAATGACATTTGAAATGGTAGTGTTGGCAATACCATTTTTTTATTTAGATCCCATGATCAGCTTTTTTCCATTCGGACTGGGAACAGAGTTGATGAAAGGACTTATGGGCTCCAGAGCAAACATGAATCATAGCCACACATGCACACTCAACTGGGTATTTTCTTCCCCAGACCACTAGTTACAGGACACAACCAAACTACCCTGGCCTTTGCCATCATGTCCCTTCTTGGCCTTCCTTCTTAACAGCCCTAATGCGGGCCCTTGGCTGCTGCTTCTGTTTTACTGTGTGTGCCTTTCATTAGTCATTTGGTCCTCATCATTTTGGCACCAGCAGAGAGGTCAGAAAGTGATCAGGAGGCAATGGAAACTTCATGTCTTTATGTCGCCTTCAGAATCAGAGCTCAAGGAATCTGCTGTCCCACCCTCCCCCTACATGCACACACATGAATGCATGTGCAAACATTGCAAGGAAGCTGGCTTGGACCTTTACAGAGATCAAACATGTGAGATATGTGTGTGCTTTCAACTGATCTATCTCAAAATGTCAAAGATTGCAAATGGAAATAAAGTTAGCTTTGGTGGATAATCTGGAGACAGAAAACAACTCAGAGAGCTTTGAAAGAGGGATTGATGCTCATGGTAGTTACAGCCATACCACTGTTTTCTCTAGGAGATAGGTTTTGCAAGCTTTTGTATTGTTTTGAAAACTTGAAAGACCTGTTTAGCCCATTGGCAATAGTTAGAAGAAATAATGTGTCCCTCTGTCAAACTATTTTTAACTCTCTTAAAATCTATTGTCTTCCCCAGTGATAGATTGAAACTGGAGTTTGTAAAAAAAACAAAAAACACAGTTAATCGAAACCAATGAGCACCCTGTTTTGAAAACAGACTCTTTGTTTAGATGAAGAAGCAACAAAAGGAAGAAAAATACTGCTCCATATGGATATATGTATGTTGAAGAAACAAAGAATGTGAAGCAATCAAAAGCTTTGAATGTGCTTGTGTGATGTGTTTGGCTTCAGTCGAGACTATGAGGGAAAGAAATATTTAACTGAAGATAGATTATAGTCTTCTTAGGGAGTGGAAGGCTGGCTGAAAAAGGAATCACAGGTCATTCTTCTCACATTCACCTCTGGGAAAGAGGTTTTACAGGTTTTAGCAGGGTTTGTTTTTTTCAAAAACCTGCAAAATCTTGTTGACCGGTGGGGAAAGAGGTATAAAATTAATGTGTGTAGCATGAGAAGTGAAGCCTCTCTTAAACAGTTTTCTGTTGTGTTAAAGAAGAGATGTGTAATATTTATCTTAAGCAGGAACTCAAAATTGATCCCTGACCTAGAAGTCTTTCCTTTTATTAGGTTCTCCATACAACTTACTTGGAACTGTGAAGGACCAAAGCTTTATGATCATACCATATCTCCCTCTGTTTATAAGAAGAGCTAGTCTCTAACATTACAACATTAATATCTAACATTGGAATAAAATAACTTCAGAATATGAATTGCTTGCACTAAAGTTTTCTGATGAGTTTTGTGCTATTGTAAAGTTGATTTGTGAAATGAGGTCTTGGGGGAGGCATCTCACCAATCTTCCTACCAATGTTCACACTTCTTTTGCTCCCCTGGACTGACCCTCTGAAATTAGCTCATCTCTTACAGGCAGACTTGTTAGACACGAACTTTCTTTCTGATAGTTGGAAAGGTCAACAGGGAACCCTGTTTCTCTGGAGAAGCCCTAGCAGCATCTTGACAAAATACGATCTAGGCGTCCATGTGCATTTCTGTACTGTACCAAATGTCTAAGACCTTTCAAGCCAAACCTTGTTTCCTAGTGCAGAGAACAATTTTACTCCATGCCTGCCATTCAAGTTTCACTGTTGCCTCACTTTTAATTCTGTATTCTTACTTCTAAACACTTCCAAGATGGGCCACTTGAAGTTAAGTTGTATTGAAGCAAATGGCAGAGCAATTCTCAGCCTTCTGAGAAATTCTGGTAGAGATAGTCCAGCTGCCTGGAAGTGTTACTCCAGAAGTGCTTTGTATAGGTCCTCTGATTTTTGGAGAAAATCCTTCTCTACTGTTGTATGAAAAATGTGGGCTACTGATACACTGCTGAAAATTTTGTACAAATTCTGTAAGCAAACCCTAAAGCACAAAGAATCAAACTCGTGAGATTACAAGGCATGATTCTATTACTAATGGAAATGTAATAATTTTCTAATATTTTATACCCATGAGGAAAAAGTGTCGACTAAGAGGAAAGAATTTGGGGGCTGCTATGTCACTATTCCCTTTTTTACATATACCAACAGTTCATAAGAACATAAGACCGACCATGCTGGATCAGACCAAAGTCCATCAAGTCCAGCAGTCTGTTTGCACAGTGGCCAACCAGGTAACTCTAGGAAGCCCACAAACAAGACAACTGCAGCAACACCATCCTGCCTGAGTTCCAAAGCCCCTAATATATTCGGCATTCTCCTCTGATCCTGGAGAGAATAGGTATGCATCATGACTAGTATCAATTTTTACTGGTAGCCATGAATGTTCCTTCATGAACATGTCCACTCCCCTCTTAAAGCCTTCCAAGTTGGCAGCCATTACCACAACCTGGGGCAGGGAGTTCCACAATTTAACTTCCTATCAATAATTATTTTATAGACATTTTGCTTGAACCCCATCTTTTTATGTTGAAACATAAGTTCAGTTGGGAATTGTTTCCAGTTTTGTGCAGAGGTGAGGTTTAAGTAAGTTTAATTGAGATAATCAAGCCTTCTTGGCTGTTAGGTCTGGAAACTCCTCAGAAGGGCACTATGCGACCTGACCAACAGATTTTTTTTTAACCCTGCATGTGGTTATGGCTCGATTCCTACATATTATCTTAGAGGCCATGTCTTCCCAAAGTGGTGTGGGGATCACAATATATCACCCTTTCATAAGAAGGCCAGCTGCCATGTGTAAATCACTGCCATATTACCTATATGGAAGTAGATCTCTTGGAAGTTGACTTCTTCAAGTCTGGTTGCTTTTTTAAGAGACAGGAGTTTGCGACAAAGTATTACACTTTGCTATTCATGTATGATTCATTGTAATGTGCTTCTAAACTTGAAATTATTGCAAAAATGAAACCAATGCATGTTTTGAAGTCATTCTGTAAAGTCATTCTTCCTTTGTTAGTAACTGCCGCACTGAGGCTCTGGATAAGCTGTTGGCCAATACGAATGACTTTCCTGGTACATATTATGTACAGAGCTAAAAGAAAATATCATTAGCCATGGTCAGACTATTTGGATTCTGATGTGTATGCGATCAAGTATGGTTGACACCCCCCCCAAGAGTAACAATAAAGGTTTGCAATCTGTTTCAATAGTAAAAGATGATGTCTTCTTTAAAATATTATCCGTTCCTTACCAAATTTGTATTTATCAAAACTGTTGTTTGTCATGTTCATTTCTGTCTTTGCCATGCACTAGTACATCATATATATGACACAGGATGTGTGGCAGCCCAGACACAATCTGAGAGATCCTCTTATGGAAGTGTTCAGATACAAACGGCGTGCCAAATAGAACTCAGTTGAAACAGTACCTTCCAAATGGAGTGACGAATATGGTCAGTGGTCTAGACTCTATACTGAGATACTTTCCAGAATCCTGCTGTAGCATTTTATTATTTTTATTATCAACTTATAATTTATTATTTTATTTTAGCTTCTAGACTAACATTTTACTTCATTTGAGCTTCTGGAAGCTGTGCTAATAGCTGCTCAATTGCAGGGGAATCTTCTTGGATACATTTATTTCGTTGAGTGAAGTCTACACAAATCTTGTCATTAGGTACAATAACTTTACCTGCACATGAATCTGGCTTTCTATATTGGAGATATTACTCCTGTGTTTTCCATCTTTTGTAGCTCCTCCTTGACCTTTCCTAACAAAGGAACAGGAATATGACATGGAACAGTGAAAGCAAAGGAAGTTGCTGATGGTACCAATTGTATTGTGTAGTCCCCTGTCAACTGTCCCAAACCAGGTAAGACCTGTGGTTACAACACCTTGATATTTGTCCACTGACGTATGTGTATTCCAGAGGGGTAGTTGTGTTAGTCTATTGCAATAAAAATAAGCAGGAGTCCCAGGGCACCTTAAATATTAGCAACTTTTATTCAGATACATCTGAAGAAGTGGGATTTGGTAATCAAAAACTTAAAAAAAAAAAACAATAGAAGTGCCACAGGACTTCTGTTTACTTTTTATGTATTCCAGTTCCCCTCCAAAATGTAACTCGTGTATTGCTAGTAACCCAAGCAGGGTTGTTGTTAGTCCATTTATTACATACATTGCTTGTTGAACTCCTGTTTTTATTTCTCTGCCTTGGAACTGGCTGTGGACATCCAAAACATTACTACCTCCCTCACATAATATTTTATTTTGTTGCATTAGCTGTCCATCCTGAGAAGGACAGAAGACTTTGTTTGGAATTGCAGTGACTGCTGCTGCTGCTGCTGTATCTGTCTTAAAGTAAGGTTTTGTCCATTCAGACTTACAGTTCTATACCAGGTTGAAGCCAATAGTTTCCTTCCATTGAGATTCTTCCATTGGAGGGAGGACTCTTTCCTCTAGCAGAAATAAGCTTCTTCCAACAGAAGATTCCACATTTAATGGAAGGGAGCCACTGGGTAGTAGAATAGGAGTTATCCTTCCTCCAGAACCCTCAAATAACCCATTGGGTAGTGGTAGGAATGTTCATTTGGCACAAATGCAAAGGCTCCAACATCATTTATGTAAAAGAACAAATGGAATTTCTGGAAAGATGGCAGTAAGATTTGATCAGTGTATATAATGACAACTGAATAACGTCGAATGCAACAGCCATCAGTAGAGGTGGCTGAACCCTACACTTCACCTTTCTATGCAAAGAATATTTACCTTCTTATTTAATATTTGCATTTCTATCCCACTTTCTGTCCTGCCCAAAGCCAGGCTCAGAGTGGCTAACATCAGTTAAAATCCAATATATGTACACATAAAATAAATTCGATTCCAAAAAGTCGAACAATAAAATCATTAATAAAAACAGATTGGCGTACATATAGCGAACCCAGGGAAGAGCATCCAGGAACCCCTATTAAACTCAGAAGATGAAAATAAAAAGCGGGGAAGGAGGCCAGCTGTGTTGAAAACTGTTGCTGCCCTCAACTGTAGACCTGGCGGAATATCTTGGTCTTACAGGCCCGGCGGAACTGCTTTAAATCCCTCAGGGTCCTGGACTCATTAGAGAGAGAGTTCCACCAGGCCAGGGCCAAGAAAGCCCTAGTCCTTGTTGAAGACAGCCGGACACTCTTCGGGCCAGGGACCACCAGTAGGTTGTTATTCATCAAGCATAGTGCTCTCTGGGGTGGCATACCAGGAGAGACGGTCCCGTAGATACGATGGTCCCAGGCCATGTAAGGCTTTAAAGGTTAAAACCAGCACCTTCAACCTGACCTGGTACTCCGTGTGGAGCCACTGCAGTTGTCAGAGCACTGGTTGGATGTGCGCTGTCAGCGGGGTTCCCATAAGGACTAGGATTGCCAGGTCCCCCCTTGGCTCCAACGGGAGGTTTGAGTGGTAAAAGGCACGTTGCGATGTGGGGCTTCCAGGTGTAAATCAGAAGTGACGCGATTGCATTGGCATGGCTGCGCACTCATGCAATCTGTGCTTCCAAGCTGGGCACTGGATTGGGGGGCAATTGCCTGCCAATCGAAGCAGCCTGGCAACCCTACATAAGGACCTTTGCTGCCGCATTCTGCACCAGCTGGAGTTTCCAGATCAGTCTCCAGGGCAGCCCTACGTAGAGCAAGTTACAGTAATCTAGCCTGGAGGTGACCATCACATGGATCACTGTGGCTAAGTCTGGGCAGGAGAGATAGGGCACCAGAAGCCTAGCTTGGCGAAGATGATAAAATGCCACCTTGGCTGCGGCTGTGACATAAGAACATAAGAAAAGCCCCGCTGGATCAGACCACAGCCCATCAAGTCCAGCAGTCTGCTCACACAGTGGCCAAAATGACTGCAGCAGCACCATCCTGCCTGTGTTCCACAGCACCTAATGCAACTGGCATGCTTCTCTGATACTGGAGAGAATGGGTATGCATCTGTGCCTCCATTGATAAGGAGGCATCCAGAATCATATCCAGGCTCTTGACGGTGACACGGGTGTTAATTGTATGCCATCAAGAGCTGGGAGCTGGTGCGTCGCCTCCGGGCCGCCCCAACCCGGGCCGGACCTTTATCTTCGATGAATTGAGCTTCAGCCAGCTCTGTTTCAACCATTTTGTCACAGCCTCCAAGCACCTGGCCAGTGTGTCTGGGGCAGTATTTGGCTGCCCGTCCATCAACAGGTAAAGCTGGTGATGACATCCCAGCCCGAAAATCCAGACTAGCTGGGCAAGGGGGCGCATATAGATGCAAAGGATATCTACATTTGCAGTTTATCTTCTAGCACTCTTCACATTACATTAAGAATCAAAGTATCACCATGTGTAAGCTCAAAGTCAGGAAAAACTACTACAGGATTTTATATGATCTATCACTTTTGCATTAACACACAAAATACCTCCACCAAATCTGCCTTCCCCTCCTCACTCACCAAACAAAATCTTTCCCTTGCTCCCCCCCAACCAAGCGCTCGCTTGATCTCTCTCTCTCTCTCTCCCTCTCTCTGGAACTTCCCTGCAGCTGCAGAGCTGGCTAGACAATCGGGTGTTTTAGAGAAATACATTTTTGGGCTAATTTGCCATGCATAAGTGTTTCTCCTACCCTTTAAAGGAAGGGAACAAAGAGTGCATTCTCCAAGCACTCTGCCCTGTTGTGAGCAGCCCTGCAGCTGTACAGAGCTGTGCTACCCTCCGCTCTCCTGCTCCATTCTCTGCTAGCTTTGTAAAGAGATGGGTCTCTGCTTTTACCAGTGCCACCAAAAGTCCACGCCGTCTCCAACTCCCGCCAATGTGCTTCTTCTTGTTTGGAAAGGCAGATGGAGCAGGTGGGGAGGGTAGAGAGGCAGCGGCAGCAGCAACTTCTTACCTATAGAGCCTTTGTATTTTAGGTGATGTTTCTTATTTAAAGAAGCATCCTTTACTTTAAGGGATGTCCCTTGCATGATAATTTATGTATCACTTCCACCCCTGGCTTAAATCAGATTGATATTGTTAGAATTGTGGGAAACAGCTTTGAAGCATGAGATTTAACTGTGCTGTAACAAGTTAAAATGTATGGGTACAATCAAAGTTACACACTTTCAAGTTCTCTTATTTGGTATGTTACCCGAAATGCTCTTTAATTGGGGAATTAGCTAAGCAGATCGGTAACTTTAATATTTATAAAGCGAGATCAACCAACTATACCAGAGCCCATTAACTGTGACCTTAAGAATTATGACAGACACAGGAATTCCAAATTAAAAGAGTTTATGTCATCTCTTTCATTCAGTGATGCATACAAACATACAAAGAAACTAAGAAATAAAGAGAGTATTACAAGCACAGATGCCAACGTGGCAGGGATCGTTGATTGGGCAATATTTACCGTTATCGAAGAGGTGTTGTCCAAGTTCACATAGGCTAAGACAGAATGAAATTAAGAGCAAAGGCAGGGGCAAGAGGTTCCCATAGACTTGGCCAGCAAGGTGGGAGGGAGCGTGGTCAGGCTGCGCAAAACCCAAACCAACAGAGTAACGGCCAAGATGCCAGGAAAGACCTAAGGTGAAGCTATGGGCTGGGGGCACCCCAGATATACTGTTTTTCTGGGGGCGGGGAGAGGGGGTTTACCCCTCCTAGGTTCCCAGGTGACAAAAGGTGAAAAAAGGATTAATCTGTGGCTACCGGGGTGGGGATGGTGAGAATTTGGAAATCTATTCTGATTCCAATGGCTTTTGCAATCCGGGAGGAACCGGGAGATCTCTGCTGAAGTGATTAATATTCTGGAACAATGGGTGCGTTCTCTGCAAACGTCTGGGGATCGCTGCTGCATAACTGGAGAACGACTCATCGCTGATATCAGGATCGCTGCTGATTGCCCATTAAGCTGCTGATGTTGCAATGGGAAAGGGGGGTGTTGGCTCTGACTACGTGACTGTCTGCTTTCCACGACGTGGCTGCGGCTGGAACAGAGTCTGCACAGGAACATGGAGTCTCTCCAGTTCACTGGAGGTGGCCCTTGCTTCTGTTTCCTAGCTGCTGGCTGCACGGAGCTTGCAGGAGCGGCTGTGTCAGTTTCAACGGAGCGCGCAGCGGCCGTCCCATAGCATTTGGAGCGGGCGCGCAGCTGGAACAGTAGTCGTGTGCCTGCATATCAGGTGGCCAGGTCCAGTCCGGGAGTTTAGGCAGCCCGTATGCTTTCAGGTACTAGAACAAAGGTGGGGGAGAGAATCTCTCCTTTTCTATTAGCATAGAACATATTCCATATGTCTTACAGTTAGATCAAATAATATACTCAATAATATAGATATAAAGGAGACTGCATACTTTGCCAGTATTTTGTTCCAAAGGAATGTGCTGTGGGGAGGGTAATAGGCTCTGCTATGCAATACCAACTTTGGCACATTACACACAGTGGTTTAATGCAAATCACAGCTCTCTGTAGCAGACAGCCGAAGGGTCATTTCACACGTTATGCAGAGGCAAAGCCAGGTTGGCAGTCAATTATATTTATTAGTTTTAAAGTATATACCCCATTTTTTGTTTTTTAAACAAAATTCCAAAGCAGCTTACCAGAAATTGCTATATACAATACAGTACAAAATAAAATAGCAAAATAGCCTAACCCAAAAAAGAATGAAGGCTTGGTTTTTATATGCCAGCTTTCTCTACCACTTAAGGAAGAATCAAACTGGCTTACAATCACCTTCCCTTCCCCACAACAGACACCCTGTGCGGTTGGTGGGGCTGAGAGAGCTCTAAGAGCTGTGACTAGCCCAAGGTCACCCAGTTGGCTTCATGTGTAGGAGTGGGGAAACCAACCCAGTTCACAAGATTAGCGTCGGCCGCTCATGTGGAGGAGTGGGGAATCAAACCTAGTTCTCCAAATTAGATTCCACCACTCCAAACCACTGCTCTTAACCAATACACCATGCTGGCTCTTGAATGGCAAACCAATCAACAATAGTAAACCAGAATCAACACCTTCAGAAATGAAAATTAAGCATCTCTAGAATTATCTTTTCTTCTGTTACCATTATTCCAAACCAAATCAGAAGCATGCCAGAAAAGGATAGTTTAAGCTTGTTTCCTGAAACTGAAGAAGATTAAGGGCCCAATGTACATCAGAGGGAAGGAAATCTTTGTGCCACCACCAAGAAAGGCCTGTTACATGAGACCACCGGCTGATTCACATGTACAGGTAAACACATGCAAGAGAAGGCAGCCCTTGAAGTTCCCTGCTCCCAAACCTTTTAGAGCTTTAAAGGTAAAAACTAGCATTTTGAATTCACCCTGAAAACTGGAAGCCAATGATGATAGATTAAGGTTGTAATAATTTGTCAGAAATTGGGCAGCTGGGTTTTGGACTAACTATCTTTTTTACAGGGCAGCTGCATATAGAAAGCATCACAATAGACAATTGTGGAAGTCATCAAGGCATATAAAGCTATGACCTGGTCAGATTCTTCAAGAATGGTCACAATTGGTGTACCAGCCCACCTACACTTGTAAAAAGCATCACCTGGATATCCGCAGACCATCCAGAAGTGTGCCCAAACTGCTAACATGAACCCTTAAGAGGATATACAATCCTATATGGCATAAACTGAACCAACAGCAAGTCTGTTTTGAACAAGGAGCTGCAGTTGATAACAGTTTTATGTGATCCAAGTATCTGTGTGGTACAAGTGTGTGTGTGTGTGTGTGTGTGTGTGTTGCATTCATGTTAGCTTTTAGGTGTCTATTTAATACAGTTTAAATGCTTGCCTTAAAAATGTAACTTGTAAAGTGGTACTAAGGAGGGTTCCCTATAGTATGAGAACGTTAGAAAAAGATTGCTAACTTCATTATGAAGATATTCTTGGCTTCTGAAGAAGAGGACCCCAGTCTACAAAAGCTTATGCTAGGATATATATATATATTTTTTTTTTTTTGGGGGGGGGGGGTCTTTTAAGTATGATCTGTGTATTTTTGATTTCCTTATGAATATGGCGAATTCATCAGGAGGGACTGGCAAATCTAGTGGGATTAAAACTATGAATAAATAGACGATTGGACAAATTGGCCTTGGGGTGGGCGCAATTCTTAAATAACAAATGAAACGAAAACTAGAGCTGAAATTAATATTAGCATCCCACATGCTGATAATGTTCCTGAGAAAGCCTTTTCATTGTGGTTTCTTCTCTTAGGATGGTTCATTTGGCAACAGATCACAGGCTTTCTCACTGGCAGGTCCAGATCTCCGGAATGGCCTAGTAGGAGAGGCGCAGAAGGCCCCTTCCTTTACTGTGTAGGAAGTCCTGCAAGTATTATTTCAGAGTAAAGTATTATTTCAGAGTAAACTGCTTAGGCAGATTTGGCTGCGGTTTTAATCTACATGTTGGTTTTTAATCTCTGCGTTTGTTTTTATTCTGTGTGTTTTTATTCTGTGTGTTTTTAAACCTTATTTTTAATTTATATATTTTTTTACAGTGCAAGTTTGTTTTTATTTTGAAAATTAACTTACACTTTTGTGTTCTTGCAACTTGTTGCTGTATTATTACCCACCTTTAAATAAATAAATACCCGGCTCCGGAGTTTTCCATTTTCATCATTCAAGCTTTCAATGCAAACGTTCAAACTCACATTTTGAAAATTTAATTTGAACTTTGGGTATTTTAGATTTGTTGGTATTTCTTGATTCTTTTGAATTTTCACATGAACAGGGCAACCCTATGCAGGGTTACTTCAGGCTAGACCCATAGGTTTAGACTGGAGTAACCATGCTGAGGACTGCACTGGAAATATCATAGGCTTTCCACTCTAAAAGCTAATACATCTTCATGCTCAGTGTCATGCCAGACACTATAAGCGCCACTTCAGGCTACTTTAAAAATAATACCTATTGTGTTTGAACACAAATATTCATGGGTTAACAGAGTTTAAGGAACAAATTTTTGTGGGCTTTCCAGTTCTATAGAAATTGACACAGTCTATCAACTTTGTCAGTTTCAGTCACCTTTAATGGCATGATAAGGGACCCCTTTGTCAAAAGATGATATAAAATCACAGAAGCATAGAATTGCACTCTCAAAGGCTACTAACTGGTACAGAAGCTGGGACGTGTGTTTGGGTTAAAACACTGTGTGTGTGTGTGTGTGTGTGTGTGTGTGTGTAAGTGCCGTCAAGTCGCTTCCGACTCATGGCGACCCTATGAATGAAAGTCCTCCAAAATGTCCTGTCTTTGACAGCCTTGCTCAGATCTTGCAAATTGAAGGCTGTGGCTTCCTTTATTGAGTCAATCCATCTCTTGTTGGGTCTTCCTCTTTTCCTGCTGCCCTCAACTTTTCCTAGCATGACAATTGCTTTATATACCATGGGCAGATTTTGCCCTTTGTAAAAGTTTATTTTTTAAAAAATATTTTTTTATTTTCAAAACAACACAAAAAACATCAGACACAACATACATAACAATCAGTACACACTACACACAATTCACACAACCATACGTTGACTAAATTAAACAATAAACTCCTAATCTACTATTCAACATGCATTTCTATGGGTGAATCTATTTTTTTTAATTCAGGGAATTTCATTATTTTATTATTATTATTATAGCCATTGTTTCTTCCATGAAGCACATGCCAGCATACATAATGTTCTACAGTGGTGCCTGTCCAGGCACTGACCAGACTCAGACCTACTTACCTTCAGCCTGGTTGCAGCTTCATTCATCATGCTAAACTGAATGCTCATCGATTACTCTGAAAAGGAGCCCAAGGCTCTCCAGGTTTATTTGAAAGTGAGGCAAGCTGATTTCAGTGGAATTTATCTTCATGTAAGTAGCCCCATGGTGCAGAGTGGTAAGCTACAGCACTGCAGTCAAAGCTCTGTTCACAACCTGAGTTTGAGCCCGATGGAAGTCAGTTTCAGGTAGCCAGCTCAAGGTTGACTCAGCCTCCCATCCTTCCGAGGTCAGTAAAATGAGTACCCAGCTTGATGGTGGTAAAGTGTAGGCAATTGGGGAAGGCAACACCAAAACACCTCATAAACATAGTCTGCCTAGTAAACATTGTGATGTCACATTACTCCATGGGTCAGTAATGACCTGGTGCTTGCACAGGGGACTATCTTTACCAGTAAGTAAGCTGGCATTTATCTCCAAGGAAGTGTACAAAGGACTTCAGCCCCCATCCCATAGCCCAACCTACTATAATTCTAGTGAATCTGCAAGATCAATGGCCAGATTCAGGCATGACCAAGTCCCATAGAAACCGGTGGAACTTGTTAGCCACTCTCAACTGACCTACACTGGTGGTGGGAGTTGATAATTGAGGTTACAGTAACAACTGGACTATATGTCGTAGTGCCAGTGTAACATTACAGTGGTGCAAGATGATGCTGGTACAGCTCCTCCAGCACAGAGGTCCAAATTGGGTATTGTGGAGGATGTGAATGGGAAAGAGTGGGAATCAGCAGGTATCCTAAGCCTTTTCACACACTTCTGTCGCCATCCCTAACACCAGCAAAATCTTATGCTTTCATCTTCCAGGTTCTGTTTTGTGTGAGGTGGGGCTTGGATACATCATGGAGGCATGCCGCTTGGCACCATGTTTCGATTGACTCCTTCCCTGCATGACTAATACATAGGTCAGTGGTGGCGAACCTATGGCACGCGTGCCAGAGGTGGCACTCAGAGCCCTCTCTGTGGGCACGCGCACCGTCGCCCCAGCACAAAGTTCGCCCGAGTTCGTTCCCCCGGCTGAGGAGGCTGGGGACCAGCGGTGCCTTCCCGGCTCCTCCGGGAAGCGCCGGGCTTCTTCCCAGTGCCTTCTACGCAGTCGCCAGCTGCGCGCTCCGGAAGTGAAGACAACGATGAGCCTTCTGCTGAGGACTGAAATAGGCGAAGCCAGGACGGGGCTGGACCGGGAGTGGGACCCCTGGGTGGCCATCTGCCGCAGGCTGGTTGGTGACTGCAACACGGGGGATTGGCAGTGAGGGCTGAACGGGGGCCCACCTGGCGTTTGTGCTGGAGCCGAGCCCTTCACTTAGCTCGGGTTTCCACTCTGCTCGTTCATGCAACTGAAGGTGTCCCTGAGCGCGTGCAGAGGGCTGTCCTTACCATCAGCCCCCCCTGCATAACAGCCTTCTTAATTCATATGAAGATAACAGTTGGAAAAAGAACCAAACGGAAGGGGTGGGAGCTATGCTCCAGCTGCTTTCCTTCCCCCGCTCAGCTGCCCATGCAGGGTTGCCAACCTCCAGGTAGTAACAGGAGAACTGCTATTTCAGTTCACCTCGAGAAAATGGCCACTTTGGCAATTGGACTCTATGGCACTGAAGTCCCTTCCCAAACCCCACCCTCCTCAGACTCCGCCCCAAAACCTCCCACAGGTGGAAAAGAGGGACCTGGCAACCCCTAGCCCCATGTGGACTTCTAGCTGTGTTGACACTTTGTGATAAATAAGTGGGTTTTGGGTTGCAGTTTGGGCACTCGGTCTCTAAAAGATTCGCCATCACTGACATAGGTGATGTCACCTTGCTGCTGTGGAACACAACCAGCAGTGCTATGAAGCCTGGTGGTGTTGCCATGCTCTCTCTTCCTTAAAGTGGTATTGGTTTGTTTTTCTTTCAGTTTTTCTGCTGGGCAAACATAGGAAACCGAGTAGGCTATGCCAATGTTAATGCACCACTATGGCTCATCCCATCTTGTTGCTTTCAATTGGTCATGCAGCCTGATTCTTTCATGCAGAAGCAAGTCCCACTTAGTTCAATGGGGCTTGTTCCCAGGGGTATAGGACTCTATTTTCAGTGGATTGGGCCTTGAATGCTTAATACTTCATTAAGCTTGCTGAATAGGGTTACTATGATGGTCCTGCAAATGTTGAGTGCCTGTCCTAGTCCAAGAGATTGAAAATAAAGTTCCATATGTCCTGCATGTTGGATTATTGCTCCCTGTCTACCCTGCATTTTATGCTTCCCACAATCGGCACATTAGTCACCAAAAGCAGTTCGATATGGTTGTATTTTAGTCTGTGTTTGTGTTTTATGAAGTTTTAAGAGAACCAGCATGATGTAGTGGTTAAGAGTGGTGGTTTGGAGCAGTGGACTCTAATCTGGAAAACCGGGTTTGATTCCCCACTCCTCCTCATGAGCAGCAGAGGCTAATCTGGTGAACCAGGCGGGTTTCCCCACTCCTACACATGAAGCCAGCTGGGTGACCTTGGGTTAGTCACAGTTCTCTGAGAGCTCTCTCAGCCCCACTTACTTCACAGGGTGTCTGTTGTGAGGAGGGGAAGATGATTATAAGCCGGTTTGATTCTTCCTTAGGTGGTAGAGAAAGTCGGCATATAAAAACCAACTCCAACTCCTCCTTCTTGTTTTTCCAGTGAATAACTTTCAGTTGATTATGACCGTTGAACTCCTATAGCCCAATCATTTGTACTCAGTGATTGATGGAAAGTTTATATATTCTAAAGTCAGGAATAGTAATAAAACATGCATGATGCCTAGTGCTAATACTGTCTCTTAGAACTTAGCAGAAAGTATACTTGGTGCTGTACATGACACAGAAGTGGTAATGGACTTACAATAACTTATCATCCTAAATTCAGTGCAAAAGCACATTTATTCACCATTTTTCGCAAATATTTTTTTCAATCTGGGAGTGCCCCCTTCCCATTTTTCCTTTCCTCACTGTACAGAGGGGTATCGTCTATTGGCAGGTGTAGCATCCTTACCTGATTCTTCCACCTATCATTTGTGTATGTGGCACGGCCATTTCCTTCACAATTTCCTCTCTCTGCTTTCAAGGAAATTGACAGGGTCAAGGAAAACTGTGTCAAATGTTTTTGTTAGAAAAATATGGGACACATTTTGCACAATTTTCAGATTCATCAGAGTCTGAAGAGGGAGGAAGAAAACCACACTGGGGCAGGGAATTCCCTCTAGGCAGGGAAAGCAGAAAACCATGTCCACTCCAACATGCTCAGCGTGGCTCACAATATATATTGTCAAATGGTCATCAGCAGGTATACAATATTTAAAATAAAGAACATAATAAATAAATCACATCATGATGGTCAAGTCACAGGGCAGTATAGGTTTAGCAAATCAGGCTCTTCTCCCAAATTAACCAGAGTGGATGCCTGTTAAAAATGAGAGATGCAAAATTTTCATATGGCTGTTTATGCTCATTTAAGATAAAATACTGGGGGTGGGGATACTTATAATCTTTCTCAAAATGACTAACAATGACCTACAGGTTGACCCTCCGATGGTATTGTTCTCCACAGTATAGTGCAGTGTTAAGATAGGGGCTTGACTGTAGATCTTTTAAGAACAAATAACATCATGTTTACAAAGCACTAAAAATCCACTCCCCACCCCCACCAAATTCCAATGACCAAGAATAGTTGATGAGACCACAAGGTCCAGTAGAAATTACAAAGGTTGCTTCCACATTGGTGATATGGTTTGGTTTGGTTGTGAATAGGTAGTGCTTGTGTGTTTTTTCCTGCTTCCGCACCACATTGTTTTAAGTTTGTGCACCTTCTGGCTTTCCCCTGGCTTTTCTGCAGCCTTTCCTAAACCTGCTTTACTATGTTGTTTTTGGAAAGATAGCAGCAGAGCAATAGATGCCATGTGATTGGAAAAGTGCAGATCTTCCCTTTCTGGTCCTGCCCACATCTGGGGCATTTGCCCTGCCCTGGTGCCTGTTGGTACCATTAACCCCCATGCCACCAGAGGACTTTATTTCTTAATTGGTAATTAATATTTCAGTTACTGATACAGAGGACAATAAACAAAAAACCCTCTTGTGGGGAGGGGGTGATGGCGGCCACAGGGGCCTGGGGCAGGGAAAGTCAGAGGAAAGCCAGCATACACAAGATTCATTACTGCTGCAAATACAGATGATAGTGTCTTCACATGTTGGCATGTTAGTTTCCCCCTTCCCCTTTGAGATACTACACTAAACATTTCAATAGAAAACTCATTCAAGAGCATTTATTTTATCTCTGTGGATGATTAATGGCAGTTAGGATTCCCGTCCTCTTTTTGTTGTGTGTTTTATTGTAATTTTCAGTGTTCTTATTGTATATTTTTATAATTTATATTTTTGAAAGGAAAGTTTCCCCCCCAAAAGGACATGCTTATTCAGATGTTCCTCAGCCTTTGGGTTCAGCACTGAGGCCAAAGTTCAGGGAGTGGCAGCAACATCTGGCTGAAATTCAACTGGTGCAGCAGTTTCTGCACAAAGAATTTCAGTAATGGGAGAAACATTTACTTTCTGCCTATCATTCAATTTGTTTAAAGCACAGAGCCTCTGCCAGGAAAAATGGTGAGATATTTACCTGTAACAAAAAAGGAAAAGATACCAGCACGTACTGAAAAGCTCCAATATATTAGGCTGTACATTTGGCCTTTTTAAAATCATCCTACAGATACACAACGCAATGTATCAAGAGCACAGTCCACATCCCTTTGAAGACTGTCAAAATGCCCATATTAGTGGCTCAGCACTGGATTTTAAATGTACAAATAATCATTGGCACAATGCAGGAATGAATGGTCTGGATTTTATTCTTAGATATTAGGAAGGATCTACTTATAAGCCTTTGAAACCTCGTCTTTCCTGTAACAGTTCTTTGCACTTGGACCTCACTAATCTGTAGAAAATGCTGCATTCCAAGGTATTTATAAGAGTGTCTTCCAGTCCTAATACTGGAAATTCTAATCTTGCATTAACCTAAACTTTGCCACTTTTTATATGGAACACACTGTGTACTTGGGGACATCTGGTTGCACAGGAATTATTATAATAGCTCACCGTTATCCTTATCATGCTCTTCAGGTGACTGTAATAACTTCAGGCCATCCATAAGAAATGCGACATTATTCATTATTATTGTACCTTACTCCCATCTGGTTTCTGAGACTGTACGTTGCATTCCATTCACAGCTTAAACATTTTTTCCCTGCAGCCACTATCGAAGCTTTAAAATACCCTAGTATTAATTGAAGGCATATAAAGAAGGCTTAAGTGAACAGCAAAATATTTTCAAAGCTACCTCCTGCTACCCACAGTCAGCCCTGCCATTTTGGAAGTGTTGCATACCATGAGAAATGCATTGGGTGTCCAAAAATACAGAATTCTCCACGTAAATACCTGGTGAGCAGCCCATGTCCATCCCACAATAATTCCTGTCAGCAGTGTAGCCATACAGTGAGGAAGTGAGAGGTGGCATCCTAAGTATATAGGGTTGCCAGTCTCCATGTGGGGGCAGGAGATCTCTCAGAATTACAACTAATCCCTAGACAAAAGAGATTAGTTCCCCTAGAGAAAACGACTGCTTTGGAGGGTGAACTTTATGGCATTATTGTAATATTTCTGGGATCCAAAATAGACATCAGAAGAATGAGGAGTAGTTCAAACAGTTTTAAGCTAAGGAGCAACTCCAACCGGTTCATGCGAGCACTCTCAAATAACTGAACTACCTACTTTAAATTGTGGCCTTAGGGAAGGTCTTCAAATTAACACACTAGACTAATATAAGGGAATACCTTGAAAGTATAAGTTAAATCACAACAATTATAGCATCTTGAGGTCCCTCCTCTCCCTAAACCCTCTGGCCCTAACCCCCAAATCTCCAGGAATTTCCCAACCTAGAGTTGGCAGGCTAGGTCTTGAATTTGCTAGCAGGGAAGGGGCATACCTCAATGGTTATATTACATGCTTTATACACAGGTGGTTCAAAATTCGGGTGCTGACACCATGTGGTTAGATTAATCTCAGCTAACAGAATTGAGAAAGACCTTGGAAAGCCACAGCAAGCCCAAGCAGAAGGTCCAGAGGCCTGGTCCAGTTAGGGTAGCCAACCTCCAAGTATTAGCTGGAGATCTCCCACTGTTACAACTGATCTCCAGCCGATAGAGATCAGTTCACCTGGAGAAAATGGCCACTTTGGCAATTGGACTCTATGGCATTGAAGTCCCTCCCCAAACCTCGCCCTACTCAGGCACTGCCACCAAAATCTACCGCTGGTGGCGAAGGGGGACCTGGCAACCCTAGGTACAGAAGAAGGCAGCTTTGTATACTCCTACACACAACATTCAGATGATTCCGCAGTATGGAGTCTAAAGATGACTGTGAACTGAACAATTGCATTGTTTAATTAGCAGCAATTGGCAGTTAATTATCCAAGTACTGAAAAATTTCAGAAAGGGACCAGATCTTCCTTGGGATAAGAATGTAATATGGATGCCTAAAGCAATAAGCAAAGATTTCCATGATATGATTAAATATCTTGTAATGGCTGCTAGAATATTGCTGGCCTCCATATGGAAAACGGACGCAGCACCAGATCTGCAAACCTGGGCCATGACCGCACTGCGCGTTTGCGGCTCTGAATTCTGCAGGCTTTCCTTGCATGTTCCCACTTCAACTTACCCGAAGGATTCCGAGGACGTCTCCAGAGCGCAATTTCGCCGCGTTAAGCGCTTATATGGTGAATTAAAAAAATAACATGTCCTCCACACCCGTTGCCTGAAAGTGGGAACATGCAATGCGTGTTTGATCCACTTCCTGCTGCCAACCCACTTCCTGCTGCCAGCCAACCCCCGCACTCCCCCCGCCTCCCTTACTAACGCTGGACCAATCGCCGTCCTTGCTTGGAGCGCCAACTGGGCATGCGTGGGAGCATGCCGGTCTGGGCTTTTCAAATGCAGCGGAGAAAGGCAGCACGGTGGGAACAGAAATTTAAAGTCGTATTGGATTCTTTTGTACTGGACGCATGTAAATTGCGAGGTAAGTTTCTAGTGCGTTCACGGGGCTGGTTGGAAAAACTGGCAGACTATGCAACAATGGCCAAACTGACTGATTATATCAACAATAAGACAGCTGAACAGCACCAAAATAGCTGGGAACCATATTACAGATTCATGACCCAAAACGTTAAATAGGAGTATCTAAGAAACAGGGTTTACTGAGAAAAATCCCCCAGAAATTTTTGCCAATGGTAGTATCAGTATTAAGAAAGACAGAACTAAGAGGGGAAAACAAGACGGAGTATATCAGAAATTAAATATAATTATTATTTTATGAAATAGATATAAGATAAGCGTAAGCCGGAAAATGGATTTGATTTTACTGTTTCAATTGTCTGTCTATCCCTCTTTCTCTGAGTAACACTGATATGTTAAGTAACATATTGTAGGTAATTAATAGGAAATCAAGCATTTAAGTATAAAATGAGGATTAGTACACAGTCCTGCAGCAAGAGTATACTAGCACAAGTTAAGAACATAAACAAAACGCAAATAGCATTTATTTCTCCCTCTGGAGTTATGAGTAGGGTGGATCCCCTCCTCTTTCCTTTTCCCTTTTTCTTTTCTGTACCCCATATCTTTAAAAGCAAATAAAAACATTTTTTTAAAAAGAATGTAATATGTAGGAATAGAAATAAATTGGTACAGGCTGGTACAGAGTACAAACAAGACAGAGACTGAAGTGGAATCCCCAACTTCTGCTTCGAGCCCCTGCAAGAGAGACCGTGCTAAGAAATTTAAGCTGCTTTCATTTCTGGGAATATTGAATATCATTAATACAAGTTTTCACTGAGTTTCCAGAGCAGGTGCAGAAGGAGACCTGATTTAAATGAGACAAACAATTTCCCTGTGCGTCTCTCATGAGTCTACCACCTAGTTTAAACTGTGCTGATACCCATGCGAAGTACCGGTAGCTACATGTGCTTATTTAGCACCCCAAAGATCTATAGTCGTTACAGATGTTACACAGGTGTGGCTTTGTTATGGATTGCAGCAAAGTTTAAACAAGATGCAAAGTCACAAAAAGCTGTTTTTTTCCCCACTCATGTTTCAATCAGGCCTGAGAAAACCGAGCTAAAAGATAAGGTAGATAAGGTAAAAAAAAAAATGCACAGGTGATTTTGAATGGTTCAAGCAGGGGATGGACTGGTGCCCTTGGAGGTGTGCCAGTGCAGTTACCCCGAGGACCTGTAGTGCATTTGCAAGAGCAGAGTTATTTTCAGCGTTTAAAGCTATAGGGGAAGCAGCAGATCAAGAAGAAGGCAAAGGATGGGGAGGGGTGAAAGGAAGAGTCAGTGGATTTATGCCTCCACATGATTTCCTCAGTTGTTTTCAAAGTGCTGCTGGAATATACACACTCGCATCCCATGTGATTGCTCATTTACGAAAGCAAAGACGTAATCAGTGCGCAGCCAGCATCTGCCTGTCAGCCCACCCAGCCCACATGTCCTTAGAACATCCTTCGGCATTCTTATACAAAAGGCACTGGAGATACAGGGGCTGCTGATCCTGGACGGAGTGCTGCACAGCAAATTGGGGAATTTCTGTTCTGGTCACTGCCTATCCATCCAGCACAGATCGAAGGCATCTCCATGAAAAGCATTGCCTCCTGGGAAATCTTGTCATGGTGGCTTGACTTCCTGTAAATAATAAAGTGTGCAGATCTTGGTTTGGCCTGCTTTCCCTCCTAGGGCTCATGGTCACATGTGTGAGTTCCAGTCTGTTTCACTGCTCTGTAGCTGGGCGGGCAACCAAAAAGTTCAGTGGGGATTTTAAATGTAGCTTTTTTTCATATCCCTTGGAAATAACAAGTCTCTCTGCACAAGGAAAGCATGTGCTCAGATTCACCTGCAAGTCCCCATGTGGTGGCCTGAGTGGGGAACAGGGCTGAGTTGGCATCTGGGGGACATTGGTGGCTGTCGAGTGGATCAGTGGGCAGCCAGGGAGCCCTCCGCGGGCCTTTCTCGGCCACAGTAAATGGCAGCGCACGTGTGCTGGGCGGCAGGGAACACAGGGCTGACAGGTTCGTACGCTTGCCTCCCTGCTCTGCCGGTAGCATGCCCTCTGATTCAAATGAGCCAATTGGGCTCTGTTGGGGTAGCCTGTTTGCGTGCATGACCTGTGGCGCTTCAACTCAGGTCTGGCACCACAGTATAAATAGAGAGCCAGTCCAGCCCCGATGCCAGTCGGCTTTGTGTTGTGTCCAAGAGCAAATAAAGCTTAAGCAGCAAAAAAAGTTTCATTTGACATTTTCACTCCATTCTGAAGATCTGGATCTCATCTATAGGCAACAGACAAAAAATAGCTCTGATTAGTTGCATGTTATGTATAAGTTAAACTGCCAACATTGACTGAAATTAGCCCTTTCTGAGGTCCAAGATTGGAGTAGCATTTGTAATACCATGTATTATGCATTGTTAGCAATATATGGAAGTGGCAGCTATAGAAATCCAGAGCCAAGCATGTTTAAGCAATGACCTGGGCCTGGGAACTTGGAGTTCTGTGGAAAAGCAGTAAAGCAGTGGGGTAGGGGGGAATGATTTGAACCATAAAAGTTATGGGAAGTTGGGGGGGGTCCCAGATGACACCCCTCCCCAATGCCTACTTTTCTTCATATGGATTGTGAATGAAGGTTTGCTACATTGTGGGGAAGAGAATAAATAGCAGAGTAGACATTTTATTTATTTATTTATTTATTTATTGTAGGTGTACCTAGACTGCTTCTCAAACAAAGATCCTAAAATGGTTCACAAAAACAACATCAAAATACTAACAATTTAATGAAAACCATCAGCAGTAACTAGGCTAAAATGCTAAAAGCAGCAATTAAAACAAGATTGAAAAGTCAGCAAAATATGGTTCTTGTAGGTTATCCGGGCTGTGTAACCGTGGTCTTGGTATTTTCTTTCCTGACGTTTCACCCGCAGCTGTGGCAGGCATCTTCAGAGGAGTAACACTGAAGGACAGTGTCTCTCAGTGTCAAGTGTGTAGAAAGAGTAATATATAGTCAGAAGGGGGGTTGGGTTTGATCTGAGTCATTGTCCTGCAAAGTATTAAAGGTAATGTGCAAATCATTGTCCTGTAAGTATCAAGATAATGTGCTAATGAGGGTGCGGTATGTTAATGTGGAACCATTGTATCCTGAAGTGATCTGTTAACATGTGGAATCCAAGGCTAATCTGCATGGCTATTGTGGACTGTAGTCTTTGTTAGTCTGGAGGTTTTCAGGATAGGAAGCCAAGCCTTATTCATTCTTAAACTATCTTCTGTTAAAGTTGTGCTGATGTTTATGAATTTCAATGGCTTCTCATAAACATCAGCACAACTTTAATTGAAAAGAAGAGAGTTTAAGAATGAATAAGGCTTGGCTTCCTGTCCTGAAAACCTCCAGACTAACAAAGACTACAGTCCACAATAGCCATGCAGATTAGCCTTGGATTCCACATGTTAACAGATCACTTCAGGATACAATGGTTCCACATTAACATACCGCACCCTCATTAGCACATTATCTTGATACTTACAGGACAATGATTTGCACATTACCTTTAATACTTTGCAGGACAATGACTCAGCTCAAACCCAACCCCCCTTCTGACTATATATTACTCTTTCTACACACTTGACACTGAGAGACACTGTCCTTCAGTGTTACTCCTCTGAAGATGCCTGCCACAGCTGTGGGCGAAACGTCAGGAAAGAAAATACCAAGACCATGGTTACACAGCTCGGATAACCTACAAGAACCAATGAACTCTGACCGTGAAAGCCTTCGACAATATTTCAGCAAAATATGTTGATAATAACAGTAAAAAGATAGAAACGTCTTCAGTTGATGTCTAATAGTAGATGCTAAGTGAATTGCTGCAAGAAAGAAATTCCATAGGCAAGACGCTGCTATGGAAAATGCCTTGTCTCTTGTGGCTGCTACGGAAAATGCCTTGTCTTAATCTTTAGGTGATAGAACACAGACAACAAGCCCTCTGATCTTGATTTAACATCCAGGCAGACCCATATGGGAGAAGACGATCTTTCAGATACTCCGGTCCTAGCCCATTGAAGACCTTAAAGGTAAGCATCACCATTTTGCTCACTGTCAAACTGACAACCAGTAAAGTCCTTTTAAAACTGGTGTCATGTATTCCCAATGATGAAATGCCATTACCAGGCTTGTGGATGAATTCTGCACTTGTTGGAGTTTATAAACAGCCTTAAAAGACAGCCCTATATAAATTGCATAGCAGTAAATTATAATCTGCAAGTGATCAGAGCATGAATGTGGGTCTGAATATAAATTCATCTGGGTGTGGCCACATCCCGCTTTTCCATAAATGGACACACTGATGAACCAATCAGCACCGGTGAAAGGCTTTACATGCCACAGTTGAGACCTGAATACCAATCCAAAAGGATGGCTCCATTAGTAACTCTAAACTGTGAGCATGTTCCTTTGAGGGGAGTGCATCTGCATCCAAAATAGGTTGATTCTGCAACCTATTTGGCTTTACTGTTAACCAGCAGCACCTCCATCTTCTCTGGATCATTCAGTTTGTTAGCTTTAACTCAACCCACTACCAACTACAAGTACATGTTCAGGACATCTACTGCCTCACCTGAGTTTGTTAAAAATAGTTGCTTGTCACCCACACATCTGTGACATTTTTTCCAACTCTGGAGTAGATTAAACAAAGAATAAGAGAGGCTAGATAGTAACTCCATGTCATGAGGAATAGATCTGTTTCTGTGGGCTGAAGAAAATTCCATCTAGCTCCTAACAAATTAATGTACGTCCTGTTAAGGAGAGGAGATTGAGAGATTCTATAGACAATTCACACAGCCAGGAACATATGGGATGCTTTTTGATTTCTGTCCCATTTCATTATTAATTAAAGGATCCATGTGTGTTAAGTGCTATCAAGTTACATCTTACCCTATAAAATAATGACCTACAAAATGTCCTATTCTTAATAGTCTTGCTTATTTCTTGCAGGAGAAGAGGAAGACCCAACATGAGATGGACTGACTCAATAAAGAAAACCATGGCCCTCAGCCATGGTTTCCTTTATTGAGTCAGTCCATCTCACGTTGGGTCTTCCTCTTCTCCTGCTGCCTTCAACTTTTCCTAGCATTATTGCCTTTTCCAGTGACTCAGTTTATAGACTCAATTTACTCGTTTTAGCTTCTAGGGAGAGTTCAGGCTCAATTTGATCTATTTGTCTTTTTGGCAGTCCATAGTATCTGTAAAACTGTCCTCCAACACCACATTTCAAAGGAATCAACTTTCTTCCTGACAGCTTTCTTCATTGTCCAACTGCCGCACTCATACATATTAATGGGGAATGGGCACACTCAATTTATAACTGGCAGAACACTACTGAATTCACTTTTGATTTACAGTGGTAAAAACAACAACAAAATGGGCTCGTGGTGAACCAAGGTAATCCATTCTCTTGGAATAATGTATAATCTAGCTATACCCCCACCCCAGACCCTCCACTTTTTCAGAGATTGTGTGAATTAGTTAGGAGACCTTCTGAATAGGCCCTCTTCATCCAGACTGGTCAGTCTTGGTGAGGCTGCTTGATACCATATCTCCTCATTCTGAAATAAACATTCACAATAATAAAAGTGTGGAAAGTCTAAAATCAGGGTGCTTCCTTCTACGCCTCAGCACATTGCCTCCATGAAGGGTTAATTCAGCCGGGCTCTTTTTGCTCCTGGTTGTTTTTTAAGAATCAGAGAGAATAGTTCTCTTGTTACAAACATGGCTTCTGGGCATTTGGTGATGCTTTCCCTTTTTTCCCTCTCACTGTACCACAAAGGAATCTTTTGTTCCCTCCTCCCAGACTCTTTTAACCCACCCCACACACACAGCTCCCGCCTCTTCTCCTTGATGGCTGCCAACTAACTACAGAATGGCAAAAAAAAAAAAAAAATGACCCATAGCATAGGGAGAGTTAGGATGAGATATGAGAGATCCTGGTTCAAATACCTTCTAAGCCATGGTGGTCATGGGGGGAGTCTTGGGAAAGCCATTGCCTCTCCAGTCTTTTCCACAGCATGAAAAACGTGAGTCCCCAGGCATTCCTCCCCCAACTTGTATCATTCGTTGTAGTCCTTATCCAGTATCACTGAGAAAGCACGGGTATGGTCAGGTGTGGAAAAAGGACATAATGTTTAGATGCAAGATATCACCATGCCAGAGTTTCAGAAGGCAACTACAGCATGCTGGCTATGTAACAAAAATCAATCTAATTTACACAAAATGTGTAAATAAGATGGATTTTTGTTACATAGCCAGTGTGCTGTATTTGCATTTGGAGAAGTCCCTGAAGGCCTTTTAAAAGTTAAAATTCTCTGTTACTTCCCATTTTGGTGACTACTGATTATTGTTTGTTTTACATTGATTCAGTTGTAGCTTTTAAAATAGTTTGAAAGCCACACTGAGTATTAACCTTAAATAAAAGGTAAGATGTAAATATTCTTAATGCATTTTAAAAGGCTGTAAATATGTCATAGGTATTTTTTGACTCAGTTCTCAGAAAGCTATCAAGGGAGTGGGGGCTGTGCTTAATTTTTGAAAACAAAAGAGCCAGTCTCAGGTGTGTACAGGAGCTCAGCCGCCTGCCCAGGAAAGACATCCTGCTCTTTAATTCTGTGAAGATAGACTGCAAGTGCTTAGTGGGGTGGGATGGGAGCTCCCCAGGTTTTTATTTATTTAAATTTTCATTGCGACATTACCTTAAAAATTCCAATTCCAATGGGAAACAAATAAAACCAGTTTTTTGGGAAAGTCATCTTATTGCATACCTTCTTTATTCTCTTGTAATAATCTAATTATCATTGACATGATCCAGGCACATTCATGCCACTTTCTTAATGTTGGTGCAGTTGGGTTGCTTCCACACTGGGTAGCTTGGATGCTAAAGGGAAGGGGGGGGGTTCTTTCTGCTTCCACATAGCATCATGGTGCACTTTACAACTTCTGGACTTCCTTTGATCTTTCCAAAGCCTGCTTTACTGTGAACTTTTTGGAAAGATCTCAGCAAAGGCAGGGGGCTTCCCTGTGGATGGGAAAGTCTGAATCTTTCCTGATCCTGCCCACATTGGCATCATTCTCCCCTGCACCATCAAGGGACTTTTTTTTTTTTTAATCAATTTGTCATTTACTGGTTTTTTAAAAAATCATGAAAAAGGCCCCCTTGCCCATGATGGCATGAGGGATCTGGCCACAGCGGCAGACTAAGGCAGGGAAAATGCTGTGCTGGATTCACAGTGGAAACAAGGAAATTAAAGAAAAACAAACTTGTTTTACTGAGTCAAATTATCTTCTAGAACAGTATCTCCAAAACAATCAAAAGTACCATTTGGGGGATATAGGGAACATCATATCCCATCATATCTTTGATTATCCTTGAAAATTATTTCCAAAATTTCTCTACCAACACAAAAAGTTCAGAATATATGTAAGAAGTTAGCATTTGCTAAATGACATCAACAAAAAAGAAGAAAAAATCCAGTCAGAGCTCCTTTTCATTATTATATATTAATTAATAATTAAGTATCATCAAGTTGCAACCAAATTACCCTCAAGGGATTTGCAAGGCAAGAGATGAACAGAGGTGGTTTGTCATTGCCTTCCTCTGCAGAGTGACCCTTGTCTTCCTTGGTGGTATCCCATCCAAGTACTAACCAGGGTCAACTGGTGAGATAGGGTTAACCTGGGTTATTCAGGTAGCTGAATATAATATTATATATTATTTCACATCTATTCCTTTAAAGAATGGCCATGGTAAAATATGGGACTAGCTGATGCCTGAAACCTGGAAAAAGAAATACAGTCCACCATCAGCTCAGAAAGCTCTTGAATTAGCTGACTGCCTGGGACTGCAAAAACAGGGTATTTGTCATGTGCCTGTCAGGCCACAAGACACTATTGCACTCAGTTTCCTGGATCACATTATTGTGTAGGCCTGTTCAGCAGTAACATCTTATACAGCTGTGATTCTCCAAAATTCTGATATCCTGCATCTCTCCACGCTAGCAGTGGCCGCTCAGTACTTTCATTAGTACTGGAAGTCTTCCTTTGTCTTCTTGGAATAGTTTTAATCTCATAAGTAAATGGCAATGGATTTATTTTCATGACCCTGTACTGCCTTTTAAGTCACTTGCTGTCCACAGTCACAAAAGATAACTCAAAGTTGATAATATAGTTCAGATCAGTAGTCTCTGGTGCAGGGAAGCTGTCAGGGGCATAAAAGGGCATCTGCTGAGGCCTCCTCACCAGCGGAGGAACCACAGCCAGCCCCTGCTGTCCACTCATGCTTCTGCTTCTCCTCTTTGCAGTTGTTGCTCACTAGCCCGTTCTCTTCAAGTGAGTGAGTAGTTACAGACTGGAGGAGAAGGAGCAGCTGCCACCTTTCACATTGTCCTCCTTCCTCTGTAGAGTTGCCAACTGCCAGGTAGTAGCAGGAGATCTCCTGCTAATTCAACTGAGATAGAGATCAGTTCACCTGGAGAAAAATGGCCGCTTTGGCAATTGAACTCTATGGCATTGAAGTCCCTCCCCTCCCCAAACCCAGCCCTCTTCAGGCTCCGCCCCCAAAATCTCCCGCCAGTTACGAAGAGGGACCTGGCAACCCTATTCCTCTGGCTTGGACCTAGAGGATGAGGGCAAATAAGTGGGCAGTGGCAAGGAGCAGGTACTCTGAGAGCATTTTGCCCAAGGGCCTCACCAAAATTAGGAACAAGCTCTACTTTAGCATCTAAACAGCAAGGCACCTCCACTGCCTCCAGAATGGTAACCACAGAGTGGTGTAGTGGTTAAGAGCGGAGGTTTCGAGTGGTGGAGTCTGATCTGGAGAACTGGGTTTGATTCCCCACTCCTCCACATGAACGGCGGACATTAATTTGGTGAACTGGATTTGTTTCCCCACTCCTACACACGAAGCTAGCTGGGTGTCCTTGGGCTAGTCACACTCTCTCAGCCTCACCTACTCACAGGGTGTCTATTGTGGGGAGGGGAAGGGAAGGTGATTGTAAGCCGGTTTGATTCTTCTTTAAGTGGTAAGAGAAAGTCGGCATATCAAAACCAACTCTTCTTCTTTGATGGTGATAGGCAATCTTCCTGTGGTGTTCATACAGGTAGAGTATCCCTTATCTGGACATCCCATATCTGGATTGATCAAAAAACTGGACCCTTTGAGCCGGCATGCAGGCAAATCTGTGCTGCCTGCTTTCAATGTTTCCTCTCACCTAAAAAAATAAAATACAGTGTACACTGCATCGCAGGTAGAGACTAAAAGCCTGCCATTGTTTGTTTGCTGTTGTTCTTGTTTAACAGCTGATAAAGGTATTCTGGTGAGATAGTTACACTTTTGCTTTCTGATGGTTCAGTGTACACAAAATTATTTAAAATATTGTTTTAAATTACTTTCAGGATATGTGTATAAAGTGTATATATAAAACATAAATTAATTTGGGTCCAATTCCCAGAATATCTCATTATGTATCCAAAATATTCCAATATACAGAAAGATCTGAAATACGGACCACTTCTGGTCCCAAGCAGTCCAGATAAGGGATACTCAACCTGTATTAAAATTGCAGGTTGAAGTTTGAAATAACTCAAGGAGCTCTGACTGAATGGTGTTAACTTTATGAGTAGTATCTTGTCTACTAAACACCTAAAGCTCCTTGATTGCCAAGAGATCTCAGGTGCCCTCTGCTCACATTCTGATGTTTGTAGGGTGCATTGCTTTTTCACCAAAAAAAATCACAAAATCACACAAGGTTGGAAGAGACCACAAGGGCCATCAAGTCCCACCCCCTGCCATGCAGGATCCCACAATCAAAGCTCTCCCAACAGATGGCCATCCAACCTCTGCTTAAAGACCTCCCCCTCCCCCCAAGGCAGCGCATTTTTAATGCAGCAAGATAAATTGGGTTGGCTTTTTCATTCCATCACATTTAACTTACCTTGTCATTACAGTGCCCATTGCACATGGCTTTTGACCATGAAGGTCCTATGACCCCTGCATAGCCTTTATGGTGGTTGAAGAGGACCCCCTCCTCCCACGTTCTCCAGTGGAAAAGCTGGCTTAATCCAACCCATTGTTTGGCTGCCATAGTAGAATAACCATGTTGATGGCATATAACAATGAGAATATCAAGGCTTTGTCTAGGGTTGTGCATATCAATATACCCAAACCGAAAATAAACTCGAAATTAGCCGTTTCGGCAATATATGGTTTTACTGAATACCAAAACCTGGGAATCTGCCCGAAGCCGAATAGGCGATTCCCAAAAAAGTCGAATATATATTTTGCTTTTTCGAGTTCGGCTATTCGCCTTTGCTCAGATGCATGGATTTTGCTTTCTCCCATTTTTCTATCTTTGTTTTTACTGGTTTTCATAGGGCCCCATAGTTGGGGCCCTTTTGAGGTATGGGTCATGTAATCGGAGCCAACTTGGTCTGACCAACCATCACCTTTTATTGGATTAATCTGGATCAAGCATAAAGGTTTTTTAAAAGGCGTGGCTCACGAAGTCCCAGCTGGAGGGATATACCCTCCAACTAAAAAGAACCAGTTTCAACAGCTGCGCAAACCACCAGACTTCTGAAGGAGACTCCCTCACCCACGCGGATGAGCAGTCTCCTTCAAAACAGCCACCATGGTTAAGACTTTGGCTGGCTCCGATATCACCACCCCCTCCCATGAAAACTTGCTTTCAAAAAGAAGGTTGTCCAGAGTAGAGGCTTCGTTTCCCTGCACCGTGACCATATCTTGAAATCAGATTTTTGATGACTATAATACTGTTCACAGGATGACATTTGCCACCAAAAGAAATGTTTTCCATGCCTTATTTTTCTTGCATTTAAGGCTTTCCCCTCAGTTTGGAAGTTAATTTGCATGGACATCATGCTATGCACCCCAGATACGAAGGGAGCCCCCAGACTTTGAGGCACCAGCCTGCCAATCAGTTTTTTCTGCCAGTTCTCAGCTACGCTGAACTTCTGAACCTGAAAACCGGTGGACAGCTTGGCTTGCAAATGCATGGAGGATGGGGGTGACCCCTTTGCTGGCCCATAAAATTGGACCCCCTGTCCCAAAGTTCACCAAACTTTGGTGTACTTCTAAGGAGAGTCCCTTGCAGCTATGCTGCAAATTTGGTGATTCTACCTCCAAAAATGGCCCCACAGGAGCTTTGAAAAAATCCCCATAGACTATACTGGACCTGATTTTTTTCAGTAAACCCAGAAATAAAGCCGAAACACCCCTTTACCAGTATGGGTATTTGGCTTATTCTGGGTTTACCAAAAAAAAAATCGGGCCCAATAAACTCAAACCCAAAATTTACTTCTTCTTTTTTTTACACAACCCTAGCTTTGTGTGTTTTAAATTCCCTCCAGACATAGTAAGTAACCGGACATAACTAAGCATATGAGATAAAATGCTACATGGTTCTACATGTATCCAGCAATGATCATGACTGAGAAGTGTAAGGAAACAACATCGATACAGAATCGAATGATTTCATAAAACAATTTTATGTTGAATTAATTGAAATCTTAAATCTAAAGAAGACATTTCTACCCCCAAACGTTTCCATGCTTGCATTAGTAGCTGCAATAGGTACCACATTTTTATTGTTGACAATCCTAAGTGACATGGCAGTAACAGAAGGGTTTCTTTCAAACAAGAGAGAGGAATTGTCTATGCTGTCAATGTTCTGCATCACTGCATGCATACCAAAAAACATGATTGCATCTTCCCATGAGCTTCTATCAGAGCATCATAGTCTAGAATGGTATGTATATCTGCATTGGTTCTGACCACAATCCACTTCCCATCCCTCTCTATTGTAATCTATGGACAATGCTGCATTATTGTGGAATAGTAATGAGAAGTTTTTGTGCGCAGGATACCAGCCTCAATAGCAAACCTCAATACTATATATTTTTAATTGAACTTTATAACTTATAGATAACATCAGTAGAAAAATGGAGAGTGCCGCTTCTATGTCATGGAACAAATAGGACATAGCTATGAGGAAATCCCTCATCCTTCAAGTCTTAGCCTCCAAAATTCTAAGTTCTCAGAGCCTTGAGAAGGCAGACTCCCATCCCCCCATGTTTCTTTTAACTGGCTTGACTGCTCTCAACATTATGTACCTCTTGGTTCATATTTAGTTCTTATCAAGCCAGGGTTTTTTTTAGGGGGTGTGTGTCCTTTTTTCGTTAAGAGTATACAGACATCCTTTCATGTTCAGAGTGGAGGCCAACCCTATTAGTGATAAATAGTTGCCTCTGGGAATCTAAGGGAAAGGATCAATTACTGCCCCCTCTGATTTGCTTCTCAAATAACACACACAAGCACAGGATTAGTTTGGACAAGGGTATGTTTGCTAAACCAATGAAGTTTTGTTCATATTGAAGAGACAAGGACCCAATCCAGTACAGACAAGGACCCAAGACATGACGGCATCACAACATACTGTCTTTAGGGAGGCTGTTTCTTTCACCACAGATACAGTCAACTAGAACTGCTTGAGTTGTTTTGCAAAGTTCACCAACTCTGTTCTGGAATCTAAAGGTCCAAAGCAATGGTTCTGAAATACTGTGTTGAGAAGAGCCATGAGATGAATTAGTATAGAAGAGCTACAAAGAAAATTGCCTTCCAACCTGCTATTAATAGAATTCAAAATAACTTCTGAAATAACCTTTCAGTTCCTTTGTTGTTGAATATTTACATTAAAAGATTTTTTTAAAAAACCATCCTTTTAATTTTTTTAAGCAGAAGGAGAGCAGATTGTGGATTCTTATTTAGATTACTGTAGATGAATCAAGAAAGGCGGGGCATGGAGGACTAAATAAAGCCAATGAGATCACATGTTCCGCTTTTTTATCTGCTTTTCTCATTCCCCTTTTGAGTAACAAGGCCTCCATTGATACTAAGCAGGAAAGAAGTAGGGAGGGCAGAGGAAAGGGGGTGTTACTGTCACCCCAATGGCCCCCGGTCACTTCTCCACGCTCCTTAATGTGATGTTCCCACCGACAGAGAAAGGCAGAAAAACATAGTGATCTCATGATTCCAGACTTGACTCATGCAAACAACACAAAGGGACAGAGGGAGATGAGATGACCCAGAGCAGAGAGTGTAATGGGAAGAGAGTGGGAATGTGTTTGAGGGGACAGGTGCAAGAGTAGAAGGGAGCTGGGGGCAGAAGTCGTGCCAGGTAATCGAACTCTGGGAGTGGAGTGCAAGAGAGGTTTGTGACGACAAAATAGGAAGAATGAGATGGAAAGAAGATGAGAGAAGATTTAGACAGCTTGGTTGTAGGCCACGAAAGGTAAAGAAGACTAGAGAGATTAAAATGTACAACAGGAATATATGCTTTCCTGTTAGCATCTGAGCAGATCCAGCACCCAGAGTGCAATATCTTGTCTACCACAGAGTGGAAAGGGGGGCGACAAATCTCTGTTGTCCAAGAAACTAAATAAGGGTAGAGGGACAACTACTATAGTGTTCCCCTTTACTATATATGGGTATGAAAGTTGGACAATGAAGAAAGCTGACAGAAAGAAAGTTGATTCCTTTGAAATGTAATGTGGTGGAGGAGAGTTTTACGGATACCATGGACCACTAAAAAGACAAATAAGTGGGTTCTCAATCAAATCAAGCCTGAACTCTCCCTAGAAGCTAAAATGACCAAACTGAGGCTATTGTATTTTGGTCACATTATGCAAAGACAAGTCACTGGAAAAGACAATAATACTAGGAAAAATTGAAGGCAACAGGAAAAGAGGAAGACCCAACATGAGATGGATTGACTAGGTAAAGGAAGCCATGGCCCTCAGTTTGCAATACCTGAACAAGGCTGTTAGTGATAGACATTCTGGAGGTCATTAATTTATAGGGTCACCTTAAGTCAGAAGCAACTTGACAGCACTTAACATACACATACACAGAGGGACAGCAGGCAATAGCAAACCATCTCTGTTTGTCTCTTGAAAACCTTATGGAAAACCAGAAGGACAACGGAGAGAGGTGGAGCAAGATAAGAGTGGTAATTAACTCATATGAATGCAGATTGCATACTTTTAAAATATTGATGGTCTAAAATCAAGCCAATCTAGCTGATAATGAGCCTTCCAGAGGTTTTTGGCACTGGCCAAGTGAAAGGGTCGATTCAAAGATGACGAATAAGGGGGTACATACTGCAGATTTATAAAATCATGCATGGGAGTGACAAAAGTTAGAGATAACCTTTTTCTCAGTGCCCCATAATAGTAGAACTCAGAGGCACATAATGAAGTTCATGGTCAGTACATTCAGGACTGACAGAAGGAAGTACTACTTCAGTCAAGGAGCAATTAAATTCACTGTCACTGAATCTAATGATGGTCACAAGCATAGATGGCTTTAAAAGGTGATTAGACAGATTTATGGAGGAGAGGTCCATCAATGGCTACTAGCCATGGTACTAAAGGGAACCTCCACATTCAGAGGCAGTAAGCTTCTGAATATTAGGCCTAGGAGGCAACAAAAGGGGAGGCCTTATCCTCTGTGCCCTTTTTGTTGGCCCTCCAGGACAATTGATTGACCACTGAATGTAATAGTTGCTAGACTAAATGGACTACTAGTCTGATCCAGTCAGGCTCTTATGACTCAAACATGGTAAACTAATACAAAGTTCCACTAGCCTGAAATCCTATCTTTATACCACAATTAGTAGATTCTTCACTACCTTGAGGTATTTTCTTCTCCTCCAGCAACAGCAATTAACCCATCGTATTTGGAAGAAAGGTTTCTTCATCTGTTGGAGTAAGTTTGCAAATGGAAGTTCATGGACCTAGTACCCTTTGCCACCATGACCTCTGTCCTTATCACTTCAGCAGAGTCGGTCTGCTATCCCAGACAGCTTCATTATTTCAGGCTATTGGGCTGGATCCAGGCTGAAATTTCCATTGGCAGAACAGAACTTTCTTGCCTCTCCCCTCCCACCAATCTTCACAAAATGTTGCTCCTAGGGAATAGGGGCCCCTGGGGAACAACATGAGGGGTTGTACCGTGGGAAATACTAGATTAGTCTTGATCCAACCCATTAATTGACACCTCCAGAAAAAGTGGTCTCATTTCTACAGGGAAAAACTGTATTTAGTTTGCTTTATTGGGCTGAGGCCTCACTGGGGTAACACCTTCACAGAATTCATGTTTACAATGGGGGAAAGTGTGCACAATATGGCAGGGCAATTCTTAAGGGAAAAGATACAGCCTCAACCCACACTTGTAAGAAAAGGTTACCTGAGCACTCCTGTGCTAGAGGGGACAGTAACGAAATGCTCATTCACTGACCTACTCTACCAATGCATTCTACCCAGTGGGACAGTGAGTATGACATAGGACTTGTCTAGCAGGCAAAGGTAGATAAGGCTGAAGTCAGGTCCTAAAATGGAGGCTGCTGAAACAGCAGGGGTGCTGTCCATAAGGTATTGAGCTAACAGCTAAAATCTCTGTTCTTTTCCTTTCCCCCAAAAAAAATTACATTGAAGGAATCAAATTTTTCGCAGCCCTCTCTGCTGTGGTGCTATTAGGTGACCTTCTGACAAAGTGTTTCTGCCATTCAACTCAGAGTACAATAAAGCAATTAAGTTCTGACCCTTTGCTCTTTGTACCCACATTATGCAGTAACATTCCCCCTTACAGAAGAGGGTGGGGGCTTGTTTTAAACTATTCCTATTTAATTGAGACACAGAGTATAGGAAGGAGGGAATAGCTGTAAAACACAAGAGGAAGTGAAATGCCACTCATATGGAAAACAATGTGGCAGAGACAATAGGCCTCCCACACACTCAGTTCCATCATGGCTCACTACTTCTTGGCCCTCGGCTATCCTTATTTTGAGATATGCAGCTCTGTCAGGGTCCTAGTGGTCACACAATGCCTTCCAACAATCTTCCTGTCTAGGCCAGGACGTTATGATCACATCATAGATGATGGATATTCCTTGGTCTATAAATCCTGACAGCAAAGAACTGACGCCACAGATCTGCAGTGTATCTGTTTTATTTTATTTCTAGCCTACCCTCAATCCTCAGCCAAGGCCTGGCTCAGGGCAGGTTGCAACAAATTCATTCCAATAAAACAATAAAATCAATACGTCTCTTAATTAAAATTATTAAAACAGATATGAATATAAGTTAATTAATATAAGCCAGTGTGGTGTAGTGGTTAAGAGTGGTGGTTTGGAGCGGTGGATTCTGATCTGGAGAACTGGGTTTGATTCCCCACTCCTCCACATGAGCGGCAGACTCTAATCTGATGAACCAGGTTGGTTTCCCCACTCTTCCACATGAAGCCAGCTGGGTGACCTTGGGCTAGTCGCAGCTCTCTTAGGGCTCTCTCAGCCTCACCTACCTCACAACGTGTCTGTTGTGGGGAGGGGAAGGGAAGGGGATTGTAAGCCGGTTTGAGTCTCCCTTAAGTGGTAGAGAAAGTCGGCATATAAAAACCAGCTCTTCTTCGTCTTAAACACATCAATGACGTTTAATCAACAGAACAGTTGCTGGAAAATTCAGAAAAGCAGTTGGAAAGCCACACCATTAGTAGGAAGGCCAGCATTGATGACAATTTGCGGCTGCCCTCAACCATAAGCCTGGTGGAACAACTCCGTCTTACAGGCCCTGCAGAACCCGCAGGAAGGGAGTTCCACCAGGCTGTTAAAGACAGCCACACATTCCTAGGGTCGGGGACCACCAACAAGTTGGTATTGGTAGGACATAATGTTCTTTGGGGATATACCAGGAAATGCAGTCCCAAAAGTACGAAGGTCCCAGACCGTGCAAGCCTTTTTTTATCTAGATGTCATATTTGACCCTTATATTTTTGTGTCGGAACAGAGTATGGGGAGTTTTAGGAAAATATAGATTACAATATCCTCCCTTCCTCCATCAGGCTTTCCCCCTTTGGAATTCACTGTAGAAACAGAGGAGAAAAGGCTTACGCTACAAAAATAAGACTGGATATTTTTATTCACCACATTAGAGAGATGTGAGGTGTTCTCATACGGAAGTCCAGTGAGGTGATGAAGCAGCCACCATCTTGGTCGATGACCTGAAGAAAAGTTGGCTTCTGAGTGCTTTCTTTCGAGACTGTCTAGCTGCCCCCACAGTTTGACAAATGCTTTGAAATTTAACTGAAAGGAGCAAGAGGGATGATTTCCTTCTTAGCAGGGGTGGAAAAGTTGTCTCCTTCCTACGCAGGCCCAAGTGGGTGTGAGGCCATCGAGGGAAATCTGTGATGGGTAGAGCAATGCCGCCAAACAATTGAGCACTGTCCCAAAGCACTGCGCACCCCAGCCTCCCGAACAAAAGGCTCACACACAAGGGACCTGACTGTGAAGCTTCCATCTGCTTTCATCAGTGACCCCTGGGGGGCAGGCAGGTCACGAGGTCATCCCACTTAAACTTAAATTTTTTAGCCAGAAATAGAGTCGGGAAGTGGGAAGTGGTGGCCTAGCACAGGGGTCCGTACTTCATGAGGGGAATCTTGGACTAAATCACTTCATTTGTTTTTCATCAGATTCAGTCCCCCCGCCACCCATTAATAAAAAGAGGGTGTCATTATGAATTACAGCCCCTCTTAACAAGACCCTTTTACATTTTGAAGGTGAAAATGTGATGCATTGAGAGGATAGCTAGACCCATGAGTAATGAGAGCAACCTCCAGTCCAGCTTCTTACCCTTTGGGTTGGCCAATCCACAAATCTTCTCGAGGGGTACTTTGACCTGCAGAACCCCTGACAGATCCCTCAGGGCTTCTGGAGGACAGCGTCATGCCAATTTCCTCTTCTTTCCCCAGTTTTGAGCCCAGCCGTTACATATCCATGCTGACAGATATATGATTTGCAGAACTGACAACACGCTCCTTCACATCTTTGGCAGTGGCTTGCAGGAGATTGTGAACCAAACATTTTTCAGATTTGCAGATGACACAAGAGCAGGAAACACTGCAACGATTCAAGAGGACAGGATTAAAAATTAATACAATCTTAATTTTAGGGGCACAGTTTTCAAAACAGTCAGAAGAAACAGAAAAGCTGGGCTGATCATTAGGGTTGCCAGCCTCCGGGTAGTAGCTGGAGATCTCCTGCTATTACAACTGATCTCCAGCTAATAGAAATCAGTTCACCTGGAGAAAATGGCCACTTTGGCAATAGGACTCTATGGCATTAAAGTCCCTCCCCTCCTTAAACCCCATCCTCCTCAGGATCTGCCCCAAAAACCTCCCTCCGGTGGTGAAGAGGGATCTGGCAACCCTACTGATCATGATAAATTGAAATCCAGCAAGGACAAATACAGTTACATGTAGGAAAGAGGAGCCAACACAGATAAGACCATAGCACTGCCTTGGAAGTTGTACTGGTTAACAAACTGAAATAGACCTCACAATGTTAAGCAGTGGTTTTAAAGGCCAGTGTCATTCAGGGCCTGCTTAACATTGTTGACTCAATGGCTTGGGGCCAGGGTACTTGAAGGGACTGCCTCCTCCCATATTGCCAAGCCTACCAGTGAAGATCTGACTCACAAGTTGTGCTCTCTGTGTCCCCATCCTTCAAGGTGAGGTTGGTGGCAACCAGAGACAGGCACCTCGCTGATGCAGCTTGCCCTCTTTAGGGCACCGTGCCAAAAAACTAGGGTTGCCAACCTCCAGGTACTAGCTGGAGATCTCCTGCTATTACAACTGATCTCCAGCCAATAGAGATCAGTTCACCTGGAGAAAATGGCCGATTTGGCAATTGGACTCTATGGCATGGAAGTCCCTCCCCTCCCCAAACCCCACCTCCTCAGGCTGTGCCCCAAAAACCATTTCCAAGACCTAATCAGAAGGGAAGGGCCTCATGTGGAATATTCTGTTCATTTCTTGGGGCTACAGATAAAGAAGAATCTTTTATGGCCAATTCAGAGTTTACATGGCAGATGCTTCCGCCATTTATTCAATGATGTTCACTGTGGTGAATACTGTAAAAAGTGAAAGGGAGCTGTATGCCACAACCAACCTGGTGGACCAAACGTCAACGCTTTGCAGGGTGGACTCTATGGCATTGTACCCCACTGAGGTCCCTGTCCTCCCCAGGCTCCATCCCCAAATCCCCAGGAGATTCCCAACCTGGATCTGGTAACTCAACCTTCCCCATCCTCCACCAGTGGCCAGAGGGGACCTGGCAATCCTACGGTGGCCCCAATCCATAGCACAATAAGTGAGAGTGTGAGGAGAAGAGAAGAGGATGCAGTGGAGGAGAGGCAGGAAGTTTTGTAACAAAATTAATTTTCAAAAAAATGAACATGAATTAATGCAATGACAAGTGGAGCAAAAATTAACAGTTTTTTTTTGCTGGGGGGGGGGTGCACACCTCTTATGTAAACTATGAATAATCCCTGAAAGTTGGGATTTTGAAGTGTGACTTATGCCTGATCTACTAGATCAGCACTTCAACATCAGTCATGTTAAGATTCAATTAACAATTGGATTGACAGCAATTTCAAACACATTATCCCAATTAGTCTTATGAATAGGCCTGTAAAATAAGTCAGCATGATCCCAAATTGCAGTCAAGGGGCTGAAGCTGAGAGAGCAGGTACAGTATTAGGTGATGTTTAAACCAGGAAATTTCCAGCTTCTGGTTGCTACTACACAACAACTGCTCTCATACAGGAAGCTCATCTTATGAGAATCCATGTGGATCTGGGGTTAATATGCTAAAGAATGGACAAGGTAAAAAAGTGGAAAATCCCCCAGCTCCATCATTACACAAAACTTTGGGATTTTTGTTAGTCTGATATAAGAACCATTAAAATGTGGAGAACCTAAGAGGAGGGTGGAAATCAAAGTTTGACCATGCAGTCATATGGACAGCTTAACTGCCCCAGAGTATCATGTCTGTGGACAGAGAAAATGGATAACATCCACTAGTCAGATACTAGAAATTAGTGGTATAAATGATGTTATATGTTATAAATGATGATAAAAACACATCAGATAAGTTGAAGATGACCTGAACTGCACGTATGGCTCATCAACAGAATATTAGCCAATATTAAGAACATAAGAAGAACCCTGCTGAAGGGCCAAATAACAGGGCATAGAGCCAAGGCCTTACCAACAATGTCTCCTAGCATTGGTATTAAGAAGATTGCTGCTTGTGTATGAGTGAGTTACCGTCAGTCTCTGTAGCTATTAGCCCCTGATGGACCTATCTTCCATGGATGTCTAACCCCTTTTTATTAATATGGGGGTCTAAATTTCCATGTGGAACTTCCTAGAAGATAGTAAAGAAGCAGCTTAACTCTGCCCTTGATAATAGGAGAAGATGAAGAAGTAAGGAATGTGTAGAAAACCCTCTGCATGATCAAAACCAGTCTGCTTGATTCTTGAATTTTTCTCCATTAATAAACCGGTGCCGATAAACTCATCAGTTCTGTTATCTGAAAAACCTTATTATATTTATTGATTTATTTAACTTATACCCTGCCCTCCCCAGCCAAAGGCCGGTCTCAGAGCGGCTATATATATAGCATAACAAAGTGATTTTGCACCAATGTGGTTGGTTCACCAAATGCATTTCACTTCTTGTAATAATACAATATACCAAGAATAAACACTTTGTTTGAATAAAACCGCAGTGTAAGTGCTTTTCTATCTTTTTCTGCCTTTTAGTTTTGTTTTTCCACTGACCATCCAGCCTGATGAAGAGTTCTGGAGAACTTGAAAGCTTGCTCACACCTTTGTGATTCTTTGGTACATTTTTATACTGCAGACTATTATTTCCAGAGTTCTCAAGTGTATCCACAAGATGGCACTATACTACCAGAAATGAAATTCAAAACCCTCCTGGAGCTGAAACTGATATTTGGCTCATTGTTCTCTCTTGACTGCTTCATGAAGAAGAACCTGGAGGCTATAGCGAAGAGATATTGTCTATGTACATACTTACATTGCAAGCCTCTTTTTCCAGAACGAAAATAAATAAATGCGCAGGCACATTTGCAATTGTTTCTTTCATCCCCCCCCACTGTAGGAAAGAGTTCCTGTAGTTCCGTTTTCAAGTTTTCTCATAGTTTTCCGCAGATTTCCTCGCAACAGGTATGAGAATCAAAACATAAGGAATATCACCAGTAACAGTGATGGAGAGAGGAAACTATCCTATCTGCGGTGATAATGGAAAGTGCCGTCAAGTCACAGCCGACGTTCAGAGGTGGTTTGTCATTGCCTGACCCTGATTTTCCTTGGTTGTCTCCCATCCAAGTACTAGTCAGGGCCGCCCTCTGCTTATTTTCGAGATCTGATGAGATCAAGTTAGCCTGGGCTATGCAGGTCAGGGCATCCCATCTATAGTCCTGCCTAAATTTCACTGTATACAGAGAGCTCTTGAGCATATTGGCTGTCCAATTCATTTCACTGGAGGGAGCAGAGTTGCAGGTACAAGGGAGTATTTATTTATGCAGTATTTTTAAATACCTCCCTTCTTCCAAGGGGCCATCGGAGATCTAGTTCTACATCATTCTTCCATCCTCCATTTTATCCTCACAAAAACTCTACAAGGGAGGTTAGTTTGAAAGAGACCAGTAACTGGCCTGAGGTCATTCTCAGCAAGCTTCATGGCAGAGTGGGGATTTGAACCGGGGTCTCTCAGATACCTTAACCACTGTACCATGCTGACTCACAGCTCTATTTGTCCAGTGAAATGAAGGGGGCATCCCTAATAAGCGGAGAAGAATCTGGTATACCCATTTAAAAAACATCCTTAGCCATAAGAACTGCATGTAAGCATTCTAGTTGCTTTGCTTTTGTTTTCTTTTTAAGTCACTGTTTATCTACAGCAGGGGATTTGGTGGGGTGCTGTTCCCCTTGAGCCCATGGTTTTCAATTCCCAAGTTGATGAGCAGTTCTTCAATGAAAAAAATTAATAGTGGTGGAGAAGCATTCTGAAAAGGCCATTTTCTGTTCACTACCAACCTCCCCCTGCAATATGCTGTCATCAGGCATGTTCTAGGGCATATTGTCAGCTTAAAGAGGGTCAGGGGACAGCCAGTGCCCAGTTACTGGTCAGAGTGTTGAACTAGGATCTGGGAGAAACAGGTTCGAATTTCCACTCTGCCATGGATGCTCGGTGGGTGTCCTTGGGCCAATCACTCTTAGTCTAACCTTTTTGCAGTAGATGGCAGTTCTGTGGCAGATGTGCAGGGAATCCCTCAGCAGAGACGTTGATGTGGAAAGTTCTCTTGGTCATACAGAGTTTGAAATTACTGCTTTAGCCAAGAATAGATCCTCATCCTGGCCCAGTTAGTTGGAAGAATAAGCTTCTTGTCCTCTGTTCATTATGTCAAGTTTTTTCCTACATCACCCTGACCATTCAACATGGGTGGCTTCACCTTTAAATGCTTTGATCAACATGGCAGCAAATGTGATTTAATGATGCCCACAAAACTTTAAGCACTGAGGGAAAGAAAAATTATTGTTAACAAAGCCATGTTCCACACACATTTCTATATAAAAGAGTTGTGCTCTTCATTGTGTCAAAAGTCAGGTCACAGAAGACTCTTGGTTCACCAGACATTCTACAGTGGCAGGAAAAAAATGACAAACAACAGGCGATCTTTTTGATTTTCAGAAATCAAAGCACTCTTTCAGCCCCTGGACCCTTTAACCAAGGTAAAGACACTTTAAAACATTTCACTGTTAAACTGTGCCTCATTCTGGAGGAGAAGGCCATGTAACCATATTGTGCAGTATATTAAAAAGCTGTGTGGTTCGGCATACATCTGGATGGAGGTTTTTATAATGCAAAAATGTCACGTCTGTTTCTTTCATTGGGCAGATTCAACAGCAAGAGCATGAATTACCCAGTGTCACGGACTGAATCACAACAGTAATTATCACAAAATCTACAATTTACTGAACATTCACCATCATCCTCTTCCAAAAAAATCCCTTTATTAACTATTCAAAGTTTAAATTTCAATACAACTTGCCACTTTAAAAACATGTTTACTTTTTAGTCTGAAAGATCACCCTTCTTTACATTAGTCCTACAGTGGTATGCAGCATCAATGAACTGCACTGCCACGTTCACTGAAAATGTAAGGCATTTCCTCCAAAAAGCACTGGGATCCAAATATACTAATTGAGCTACTGCATTCTGAGAATTACATTCTCAGTAACAGGGATCTTCAGTACTAATGAACTAGGTGTCTATGAGCAAGCACATCTCTTTGCCAAACTTCTCTTATGAATGTAAGAGCCCTGCTGGATCAGACCAATGGGCCATCTAATCCAGCATCCTGCCTCACACAGTTGCCAACCAGCTGCTCTAGGGAGCCAACACACAGGGTGTAGAGACCAAGGCTTCCCCCAATGTTTTCTCCTAGCACTGGTATCTAGAGGTTTGCTGTCTCTAAATATGGAGGTTCCACAATGGCTAATGACTATATTCCAAAACCTCTCCCCCACTATTGGCAGGATTGATGGCATTAGAGAGCAGAGAAGGTCAGAAGGATGATAAACTGAATAGGAAAGGCCTTTGGCCTCTCACATGGAACGTAGATCCCATGTAAAAAACACAGGGGGGAAACAGCCCCTAGACAACTCTTTCCTGTCCCCTACATGCGCTGTAAAAATTCAGTTCTTAAAGCAAACAACTGAAATATGACAAAGATTTCAAACATTCCCACCCTTTGGTGGACGTCCCTCATTTTGGCTGTCCTATTTTCTCTGATACTCTTGTAAACATGGTGTTTTTAAACTTAATTAAAAACTGAATTTATTCTATTGTTCCCTACCACCATTCTGAATTATTTCCGTGCTTTACATTCTGATTGCAGCCTCTAGCGTTCTATCACTGTACTAATCCACATCATTTCTTTTTTCTATGGCAACTGTTATCACCCCTTCATCTATTTCTATACTGATGAGTTTAGGTTTAAGAAATCATTTCTATAGAAACTAACTGTATGCTTTAAAACATGTTTTTATTTTGATATGCTGTAGCTGAAATGCTTCAAAACTGGCTAAATCGCTTTCTTCTCAAAGCGAGCACTGATTCGCCGATCCCCTTGCTCTGGATTCTGTATGGGAAGATAATCCCCACGTTCCTTTTCCAAGCAACATCTGTGGTCCTGGTGGAATAAAATCAGTTCTCCACCTGTCCATTTCTGGATCAGCAACACTAAACAGGAGGCTGATGTGGACAGGGGTATTCATGGCTACTAGTTAAACTGGATACTAGTCATGATGCATACCTATTTTCTCCAAGATCAGAGGAGCATGCCGAATATATTAGGTGCTGTGGAACACAGGCAGGATAATGCTGCTGCAGTTGTCTTGTTTGGGGGCTTCCTAGAGGTACCTGGTTGGCCACTGTGTGAACAGATTGCTGGACTTGATGGACCGTGGTCTGATCCAGCATGGCTTTTCTTATGTTCTTATGTGGAAGGGATCAGATGCATCATTAGTTGGGGGCTGGGGAATCTCCAGCTCTCCCGCTAACTGGGACTATGCACAATAGTTAACTGTCATTTTGTTCCATTATATTTTTCCACAGTCCCAAAGTACACGTCCAGGACACCGCAAACTCCCATCTTAACACAGAGATTTTAAAGTGTGTGCCAGTTCTTTATGAATACAAACTGCCTGGCATTTGAGGCAATTCTTCCCGATTCACTAAAGGTGATCCAAGCGTGCTGCCCGATTCTATGCACGTTTGCCCAAAAGAAAGCCTTAGTGAATGCAATCGGAGCGACTCCCAAGCAAGCGGGCGTAAGGACTTAGCTCCTAGGCACCTTTGCTCACAAGAAAGGGGACAGTGCTTAGGAAGCGCAGCCTTACTATGACCTTAATTCACAGTGGATAGCCGGGTTAGTCTGTCTGCAGTAGTAGAAAAGGAGTCCAGTAGCACCTTAAACATATTTTCTGGTAGGGTATGAGCTTTTGGGAGCCACAGCTCACTTCTTCAGAAGTATCTGAAGAAGTGAGCTGTGGCTCCCGAAAGCTCATACCCTACCAGAAAACATTTTTGTTAGTCTTTAAGGTGCTACTGGGCTCTTGCCCTTTTCTACTACTGTGACCTTGTGGCATTAGAATAATGCAACAGCACAATTCCCAGGGTTGTGCTCTGACTTATCGGCCTGTGATCCTTCACTGCAATTTTCCTCCCCGCCCTACTTCGCTCCCCCGCCTTTTCCTCCCTCACCTTCCCCCTCCCCACTTACTGGGAGACGCCTAGGCCCCGCCCATCCTGCCCCTCCACTCCCCCCGTCATTGTGACGTCGGCGCGCTCCATCTCTGTTAGCGCACCAGCCCGCTTTCTCTTCCCCTACCCGATCACACCTGCACTGGTAATATCGCGAGAAATGAATCAATTAGCGGATTCCTTTCCCCCCTCGATCCGTCACCGCCGAGGAGGCGGGACTAGGCGGGCGCTGTAGGCGGCGCCTTCCGGCCAGGTTTGGTACTGACGTGGAGGATCCAGCGGGGGGGGGGGGCTCTGAGTGACAGGTGGAGAAGGAGAGAAGACCCGAGGCAGGTGGACGCGGATGCTGAGCTCGAGCCAGGCGCTTCCGGTGAGGGAGAGGGCAGGCAAATACCCCCCCTTTCTGAGGTGGGTGTGGAGATAAAAGCTGCTCTCTCTTTTAGGATGGGGGAGGAAAAGGGGGTCCCCAGGGCTAGCTGCCTTATTGCCCCCAATCCGACTTAGGGCCATCCAGCCTTGCCACAAAAGGAGGAACCAGTCTGCCTGCATCTCTTCCTCCTTAAACAAACTGACCCAAGTTTGCCCAGTCCTCAGTGACAGCTGACTCCTGTGGGGCTTCTTTGTCCAAAGGTGCCATGGGGGGTGGGGGCAAAACCAGCCTGGCCTCTCTTTTGGCTCGGTGTGCAGAAATCAGTAGGTCGGGCTTTTCACAGCATGCAGTTAAGCATGAGCGTCCACATTTTCATCTTGCCCTTCCTCCAAGAAACTCTGGGCAGCATGCTTGTTTCTCCCCATATAAACTTGGAAGAAACGAACTGTTAAATCAAACGTGTGTTCTAGTATGTTTTCCATTTGATTTCTACACACTGCCATTGGGGAAAAATTAAACCACTCACAAAAACCGTTTTTGATATTGAATGTACACTGGTATGACCATCTTAACCTGGTATTACATGCCTGCAGGTACATTAATGTGCATAAAAATCTGAAGTAGGAACAGAGTTTTGAATCCCTTTTCCTGCTTTTTGGATCATATTGTGAAGCTGCTGTTTGGTGTTAGCTGCATCCAGGTATGAAATGGGGCTAACCAGCCAGTCAGATCTGGTTTTGATGTTGTTTTGAATGCTGGAATTAAGAAGTACAATGTGTATTTCAGGGTATGACATTGTATTTACCTAAAGTGAGACTTATGTATTCTAGAGCCCTTATCCAACACATAAATGTATGTGTGTGTAAAGTCCGTCAAGTCACAGCTGACGTATGGCAACCTTGTAAGGTTTTCAAGGCCAGAGACTCACAGAGGTGGTTTGCCATTGCCTTCCCCTGTACAATAACCTGGAATTCCTTGGTGGTTTCCCATCCAATTACTAACCAGGGCCAACCCTGCTTAACTTCTGAGATCTGATGAGATCAGGCTAGCCTGCGCCCCCCACGTCAGGGCCAGAAATCTTAACAGGTGGTCACTAATATTGATTTCCTAAATGACTACTATTTCTTCCTTCTATAGAATATTGAACAAAAAATCTGTTTGGGTAGGTGAGAAGTTTATTTCTGTGTTTCACGTTGTGCAGGGAGTGGGTTTGTGTTGAAGCAGGTTCCTTCGTAAAAGCCAGGACTCTGGCATATGCAAGAAAAACAAACACCAATTGATGTTCTGCATTTATGAGATGTATTTACCAATACTGATTATAGGCTTTTCTCGTTTCTAGGTAGTTCAGGGTAATCAGCACCTCCCACGAGTGGGCTTCAGTCAGTTGGAACAATGTTTACCGACTTGGACTTTGACATTGAGGAGGATAAACTGTAAGTGCTTCACTCCCCCTGACTTCTTTTTCTACCAATGGTACAAAAAAGACTTGTTCAAATAAGGCGTTATTACTGCCAGCCTTGCATACTTGTGGACAACGCACCTTCACAGCAACTGTCCTCATATTGGAAAATGGTAGAAATAAGACACTGAAAAATAAGCTATTGTAGCATGTCCTTTGAGAGTCAGATTTAGGGCTGGTTTACAAATTGTGTTTAAGGATTGATTCAGTTGATGCAGAATTTCTATGTGCTTGGATTGGCTGAGTGCTTGAGAGTCATGTGTATCATTCCACAAATAGCAGTTATAGTCATCATGAGCTATATGTGAACTTTATAGTTGTTCGTTCAGACTCTGCATCTCTAGATCTTAATAGCTGATAGGGGTGGTATACTTCAAGTCCTGATATGGGGGATGAGCAAAAGCTTTTCAGCATATCCTAATTGTTTACAAGAAGGCTTGATGCACCACTGAAACTTCTTAACAACGGTGAACCTTTCAATAATAGCTCTTCAATAATAATATTCAAATTACCCAGTATGGCTGCTATCCTGAGTATACTTACATGGGAGAAATCCCATTGAACTCTGTGGGATTTGCTTCTCAATAAATAAGTGTAATAGTGCACTTTCAAAATAGTATCTGTAAAAAAAATTCTATTTTTTATTTATGCCCTGCTATTCTCCTCAGTGGGGACCTAAAGTGGCTTGCTGTGTCATTCCTCCCCCTCCCAAATGGCTTCAAAACTTCTGGAAATTTTATATCTCTGTGTGTGACCCTTGTTGCCAAAGGAATGAGCATTTTACATAATATGGGTTTTAACATGTATAACATTTGTGGTTTAAAAAAATATATGTTAGAACAGTTGTTGATAGCAATTTTAATGTGTTTGTATGCCTCTGTTTCATTGTAGGGGTATTCCCACTGTGCCCGGGACAGTGACATTGAAGAAAGACAGCCAGAATCTGATAGGCATCAGCATAGGGGGAGGAGCCCAGTACTGTCCTTGCCTTTATATTGTTCAGGTTGGTACTTGTGGGAGAAGAGCATATGGCCTTTGGAAAGGAAAAGTAGCAGTTGCACACAGGGTAACACTGAACCTGGCAGTTTTGAAGACAGATTGGAGTTCATGTTGGTGCTGGAACTCTGCCAGTAACAGTCCTTCATGTAAATACAAAAAAAGCCTCTGTGTGCCTTTGTCTGCTCTAGGACAGCTTCAGTGATGGCTCTGCTCGTGGCTTAGTCCAAGCATAATGGGATTGGGGGGTCCTACCAGTTTTTCTGCTAGTGAAAGAGGGAGAAATTGCCACTTTTGATCAATGAAAAGGCTTTGCCAGGGACTATGGGACCCACATGGGCAAAAGCCACCCAGGACAGGGCAATGAAGAAGGGAATTGAGCCAGAAGCAAAATAGCTGGTAGGATCCAGCCCCATATATGCACTTAGTTACTGCTTATTTCCTTCTTTCACTTGTTCCTACTTCTACCTTCTGTTATGTGTTGACTTACTTAGGTGTTTGATAACACTCCTTCGGCTCTGGATGAAACTTTGGCAGCAGGGGATGAAATCACAGGGGTGAACGGGAAGTCGGTCAAAGGGAAAACCAAAGTGGAAGTGGCCAAAATGATACAGGTGGTGAAGGTGAGAGGAAGTGGTTATTGGAGTGCAAAGCATGCTTTGCTGCTCTCTCCACAAAAGCAGGTCCTTTTTCTCAATTCCGGAATGATAGCTCTGGTTTCTGCTGTTCCAGGGAGAAGTGACAATTCACTACAACAAACTCCAGGCTGACCCAAAGCAGGGCAAGACCTTGGATATTGGTATGTCATGCTGGTTTCGTTTTCCCCTGTTCTGAAGTTTCTGTGATGTTCTCTCTGATCAGCCAAGTTACGGTTTTCCTCTGAGCTGGGTTCATTCTAGGGAGGGGCTGTGGCTCATTGGTAGAGCATCTGCTTGGCATGCAGAAGGTCCCAGGTTCAATCCCCAGCATCTCCAGTTAAAGGGACTAGGCGAGTAGGTGATGTGAAAGACCCCTGCCTGAGACCCTGGAGAGCTGCTGCCGGTCAGAGTAGACAATATTGTCTTTGATGGACCAAGGGTCTGATTCAGTATAAGGCAGCTTCATGTGTTCATAAGTCCGAGCATTTTGCTGCATGGGGGTTGCAATGATCCTGCTTGTGTGTTCTTTCCTGGAATACAGTGCTGAAGAAAGTAAAACACCGCCTGGTGGAGAACATGAGTTCAGGGACAGCAGATGCTCTGGGGCTGAGCCGAGCCATCCTCTGCAATGGTAAGAAGGAGCTTTGGGGTTTGGTTGGTCTTTGCTGCCAAGGACTCTGTCAGCATTTCCTACATTTACAAAGTGTGCATTCTCCTCAAATCAGTCTGCGGTTTAGCATCTGTACTTGTCTCATAATATTGTGGGACTGAAAGCTTTACAAAGTCTTTGAAAGGATTATTGATACGTCTTGAAGTGTTTGAACACAAACATGGGCAAAGTATTTTACTATGTTCTTTTGTTGCCTGGCTGACACTAATGTCCTGAAGATTGGCTCATTTGTCAGAATCGACTGGTGCAGTCTGCTTTGCAGGCACATTGTTGTGATGCTCCTTGTTAGTTTTCTGCTTCTGTTCTTGGGTCCGTGGACTAATCTGCGGAGGTCTGATGTGTGGGAGGTCTCTTCTGTTTTGAGTCTGTAGTTGTCAGTCAGTATTATGACATTTTCAGTATTTAATTGCTGCCTCCATGCAGTGCTATAAAAGCAGGTGTTTGCAATTTTTCGGTATTGTGCCGTTGTAGAAATCTCAGCAGCAGTGTGTACAACACCTGTGTGGAGGTGGCCATTGAAATTTTGCGGGTCTCTCACTGAGTAGTGCGTTTTTAACAATTTTTCTTTGTACTCATTATGAAGCGGGCTGCCCCTCTCTGCACAGGATATGCACCTGCAGTTTCAAGATTGCCTTTAGAGTCCTTGTTTCCCTCCTTAGCTTTAATGAGCCTTCATAAGATGCATGGACAACTGAAACCCTGTCTAATGAATCTTGCCTGGAATTGTATAGGGCTGCCTGTCTTCCTGGATATAACTCATCTGCCCTTTCTCCCCTCCACCCCCCGCCCTCTTTCTAGATGGGCTGGTGAAGAGATTGGAAGAGCTGGAGAGGACTGCAGAACTCTACAAAGGTAAATCATTTGTATTTCAGGGCCTTAAGCAGTTCTATGAACTTAAGCAGATCATGAGAGGGAGGGCATCTTGGCCATCTTCTGGGCATGGAGTAGGGGTCATTGGGGGTGTGGTGGGGAGGTAATTGTGAAATTCCTGCATTGTGCAGGGGGTTGGACTAGATAACCCTGGTGGTCCCTTCCAACTCTATGGTCCTATGAAATCCAGCCTCTTTCCATCTTGGGCTCTGCAATCTAGGAAGGGATTGTTTATTTATTTTGTCTCAGGGCTCATATCTAGGATTTTTTCAGGGTTTAGATGTACCGCATGAGCACACCTGATCCCCAGAGTACCCACACTTGCAGGTCTTCAGCCCAGGGTTGCTTCCCTTGTGTGCACATTATAGGCTAAGGCAATATAGAGAAACCAGCATGAGCTTCAGCTTTAATACGATCCAGAACCCATCAGTGTCATGTCCATGGCCACATTATGACCTTGTTTCTTCTCCCCAGCATCTAATTTGGTGCTAAAGCGAGAGAATCTCCCATGTAGATATCTCCTAATTGAATGATTATTGTGCTTTTTAAAACCCCTCTCTAGGCATGATGGAGTATACAAAAAGTCTTCTCAGAGCATTCTTTGAACTGTCTCAGACTCACAGAGGTAAACATTCACTCTCTACCACTATATTTGACACTGTTCTCTGATCAACAGACAGATTTTACATGGTTTATAAAAAGAGTGCTTTTGAGCCTGTCTCCTGCTGTTGGTCTGTTTTTATGAAAGATAGAAATAAAGTTTTAAATAAGCTTGTATTAGAGTTTTGAATCCATTGATGGCTGTGCAGGAATGTGCAATTGCATTTCAAATTTCCTGCAGGTTTTTTTGTCATCTGTGAACAAGTGCATCCTGTCAGAAACAGACTTTTAGTCCTTGATCCAACATTTTGTCCACTGAGTTCTGCACACCTGGCAATAGCTTTTTCACATTTTAACCTCTCCTCCCTATATAGACATGATTTTGTGTGTGTATATGTGTGGGAAGACCCTTGTAAGTTTCTCAATGCAGATTTTCTTCACTGTTCCCCTTCTCTGCTCTCAAGTAAAACTGTTAAGCCTGTGAAGTTCAGCCATACTAGGACATCACCACTCTTCTCTTTTGCTGCTGCTCTGGAGTGGGGAAGGGTTTTTTCCCTCTTCAAAAAGGCATATACGTTTGCCTACACTGATGTGTAGTAAAACCTTAAAAAGAAACCTGACAAGGCCTCAGTGAAACTGACAAGCCTTCCCTGTCCTAATCAGTTATACTGAAACGCAGAGGACAATGAAGAAAATGGTGAAGAGAAATACTAAGAGGCTAGGATTACATCTGAATCGCATTGCAAGGCAGTATTGGCCAGTATCTAGGGAAGGCAAGTGGGGGAGTATCTGCCATATTGGTTGGAAGGGCGTGGCAACATTTAAAGTGGAAACATGAATCAAGGGAATATTTCCAAGTGGTAATTAAAAGCACTTGAAAATGTACATGTGATATCAGCTACAGTCTTTCATTTGTATGTTTTGCTGTCTTTGCTCAGCATTTGGGGATGTTTTCTCAGTCATTGGTGTACGAGAGCCTCAGCCTGCTGCCAGTGAAGCATTTGTGAAATTTGCAGACGCTCATCGCAGCATTGAGAAATTTGGAATCCGCCTGCTAAAAACTATCAAACCGGTAAATGAACAGACCACAGGAATAAATAAGTATTGGGGGAAGGCAGAAAGAAGACTTTTCTTTTAGCAGTTGTCTCTCTTGAATGTGTCCAGAATAGCTCAAAATAAGACTTTATGGAAAAGCTCTCTTGGATAGAAAAAGTTCTAAAATCTATTCAAATATAGTAATGTGTACAGCCCCCATAACTTCACTGGAAAACTCATACATACATATATGTCTGAGATATTTTACAGCCGTGGAAGCAGCAGTGCAGGTGCAGCTGAGGGCTTACAATCTCCCAGACAGGGCAAAAGTAGAATGATGCAGTTAGGCTTGTAAAGAGAAGACCAAGGAGTGTTGATATGCATGGTCCAGGGCCTTATTTGGCTTATTTTCCTACTCATTCCCCTACTTATCTCTCAGCTAGCCTGGCACTGGTAGAGGGGGCCATACAGGTAGTGGGGAACAAAAAAAGAGCCTGCAATTCATGGGCCTCAAATGACTTAGGCTCAGACTGACCATATGGAAATGGCAGGGTTAATTAAACGTGTGTTTGGATTGGTGAAGTGAACCGCAACAGGGCCGGTGAGCAAGAGCCCTCACAGAATTACCCACAAATGTGACATCAGGCCCATATAGCGAGAAAGTGACATCTGTCTCATCATAAAACATCCAATGCATGCAATTTGAATATCTGATATTTGAATTGTGTTGCAAGAATTATCAGAAATGTAGATGTCCACCATTCACATCCAATTTTGAGATTGCTAAACTTGTGTTCTGAAGATCCAGTAGAGCAAGAGGGCAACCAAGGCGATTAAGTGGTTGGAGCACCTTTCCTGTAAGGGAAGGCTGGAGAGTTTGAGACTGTGCAATCTAGAGAAGATGGCTAAAGGGGAGGGGGGACACATGATAGAGGTTTATGAAGTTATGCATGGTGTGGAGAAAATGGATGGAGAGAGCTTTTTCTCCCTCTCTCATAATAACAGGACTTGGGGACACAGACAAAAGGAAATGCTTCTTTACTCAATCAGTAATTAAACTATAGAATTCACTGCTAATGGGTGTAGTGATGGCCACAAATGAAGACAGCTTTAAAATTGGGTTACAGTGCAATCCTAAGCAGAGTTACTCCAGTCTAAGCCTATTGAAATCAGTAGGCTTAGACTAGAGTAACTTGTTTTAGAATAGCACCGTAAAACAGATTAATAGAGGGTACATCCATCACTAGCCACGGTAATAAAGAAACTTCCATGTTCAAAGGCAGCAGACCTCTGAATACCAGTGCTAGAAGGCAGAATCTGGGGAAAGCCTTGATCTCTTTGCCCTGCTGGTTGGCTGCAATATGAAACATCATGCTGCACTAGATGGACCATGGTGTCATCCAGCAGGCTGTACTTATGTTATTATGTAAATAAACTGCTCTGCTTTGCATTATTTTTACTTTTTTAAAAATTTAAGGTTTATTGATTTTCATATATAACAATAGAAAAACAAAAATTCACATAACAACTTCACACCACCTTAACATCATCATTCCAATGTTGGTACACTCGTAATTGCTCTACGGTATTGTATACATAGTCAATGCAGTAGGAGTGAAAGGCAAACCTAATCCAATGTTACACCTAAAATCTAAAGTTTATAAGATGGACCATATTTGAAGTATTATTTTTATTTTTTCACCACTGTCTTTTCCTTACAGATGCTGACTGATCTGAATACTTACCTTAACAAAGCCATTCCTGATACGCGACTAACCATCAAGAAGTATTTGGATGTCAAATTTGAGTATTTGGTGAGCTGTTCTCTTTTGTTTTTTATAATAGCAGGGTTAAATTGTTTGTTAGAAAATGTGAAGATTTGAAATTAGCTCCAGTCATGGAATTTTCAAGGTGATTTAAATGTTTCTCTTGGGTGGTCTGCTTTGATTTAAACATCCCAAGCTTTTCTTTTTTTATAGCTTAGTTTAGCCGACTAGAGTCGTGAGTAAAAGTCTCAAAACATTGATCCATCTCACATGAAATAGTGACTGGTGGCAGGTGCCCTTTAGGAAGTGAACAAGGAGCAGAGAGAAGGATCGGTGATAATGTATGTTCACCTCCAGTTGCTGGAAATGGTAGGCCAGGAAAACGTAAAAGTGAATGTACATTTCATGGAGGTTGCCTAACTACCGCCAGATAGAATAACCCAAGCCACTGGGGGGAAACTGGAACATCAGTGTACCAGCTCGTGAAATGAACAGTTTGTGCGTTAGGATTGCGGTGGCGTTTGTAGCTAACTGTTAGGAGTTGGGTAGGGCACTGCTTCTTTCAGTGCTGAATATGTGAGAACTACTCAAATGCCTTCACCATGCAAAGATAACTTGTTTCAAATTATCTTTTTGCTAGTGGTGGGATATGGCGGTGCCCCACTGTTACGTGTGGACCATGCAGGTCAAAGGTGCCATGTAATGTTGTATTTGAGGTACAAATTAAAAAATGCTGCAGGGGGATGTTTCTTCAGCATACGAGTTTGCCTTTCTCTGGTCTTGCCATGCCATAACAGCATAAATGTTGGAAGTAAAAGGCGAACTTAAACTAAGGAATAGATCACGATGGGCACAATGTTAGTCTGTCTATAGCAGTAGAAACGTCCTTTGGAGGACGTTGATTCATAGGGTCGCCATGAGTCAGCAAAGACTTGACGGCACTACACACACACCAGTAGAAAAGAGCCAAGGGTCCAGGAGCACCTTAAAGACTAACAAAATTTCTGGCAGGGTATGAGCTTTCGTGAGTTACAGCTCACTTTTTCAGATACTAAACTAACTCAAACTAAGCAATGTTTCTTTTTATTCTGATCTTAGTTTAATTTCTTTCCCTCCCTTGCCTTTCAACAACTTTGTCTTGGGGGGATATTTTGCAGTACTGCTTCCTTCTGCAATGTTTACTACTTGCTAACCCTTGTCTGTTGTTGTTATCCTGTGGCCATGATTGACGTTGAAAAAGCACCATCTGTCTCACCTCATCATACACCCTCGCAGACGCTGCCATTTCCTTATTCATTGAATCTTGTCAGCTTAATGCAATTCCTTTACTAGTATATGAAAGGCTGGAGATTTTTTTGTAATTCTTGATTTCTCCAGAGTATAACTTCCTTTCCCAAGCTGCCTTTATGGGTGCTATCATAATAAGCCTCTCACTCTTCCTGGCATGGAATAAAGGCTTTATGTACAAAGTAATAATGGTCCAGTTAGTCTTAATTTTACTTCTCAAGTGCCTTCATGCTGTAGTTGCAATGCTGCTAATGCTGTGTGGCGCTTGAGATAGCAGTTACTTGTTTGTTAACAGCTCTCTGTTCCACTCTTTGGCCAAAACCTGAATGCTGTTCGGTTACCTGAATTTTTTAATGCAACAAGCAACTAATGCAAAAACAGCAATGAATTCCTGGACACTCATCTAGAGCAATCCCATGTCCACTCTTTATCTGTTTGGGTGCTAGGGGTCTGTTTTAATGTTGGACATTTCTTATTCTTTGGCAGTCTTACTGTCTCAAGGTGAAGGAGATGGATGACGAAGAATACAGCTGTATTGTAAGTACTGAGGTTCTGGTTTCCCAGCTGCTTCCTAAAGAGTCCTATAAAAAGCCTGCTGGATCAGATCAGTGGTCCGTCAACTCCAGCATCACCTCTCACACTTTGGACAACCAGTTGTCCTGGATGGCCAAAACACAGGGCAAAGAGGCTGAGGCTTTCTCCTGACGTTGCTTCCCAGCATTCATAGGCAGGCTTAGTAGCTCGCCTGACATCGCAGACTTAAGCATAAGGGTGGGTGAACAGCGAGCAGGCCCACCAAAATTTTCAGTTTATTCTTTTGAATCTTGCATTATCGCGTAAGTTGTTACCATTCGTGGCACCTTATAAAATGCCTACTTTTTTTTCCTGATTAAAATGGTGCATCAGAAGAACCCGCTGTAAGAACTAAAATCAGAACACAATTTAAGCACTTTGGTTAGTTGGCTTTAAAATGCTTAATCCATAAACGAATATAGTTTGTTTTAAATTTATTTTAAAATTGTAGCTGTGTATACTGAGTTCCATGGGTCCCTAGAGGCAACAAACAGCCACATATGAACATTATCAAACCAAATCTGAGTAATCTAAACAATGCTAGTAATATACATCTACATATCTGTGAAATGGGGTTTGAAGTCTCATTTTATCCTAACCCTAGTTCTGTATCACATATCCTGCAGTGCCATATGCCAGTTCTTTTTCCTGGATGACATAGAAATGGCAGTCATGTGTTCCAGCTTCCATTATCCTGACTCACTGTGAAATCCCACAGACATTGGCAATTCAAGTTTTATTTAGATCAATTAAAGCCCCATCTTGGTCACTTGGCAGCCACTATATAGAGCTTGAGTACATCCAGCGGTCAAGCAGAAATACTTTCTGTAGTTCCTCATTCCCTCTGATAGTGATCATATCCTCCAGCACATGGTCCCATTAGACCGGAAGCCATATCATGCGGTCACTATTACAAAGGGGTTACGTTTGAGGAGTGCTGCTCTCAGGGCCTTTTTGGCCTCTGGGAAAGGGTTTATTTTAAGGGTGACGAACTTCAGGTTCACAGTAGGCATTGCCTGCCTTTTCTCTTTTAAAAACTGGATTTGGCTAGGAGAACTGGGGAAAAATACAGGGAAAGAAAAATGCAGGGATCAGAATTTCAGTCACAGGTTTTCATGTGTTATGTTTAAAGTCCCTGGCAGTAACTGTATGCATCAATCTTTTTAAAATTATGGAGTAAACATGTGTTTCCCTGAAATGGGCTAGAAGAGCTGACATCCATACCTGATTTATGGTACTCAAAACATCTGCGTTTTGATCCCTTTTACCATGAGACCGGCCTTCTGACAGAGCTCTGGTTGAAACTCTAGCTGCCCTGCCTTCCTGCTTCTCAGCCTCTGCTCATTCCTCAGCAGAAGCTTCCGCAGAGTTCATGGCTTTTAACGTTAGGCTGTCAGCCAGCCAGTGTGACAGCGCTTGATCATGTGGGGAGCTGAAGTTTCCAGGGGCACATCAGAGGGGAAATGAAGCCACATGTTAAGCCACTGTAGAGTTATGATCAATGGCTATAGTAATTATGATGCTTTGGGCAGGCGCTGGGAGAGCCTCTATACCGGGTCGGCACGGGGAATTATGAGTATCGCTTAATCCTGCGCTGCCGCCAGGAGGCACGGACACGCTTTGCCAAGATAAGGAAAGACGTGCTAGAGAAGATGGAGCTGCTGGACCAGAAACATGGTGAGTGGGGTCGCCCTCCCACTAGGTCCAAAAGGTAGCTTGTAGATTCCACTGCAACAAAGACTGACCTGCCTTTTAAACATACTGGGCCTGCAAGTGGGGGGGGGGGGATAACCAGGTCCTCTACAACTGAAAATTCCCCTTGCCGTTCAAGCACATTTGTACTTTCACTTGGAGTTGAACTGGCAATCTTCCCCTCCCATTGAAGTCTGTTGGCAGTTGTTTAGCCATTTGGATGCCATTGCTGCAATGTAGGGATGGATTGCTGGTGAGCCAACATCCAGATGTTTTACAAGTATCCAGGAGTACCGTGACGGTACAGAAGAGGGTTTGAATACTTAGGTAGTCAACTGGGTCCTGAACCAAGCCTCCCTTGGTGACATTTCAGCCCTTGTTGAAACTTACTTGCCTGCCTCTGCTGTAATGGGAACAGAATGTTAGGAGCCAGCGTGGTGTAGTGGTTAAGAGCGGTGGTTTGCAGCAGTGGAGTCTGATCTGGAGAACCGGGTTTGATTCCCCATTCCTCCACATGAGTGGCAGAGGCTAATCTGGTGAACTGGATTTATTTCCCCCACTCCTACACATGAAGCCAGTTGGGTGACCTTGGGCAAATTACAGCTCTGTTAGAGCTCTCTCAGCCTCACCTACCTCACAGGGTGTCTGTTGTGGGGAGGGGAAGGGAAGGTGATTGTAAGCCAGTTTGAGTCTCCCTTAAGTGGTAGAGAAAGTTGGCATATAAAAACCAGCTCTTCTTCTTCTTCTAAAGTCAATGGAAGTAGAAAAGCAATGGAAAATGGGTTAATAGGCTTGGAACATTATGAGAATTCAAGTGATAGAAGGCATGAGGAAAGAGTTGAGTTGGAAAAATGTGTACCATGGGAAGGGAGCTCCCCTAGGTGGAGCTAGAAGCCAATGATAGCGCACTTTGGTATGGGTGTTGATTTTTTAAGAGCTTTAGTGAAATTGGATAGCATGGAGATAGGATATGCTTATGTTGGAGGACGGGGAGAGAGCTGCATCAGGGGACATACTTTCAAAATCTTGTATACCATCGTAATCTTACATGTTAGAGCTGTATTAAAATGAAATGTTTGGTATTGGGACTTTCTTGTATTTGGATTTCTGCATATAGCTCTCTCCTGCACGCAGCAATGGACCTTATTCAGGTCTAAAAATACTTGCTGACTCTTCCTGGCTGAACCGATCCATTCTGGATGCCTCCCTCTACAGCCATAAATTGTTTTGAAGCACTTTCCCTTGATTTTTAGTAGAAGATCTTATTTTCAAGTATGTTTGGGCTTTGGATCACAATCTTTGGTGTGCTTGTTATTGCATGGGGTTAGAAAATAATAGATTTTGAGCTATAAGCCAGACTGCTTAACTCAGATATTTGACTAGTATTAAGGTTGATGTGGCGGCAGGCTCACGCATCAGACTGTTCAACTGGGGAGGGGGTGTTGTCTGCCGCTCGCCGTAATCATGGCTTTCCTCCTCACAGTGCAAGACATCGTATTCCAGCTCCAACGCTTTGTTTCCACATTCTCCAAGTACTATGACGACTGCTACGCTGTCTTGCGAGATGCAGATGTCTTCCCCATCGAAGTGGATCTGGCACGTACCACTCTGAGTTATGGCCAGAAAGATGTCTTCACAGATGGAGCGGAGGAGGAGGAGGAGGAGGAAGGAGGAGGAGGTGGGGAAGGCAACAGAAAGGAGGAAGAGAATGGCGAGAAACTCATCGACGATGCATGAGCTCATGGACTTGGTGAGGTGGGAAAATCACCACAGAGGACTTATAAATTCTATTTCTCTAGACTCCTTGTCCACAGTGACTTTTCTGTCTGAAAAAGCCCAGCCAGGGAGTTGAGAACCTGCTTTGGATGTGGGCGCTTGGGGATGGCTTGTTCTCCAAGTGCTTGATAGCAGTCCCACTTCTAAAACAATTCCCCTCTTCCATGTCTGCCTGAATGATCTTTTCCCCCAAATCCCATCGCCCATCTCTGAAGCTGAGAGGAGGGAGTTGACTACATGATAGCACTTTTCAGCCCTCATCCTAGTGTGGCACCCTACACCAAGGGACCGCCATTTGAGTGTGCAGGACACACGCTACCACTAGCCTATTCCCCTGATGTTTTATTTAATGTGATCATCCTTGTCTTCACTCGTGTTAGCTAGGTTCAGTGGTAAGATCACTTCAGGCTCCCCTTCAAGGAGGGGGAGAACAGCGGAGAGCGTTTGGTTTGTTCCTCCCCCTCTTTTAATCCCTACTGCTGTCATTGGGTGGGCGTCAAAGTGAGTGCGTCCCACCCCGCCCCACCACTGTCCGTGTCCCACCTCAGATAAAAAGGGAAGCAAGGTAGACAAGCCTTGAAGACGCTGACTACTTAAACAACGCTTAAGAGGGCATCCAGAGGAATCCATCAGGTCTGTATAATTACCATCCTTGCAGGATCAAATAAAAGATGGAAAGGAGATGGGGAACTCGGTAGTGGGGTTGGCACGTGCTCCCAGTCTCTGGTGCTTTTCAGTTGCAAAGACTCGTGGTTGGCCTTAACCAAATATGATCCTTAAGGGATCGCACAGCCTGCCTGGCAGACCTCTTTGCACCTCTTTTAAAGCCTTATACAGTATTTAACAAGCTATTAGATTTGGAAACCTTGCATGTGGAGAAGGGAAATGGTGCTTGTGGAAGAAGGCCTCCTGTTCTGAGGCTGATGATCAAATGACTGCTTGAAGCATTAAAGCTCTCAGCTTCCCAGCATCTACACATTTTACTTTTATTATTCATGAAATGCTGCTCCTGGGAACAGAGAGCCTATTAGGAACCCCCAAACAATGTTTCTGTCCCCCGCATACAACCCTTCAGTACTAAAGGGAGAGAGAAAACAGTCTTTTGAGGAATTCTTCTCCTTCTTCTTTGAGATTCTGATGAAATAGGGTGGCATTTTGTCCTAATTAGTAAAAGTGATCTTCTGAAGATAAGAAATGTTGGCATTCTGATAGTTTCACATTGACTGAGTCTGCTGGCAAGGAGAGAAGCTGTATAAGGGCATTAGTTTATGACACACTGGCTTCCCCTCAGTATCTATGGCCTCTTTCTGTGTGAATGGCCAGCCGGAGGCCTTGTGGGTCCGGGGGCCTTTATGTGTCAAGTGGCGTGACTAATAAATAAAAATGTGAACTTTCTGCCTTCTGTTTTTTCCCCCTCCAGATTTTGACCCATTTTTGGTTTGTGTCACCTTAATCCTTTTTTTGGGATCCCAGGCAGAGACGTGGAGAGTACACGTGATAAATCAGGCATCTCTGTGCCAATAGAATCATTAACCACTACAGCACACTGGCCATTTCTTGGCTTTAATCTCAGCTCGTCCCCTTACAGAATAGGCATCTGGCTAAAGGTTGTATCACAGCGCTACTCACTGGTTATGTGGACGAGCTTAGCCTTTGCAGATTTTTTCAAAGCAAATGGATACTCAGTCATTGGTAAGTACCGTGGAAGTAATGAGCTGCTGCCCTGACTCTCTTTGGAATGTAGAGTATGCTGGTGGCATTAGAACCCTGCATCTTGAGGAATAAATGGAAATGGCATCTTGAACTTGGAACAGAAAATCTCTAAACATAATTTAAGTAATCCAAGACTGAAGCAGCATATTTATATATAAGACAGCCTTCATTTTTTGCCCAAGAATCTGGCACTTTATGGAATGTGTAGCATATTAAGAATGTCCATATTTCAGGTTCCAGAGGGGCAGTTGTGCTAGGCTAGAATCCTGTGGGCCTATTTTGGGATAGGATTTCATGCACTAGAGTCCACTTCCTTACATGAATGAAGTGTATCCTTGGTTGGCAGGTGTATATATATACAGGGACATTAAGGGACAAAATTGTAAACAGTATGATCAAATGGTTTACGCCAGAATAAACCTGTTAGTCTGGTGGACTGCAAGACTCGTTTTTTAAAATGTATTTGAGGTTTCAGAGTATGGGGGCAAAGGCTGGAAAGCAAGACCAGGACAGCTTCCACATGGAGATGATACTCTGTGTAGCTCTCCTTGCAGAGGTATTCACAGTGGCAACAGAGTGCCAGCACAGCAGTTTTCCCAGCCCTTTCCTTGTTTCACACACACCCCAGCCATCATCCCCACCTCTGCTAATTGCCAATCATGGTTTTCAGTACTAATTGCCATGCCTTAGCTAGGTCAGGGAAACATTTTACAGGTTTCAGCTGTCTTTCATGTGTTTAGATTTCATTTCTCTTTTTGCGAGGTGCTCCAGAGGTGATCTTGTCGTGAAATTAAATAGATTATCTAATAACATGCAATTGAATTTTTGCACTGGTGAAGAGGGCTGTTGGGTACCTTTGGTAGTTTGTCCTCACCTGCTTACAGAGGACATATGCATTACCCTGATTTTTGAAGCTCTTTCTGTCCTCATAGCCTCTCTCTATATACTTGGGGCTTCATTCATCCTTCTAATAACCCATTCTTCTGAATCTACCTAAAGATTGTCCTTTGTATGCAAATTACCATCCCTTGTTGCTTGTGAAATATGCACGAGTTAACACTCTTCCCCACCCACCCCACCATAGAACACTTTGTTGTCTTAGGACTTCGTCATAACTCTGTGTGACTGTGAAGTTTAAGACCAGCAACAAAATGCTAGTTCTTGCGCAGCCTCTGCAAAACAATGCATTTAGTACCTGATCCCTCTGTGATGTAACACAGTTCCTTTTAGGTGGTGCTGTAAGGCATTTTAGGTCAGGTTGCTGCAGCAACAGGAAGGAAGGGCTTAGGCAAAGGTTGTTTATGTGAGACCTGGTATTAAAGCAGATTAAGTGTGAATTAGGCATGACCAAGAAGGTAGTTTTCATCCAGAAATCCATCTTTAAAGGGCAGGGGGCCTGTAGCCTAATTTGTTGCTCAGGTGCACTCTTTCATTTCAGTCTCCAGCGGCTGTTTGCTCTTCAGTGCTAACACTGATTTGTTTATGTAAGGGGGGGATACATTCTGTTGTGCACTGCTGTGAATACATTATCCCTCAAGACATAGGGGTGTCTCAGTGGGTACTGGAAACACTCCTCCTGCGAGCTTATCTATTGGAGGAGATTATCGCAAGGTTATGAGTTGATTAAATGGTGTATTTGCATGTGTCTTTACATCATGTGGAATAAGTATTTATCCCACTAAAATTAATTTAAAAAAAAAAAACACTCTGTGGTAAAGTTACTCATCTGAGAGAACCTTGTTAACAGCTTTCAGAGTTGCCAGGGAGCCAGGATGGCCTTCATCCATTGCCCTTCCTTACGTTTCTTCTCACCCCAGTTGCATTTGGCCATTTTACATTGCATCAGAAATAACTGAATATCAGGCAAGGTCTTCTTCCACCTGGTATGCTTGTTTTGTTTTGTACAGTTTATGATATTTAATTATGAGGGGTTCGCTCTTTTAGAAAATCGATGAAGAATGGGAAAAGAGTAGAAACCCCACAAATAAAATTAGGGAAGGCCACACTGGAGTAATTGGGTCAAGTGATTGGCACAGGAGAATGTAAATATCAGGTAGACATAGCAACAGCATGTTCAGGCATAGTGCAGGCCCCATGGATCAATGATGCACAAGCTTAGGCCACATTATGCTGCAGTGCAGAAAACGCCTGATGTGTTTCCTTCATGTGCCAACTCCTGTAGCTCAGCTGAGATGGTAATGGGAACTGGCCTTCCCCTCTGTCAGTGACTCCAGTCTGTAACAGTGAAGTTCGATCCATCCCATGCTCTTATTTTTGCTACTCTTTCAAAAAAAATCTTTAGGATCCTGTTGTTTGATCCTGTTGTTTACCGCTAGTGTGTTTATAGTGAGGCTTAAAGCATCTTGTCTCCAGCTGCAAAATCACAAATTGAGTCCTTGCTATGGGATCCATCCCACCACAGCACATAGGCACTTACAGCAATAATGCAAGGGGTACAAATGGTTGGAAATTCCATCTCAGCCCCCTTGCATTGCTTTACCATCAGAGCCAGATGATTTGGCATACTGCCAACCGAATTCAACTGGAAGGGCCTTACTGCAGGGAAGATTGTCTGGAAGCACTGAACTTAGGCAGCTGAGCTCAAATTTGCAGTGCCTATGGGGGTTGCAGGTAGCTGTGTTGGCCCAAAGCTTTGCTAGCTTTGGCTGGTGCATCAGCTTTGTCCATTCCTGGGTCAGTCAGATCTAGCCAGTGATCTGTTACTTCTAGACTGGACTATTGCAGTGCACTCTAGTTGGGGCTATCCTTGAAGAGTGTTCAAAAGGTGCCGCTCGTGCAGAACGCTGTGGCTAGACTACTGGTTGGGGCTAGCTATCCGGAGCACATGACCCCGATACTACAGTGATTACACTGGCTACCGAGCCCAATTCAAGGTGTTGGTTTTGACCTTGAAAGCCCTGCATGGCTTGGGACTAGGGATATACCCTCCAACTAAAAAGAACTGGCTTCAACAGCTGCTCATACCACCAGGCTTCTGAAGGAGACTCCCTCACCCACATGGATGAGCAATCTCCTTCAGGCAGCTCCCGTGGTCGAGACTTCGGCTGGCTCCAATATCACACCCCCCCCCCGAAAACGTGCTGTCAAACTGAAGGTCATCCCGACTAGAGGCTTTGTTTCCCCGCACCATGGCCATCTGTTGAAATCGTATTTTTGATGACATCCTGTGAACAGCCCTTTATTATGGTCATTTGCCACCAAAAGAAATGTTTTCCATGCCTTATTTTTCTTGCATTTAAGCCGTTTTCCTCAGTTTGGAAGCTAATTTGCATGGACATCATGCTATGTGCCCCAGATACGAAGGGAGCCCCCAGACTTTGAGGTGCCAGCCTGCCAATCGGCTCTTTCAGCAAGTCCTCGGCATTGCTGAACTTCTGAATCTGAAAACCAATGGACAGCTCAGCTCGCAAATGCTTGGAGGATGGGGGCAACCCCTTTGCGGTTCCATAAAATTGGACACCCCCTGTCCCAAAGTTCACCAAACTTCGGTGACCATCTAAGAAGAGTCCCTTCCAGCCACACTGCAAATTTGGTGACTCTACCTCCAAAAATGCCCCCACAGGAGCTTCAGAAAAAATCCCTATAGACTATAATGAGCCCGAATTTTCCGGTAAACCCGGAAATAAACCGAATGCCAATATTTACCAGTATGGGTATTCGGCTTATTCCAGGTTTACCAAGAAAAGCTAGGTCCAATAAACCTGAACCCGAAATTTACTGATTGTTGTGTGTGTGTGTGTGTGTGCAACCCTACTTGGGACTAGGGTATCAGAAAGACCGTTATATTCCTACCCAGGAATTAAGATTACAGGCTCTCCTGACTGTCCCATTAATCAAAGAAGCTCATTTGGTGGGTACACAAGAGGGTCTTTTCAGTGGCAGACCCACAATTATGGAACAACCTTCCCAAGGAAGTGCACTTTGTCCCCTCACTTTCAATTTTTAGGATGCAGCTGAGGATGGTTTTTCTTAGGACTGCATTTGATTAAAGCCGTCCAAATTGTGGTTTTAGATTTAGATTTTATGTAATCGGTTTTATGTATTTTATTAATATTGTAAGCCACCTTGAGGTCCATAAGAAGGCAGCTAATAAATAGTTTGGATAAATTAAATAATAAAAAAAAATGCCCAAGACCAAAAGCCATGTTAACACCTTTTATTAAGGCCAACCAAAATAACACAAAACAGCGTGCAAGCTTTTGAGTTCTCTGGAACTCTTCATCAGGCTGGATGTTAAAAGAAAAAGGGAGGGGGGAGAGAGAAATTTCAGGCCATGATCTTCAGGCCTGTTGTCTGCATCCTACATATAATGCCAGGTAGAACTGAAGTGTGTGGTGCTATGAGGAACTACTATCAGGTTACACCTTTCTTCTGGGAAAACGCATGCCTGCAGCAGACTGCCACTGTTTGCATTACTGACGTTGCAGAAGATCAGGAGCGTCAGGCCGCCTAGGCTGCTATCTTGATTCAGTATACCAAGTATATACCTATCACTGATTCTGTAGTATAGACTGATGTTCTTTGGGATTAATGTGTTCAGAACACAGAGATTAAGTAAGGCCTTTATTGGTCCAGTCTGTGTGTGTACAGCCTTTAAAGCTTCAAAGAGTCATTTTTCTAGAATGAAAGATAAAACGAGTTCTGAAATGGCATATAAAAAGTGGTTCGTTCATGTTAACAGTACAAAGAGTTTACTATTCTTCATGTAGCAGTATTCAGCAATGCCTTGTAGTTCTGTCTCTCTGAAAAATATATTGCCAGGTCAGGCCTCAAGAGATTCCCCGCTGGGTGAACCCTTGACAATAGATTTATGCTGCAAAGGTACCCCCAGAAATGTACCTACTTTTCCTGAAATCCTTGCTGAAGCTCCTGTCTTATGCCATGTAAAGAAATCAGGGCTTTGTAAATAGTTCTGGGGGTTGGTTAGCTCTGGCTGCTCCCATTAGGACATCTTGCCCAACACAGCAGGCCAGTGTCATAGAGTGTGGTTAGGGCAGGGGAGCCTGAAAAGTGAATACCTGGCCTCAGCAAATGAAGTAGGCAAACCATATTGCAAAAGCAAAGAGGCTTCTATCCCTTCAAGTGCTGCGAAAAGAGCACAACGCACAGCAGGTGCAGTTTATGCCATCTCAGTAATACTGTATGACTTCTGCCTGCCATAGAAACTTCTTAAAGGGACAGACACCCTGTCCTGGATTGAATGGGGAGGAATTACCCTGTCATGGATACCACAGGATGCATTTTTGGGCAAAACAGGCTGTACTTTATACTCGCGAAAGGGGCTGTGCTAATGACATTATTTGCTTGAAATGTTTGTGTGGATAGTTTACGGCCTAGCAGATTTCAGTGACTTAATTATTGTCTCAGCCTAGCTTCCCTACCCCCATTTTACCTACAACCTATCTCTGTGTATGTGATGAACGCTGCAGCCGGCTGGTACCTACTGAGGAGGTCAAAGCCTTCTCTCTTGTACCAACAGAACTTTGTCCAATAGCAGACTTCTTACCTCTGTACTATTGCTATCTGAAACTTTGGCACTCTGCCACTCTTTCCAAATGAAGCCTATAGATTATCTGCCTATATGGTGGTATCTCCCACTATTCTATGTATAGAAACAATCATGTCCTGTCTATTTGCCACAGCAGGCAGCACCATGCCCAGGGTCAGGGTGAAGGGGTCTCTTTTACTGAGCTGTGGGTCTGCAGAGGTAGCTTAGAAAAGGTATCAAAGACAGAATCAACACAACGGCGGCAGTCTGATTGTGAACAGCCTCTAATTGAAAAGTTTGACAATGCTGGGGGCAAACGCTTGCGGCATTGGGGAGTGTTATGAAATTCTACAGACGGTTTTTGAGAACACTGGTTTTTTTTTTTTTTTTAGGTAATCCTGTTTGCAGTACGTTATGTCTTCATACGTGTAAAAATTGCAAGTCGTGGGATGCCCCTGTTTCTCCCCACCATCCAAACAATATCTGATTTTCCTAAGCATTTGTTTTTCAGCCCCACCTGGTCCTGCCCATTGGCACTATGGTTTTCCTTTGAAGCTGAACTTTACGTAGCTAAAAACTGTCTCTTTCTACTATGTGGTCAACGTGGCAGCCACCTGGTATCATTACTGTGCCATCCCCTTCGGGCCGCCCGACTCTGTCGGTGTTTTTGTTTTCTGTAAGGTGATTCACTGCATCACTCCCAGCATTGTTAATACTGTGAGACAGGTGGTGATTGTCGCCAGGAGGATCCTCTGCTTCTGGTACATCCGATTCTGCTTCCTCTGTTTCACTGCCGCCTCCACCTGGAGAAGGATGCTCTGGTTGGGAGGTCATCTTTTTTGCCCTGTTCAAGCAGCAGTATGAAGCAGTGGCCAGAAAGAGAGAGGACAACACGACCTCTGAGCCAGCCATATAGAAGATAACATCATACTTCTTGAGTGCATCCACCAAGAGCCCTAGAAGTCAAGACAGTATAACACAGATGTATTATGGGAACCACCTGCACTCCACAGGGGAGATGCCAAGGTTTAATACACTCAGTTTCCTGTGTATGAGTTTGCAAATTGTAGAAAGTGAAAATGTATATTGGAGCCAAGCTTGGAATAATGTACTTTTAACAATAAATTTGCCCACTTCAGTCACTGTAGTACTACAGTGTAGGATATGCTGGAAGATCCGTGGAGTAAATGGGTTGAGCATATTGTTTTAATAATTGAGTTGTGGTCTAATTTGGACTGCTGCATCTATTGCTCCTAGGTCTAGTTCACAACCCTCAGTTCTAGGGGTGCAGTCTCCTAGTCTAGCTCTATTTCCTGTGCTACTGGATGGAAAGGAATGCAGAAGTAGTATTGGGAAAGCAGAGTCTAAGAGCTGGGTTAGCTCAGTGGCAAGAGAGTCCAGGTAAAGGAGACCTGAGAGGGAGCCAATAAGACAGAGGGTCTGTGTGTATGTGTATGGATTTAATATTTTAACTTGAACCAACAATTCAATCTATGTTGTTTCAGGTATGAATGTCAGTTGTATTTAGGTGTTACAATCATGGAGTTTTTGTCATAAAAGAGGCATTATTTTGATACTTCAATGAACTAGTTTCCTAATGTTTCCAAGAGAGAGAATCTATAACATTATCAATAGTGATACTTAAAGCTAAAACTGGAAAAAGTACCACCTGGGGGTCCAGGCATGATTTGTACTCCATCCTAGCGAGTGTTTACCGGAAACCTTATCAGCAGTGACTAAAAACTACAGTCACGAGGCTCTAACAGCCCATTGTAGGCTCTGCATTGTGAATATATTAGCAATTATCTCTAGAAAAGCTTTACAGCTGATTTCTTTATAATATTTCATGAAAAAGGCATGGTCCAAACATTTTATAATCCTACAAGTTGACATGACTGTTCAACAGTTAATCACCGCTGTAGTTTTTTGTACTACATGAGCATTGCAGTCAGACTTTGCCCTAGTAAAAGGTGGTAAATAACAAATCCAAAACCACCACTAAACAAGGCTCCTATAATTACTACTGATAGGAGTTTATTTGCATGTACATTTAAAATGTCACATTTGAACATTTTAAACTGTAATGTTGGAAATGCAAGTTGGAAATGCACTTCAGCTCCCCACTATGTGTGCATGCAGTGGCAAACATGTTTCACTATCACAGAATGTGTGAAGTGGAACACATGTTTCCCCATAGCATTTTAAGGTCCATGAGACAGACAGAGAGGCAAGAAAATTAGGATGAAGATGGATTTAAAGAAAGGTGAGATGGATGTTGCCCTGGCTCCCAGCATTATCAATCATCACTTCTTAGCTCAACCAAGGAACCACACGGACACTGAGCAGGCAAGTAGGAATGTGCTTCTTTCTTAGTAAACTCCTTGTACCTCTTGAGGAATTCTATATCGATGGTTAGTATGCCAAAGGATATCTAGTTCTAAGCTTGAGGTGTACTATCTCGTAAGTAAATGTGTATTCTGACATGATAGATGCCACCATGTTAATTGGGGCTGGGTGAGAGCTGAGAGAGAGACTAATCTGTGAAGTATATTGAAATTAAAGAAACTAGCGGAGTGGTACTGTGGCTCAGTGGTAGAGCATCTGCTTTGCATGCAGAAGGACACAGGTTCAATCCTTGGCAGTTCCAGTTACAAGGGTCAGGTAGTAAGTCATGGGAAAGACTTCTGCCTGAGACTATGGAGATACTCTGCCTGTCAGAAAATACTGTTTTCCTCATTTCCTTCCCCACCCTTTTTATTTTTGTACCCATAAAAACCTTAATAAAATATTTTTTAAAAAAGAAAGAAAATACTGACCTTGATAGAAAAATGGTCTGACTTGATATAAAGCAGCTTCATGTGTGTCCAGAAAAAATCTTTGAGGTAAATGCTTTCTGACCGTTCAGAATCAGGAGATGCCTTCCAAGAAGCCACACCTTTGACCTGAAGGCCCTCCTCCCTAATCACGGTTCCTGTGAGCTACTCAGTAGATGGGCATTCTGCACATTGTCAAAGCCGTTCTCTATCATTACCATGTGTGCTTGCGGATTGAACCATGGCATGGAAACTGGCTATTGGGCTAAAGCCTGATAATCTGTACCCCCAATTTAAGTGTCGCACTAAGAGAGGGAGGATTTAAGGGGAGAAGTATCCAAGACGTACCTGCAGAAGGAGGTCCAATGAGCACAGCAAAGGCCTCAATGAGCAGCACGAGCCCAATGGCACTGGAGAACTTCTGTGACCCGACGATGGCCATGAGGACTTCAAACTGCAGTGCTCCCACCATACCGTAGGATATGCCAAAGAAGATACAGAAGATGATGAGGGATGTGTAGGAGCTGGCCTTGGCACTGAGTATATCTGTCAGGCCATTGAACAGCATAGCGAAGCTGAACAAGTAAGTGACATGGGGGCGCACCCACTTAAGTCCAGCAAACATGCCGCAGGATGGGCGGGCAAAAATATCTATGAAACCAATTACGGACAACAAAAAAGCAGCTTCTTTGTCTGGCACTCCTGTGTCTTTGGCGTAGTTGACTAGCAATATAGGGGGCACAAACAGGCCCAAGACCATGATGAACTTGGCAATGGCATAAATGACGAACCCCCGGTTTTTGAAGATAGAAAAATCTAACAACTTTTTCCTTTTCTTGTGCTTTCTCTTTTTGGCTTTCTTTGACTTCTTGGTGCTCTCCGTGGTGCTGATGGCCTCTTCTACCCTTCCTCCCATGGGGAGCATTTCTTTTGCTTCATATTTGTCCTGGACTTTCTCTCTCTTCTTCATACTGATCTCCAGAGGCCTCATGACTGCTCCACAGGTACAGCAGTTGAGCAGCAAGCCCCCCATAATGAGGAACCCCCCTCGCCAGCCAAACTTCTCCAACAAGACTTGCCCTAGAGGAGAGAGGGCCGAAAGGAAGACGGGGCTTCCCGCTGCTGCAAGCCCGTTGGCCAGAGGTCTGCGCTTGTCGAAATAGGAGCCTAACATGATCAGAGAAGGCTGAAAGTTCAGAGCCATGCCTAAACCTGTAGAATTGGAGAGAGATTATCTTAAAAGACTTGTCTCTCATATATGCAGCTTTCCTGAAGTCTCTACAAAGGAATTTTCTTCTGTTTGAATCTCTTACTTCCATGCATTTTTCCTGACCCATGGGGTGACATCACATCCTCATGTTTACTAGGCAGACTATGTTTACGGGGTGGTTTGCCAGTGCCTTCCCCAGTCGTCTACACTTTACCCCCAGCATGCTGGGTCCTCATTTTACCAACCTCGGAAGGATGGAAGGCTGAGTCAACCTTGAGCTGGCTACCTGAAACCCACTTCTGTCGGGATCAAACTCAGGTCGTGAGCAGAGCTTTTGACTGCAGTACTGCAGCTTAACACTCTGCGCCACGGGGCTCTATACATTATTTAGACAATTGTTTGAATGTAGGCGTCCCTGAGGCAGTACCTCTTAAAATCAGTGGGAGCAGATATGGGCCCTGGTTAGTCTTAGAATCCCCAGATAATATGGGTGTTTTCATCTGTCAGGTTTTCCCCCTCCATTTCTCATGTCTGCAATGACAATGTGATTTGGACGTAATTTGATTTCTAGGCCACAGAATCCACACATGTACACAAGTAGCATGAGAGGCTCAAAAGGCATGTATGTGAAAATGGTTAATGCACTGTGTTCCCTCTTCCCCCTACTGCTACAGCCTCTCTCCTGCTGCTTGAGACAGCTGTTCCTCCCCTATTTACAAACACTAACCTGTCAGCATGCCAGCTGTCAAATACAGCTCAATAATGTTTGTGGTGAAGGAGGCGAGAATCATTCCAGAGGATGCCAGGAGCCCCCCAACAAGCATCACAGGCCGGCATCCAAACTGGTTTACCATAATGCTGCATGCAGGTCCTGAAGACAATGCAAGAAATTGGAGAGGGGGGGAGGGACAGCAGTAAAATACCATCATCACCCTTTATTGCTCACTGACAAAGTCTTAAGCATTTACATTGCATGGGAGAAACAGTTTTACAAGAACAGCATGATCCCTTAAAGCTTGGTACAAAATAGAACCATTTTATCGTAACAGTTTAAGATCATTACATGTGTCAAGAATTGTGCAATCTGGTAAATTTTCTCAGTATCAGCATCAAGGTGTAAAATATCAGTGGTGGTCAGCTGAAAAAAATTGTCTGCCTGATACTATATAGCAAATGTACTGCACTTCAGTGAATTACTGGGAACAGCAAATGATGTCTTGACCATCCCTGTACTGGTTTTATTTGATGTACAGGAAATACTGCCTTGGAATGTACTATGATTGGGGGGAGGGAGGAAATTAGCCATAGTAACTAGCGATGAATACTACTATGGGAGAGATTTGATGCAATTTCTTGTTTTCAAGGTTTAGCAGCAGCTTGAGTGCAGACTGGAGTGTTCAATTTCTATTTTTTATTTCAAATAGCAAATAACTATTCACTTTGATGAGATTGTGGCAAATTAGGCTGTTTTCTCACACCTATGTCATACCAAGGAAGGTCTGCCTTGGTAACTTCATAGATGATCATCAGGCAATAATAGGGAAGAATCTGACCCCTGAGATTGTTGAATGTTGAGAGGTCAAAGGTCTGGTCTTCCACTCTTCATCTCAGTCAATGCAGTTATAGTCTGTAATGTTGTAGAATGTTTAGCAACATTCACATTTTTTGTGATAGAAGTCGGAAGTCCATTAGATTACCTTCCCTCCTCACTCAGAACATAGGGGAGAAAGTGCTGTGTATTGCAGGGTGTAGGCTGAAGTTAACAGGAATCATTGCAAGGAAGGAGTTATGCTAGTAGTCAGGGAGATTAGGGAGGAAGACTGAATATCACATTCACAGTAACCACAGAGTGCTCTGGCTATAGGTCTCTCATGCTGCATGTTCAGTAAGCATACAGAACCTGTAGGACTGGTGTCCACCTTACCTGTTCCATACAGCATAGCCAGCATGATAGATGAGATCCAGGCTGTGTCACTGTAGCCCACGTGGAAGTCATACATCAGCTCCTTGAAATAGACACTCACTGCCTTTGGAAAGGCATAGGAAAAGCCAGTAATGACGAAGCAACCCAGCAGCACAACCCAGCCCCAGCCACCATCTGGGGGCTTCATTTTTTCAGGCAGGTGATCCATCTCTGCACCAGCCCTGCCCATCGTGTAAGCTAAAAGAAGAACCAAAAAGTGAGCACGCTTTGTATGCAGCAGAGAGAGAGAAGGTGGAGTGTTGTAGCAACAGAAGAACATAAAAGACACAGATACAAACTATCAGCCTTTGTAACCTTTGCAGCTTGCTTTCTGTTCATTAATTTCTATGTCTTCCCTCCAACTTGAACTTGTGGCGAAATTGTGTATGAAACAGCTATGTATGAAGGCTTGCTAATTGATGAACAGGAAGAATGTCAGAAATGTTTGAAATGAGTTCAGCTGCTATGGGAGAAGAGGAAAGCAACTAGGGAAGGGGTGTTGGTAAAGTGCAGCGTCATAGTTTTTAAGAACCTTAACTTTTGCTTACAATGCTTCCTATGAATGTATGAAACTGCCTTTATACCAAGTCAGACCAATCAGTCCATCTAGCTTAGCATTGTTCGCTCGGTCAAGCAGTAGCTCTCAAACATCTCAGGCAGAGCAATGTCTTGCTCAACACCTTCTACCTTTACCTGGAGTTAACCGTGGACTAAATCTGAGACCATCTGCATGCAAAGCATGCACTACCGCTGAATCTCAGCCACTCTTTGGAGCTCTCCAGCCCCTCAGAAGTCATCTGAAGCATTAAAGAAAAGCACACTTGGATTATTAGCCATTCATGGATTACATTTTGTTTACTGATAGTGGCCGAGCAATTGCTTCAATAAGGTTCACAAGTGGGATCTTATGGTGATTTCCACTCCTTTTTAATCCACAGCAAGCCAGTCGCAAGAACCAGATGGCCTCTGAAAGAGGAGGTTGCACTTGTAGTTCTGGGAAGACACCCAGGGGATGAAGGTCCTTCTTTGCCCTTCTTTTTCTCCTTTGATATTACATTTAGCTATCATAGCAAATAGCTATCCTCTGTGGCTTGTCTAATCTTCTGCCATCAAAACCAGTGATGTTCACTGGATCTTGTTGCAGCAAATTCCAGGCGTTATATATTGATATAAAGAAGTAATTTCTTTTGTGTCTTCTGACTCTACACTGATCAGTCATCCAGCAGTCCCATACTCTTGGCCAAGGGAGCTTTTTTAAAAAAAATTAAATTGGCAATTGAATATTGGTATAATAATATACTGTGATAATATGATAGCAGGTTCTCTGAATTCTCAGCTTCTATTTTTTTTAAGTAAGCCTTTGGCCTTTTCTGTTGCAGAGATATGCCTTTCCCCTCTGCAATAGAGGGGGATAGAGACTTACTCTTTTTTACAACGAAAGCTGGGAATTCAGGGAACCTATTACATATTGTTATCAATTCAATATTGATAGAGCAATATTAAATTGCCAATTTAAAAAAAACCCACACGCAAGCCAAAAAGTCCTCTGGGGAGTGGTCACCACTGCAGGATCAGGAGAAATGGCTGCAGTGTGGGCTAGAAAATTGGGACTTTGTTTCCTACCCATATGGTAGCCATCCGGGCTCTACTGCAGCTTTTCCCAAAACTTCATAGCAAAGCAAGCTTGAGAACAATTGGAGAAAAGCTGGAGTAATCCCAAGAGGTGCACAAATGCTCCATGATGATGTGGGGAAGTGGGGGGAGGGGGAAGGGGGAAATGGCTTCCCAACTGCTGATAACTCATATGCCAATGGCCTGAGGAAAAATATTTCTCTGCACTGTCACCAAGCCCTGCATAATTTTATAACCTTCTATCATGGATCTGCTCAGTCATTTTATCTTCTAAACAAAAAATCCTAGGGATTCATCACCTTGGATCAGAGATGTGATGTATTATTGTAATGGTGATATTCGATAATTTTAATATGGCTGGAACTCTGTCAACTGTTGCTGTTCTTTGACCGAAAATAAATTTGATTTGATTTGCACTAAAAATCCTAAATACTTTAGTGTTCTGACCCCTTGATCATTTAGATTGCCCTTGTCTGCCCCTTTTCCCATTGTTAACAATGTCCACTGTGGCTGGGGTAACCAGAACTGAGCCCATTATTCCAAAGGCAACCATAGGATGGATTTATAGAAAGATGTGGTGATTATGGCCATTTAATTTTCAGTTCCTTCCCTCATAATCCCTTGAATGGAATTTGCCTTTTCATTGCTCTATCCATTCTGACTCCCTGATTTCTTCCTTAGCTACTCACTACGAGTTCAGACCCCCACTTGTGTATATGTGACGCTTAGAATTTTTGCCCGGACATGTATCACTTACTTTTCATGTATTTGAATCATGTGTGCTGTTTCATTGGCTGTTCATACAGTTTATAATCACTGATGTGACAGAAGTTCTCTCTCTGGTTTATTGGGCAGGAACTTTTACGTGCAAAGTTGCAGGCACTAATCTGCATTGTTTGTAAAACGATATATCCTTGGGGAAGTTTCCACAATGCATTTGCAAGCACATGCACGGTTTAGTGGCATACGTTGAAGAAACATTTGCTTTCAGGGAAATAGTAAGAAGCAAGATATTTCATTGCATATTTCTAGGACTACGCTTTTCACTGGACTTTGTGAAGAGATAACCTAGTATAGTATATCCTCCTCAGAGATGGGTGAGGGGCTAGACTGTATTTTCTGGTGTTTCTCTGGGATTGCAGATAGCTTTCTTCATTTCTTTTCCTTCACTTTATTATCCTTTTCTTTGTCTGTACTTTTCATTTAGTCCTTGAAATGTGTTTATTTAAAATACGAATATCTCACTGCCTCAGTAAAATATTCTTGAGCCAGTTTACAACCTCTAGAATAAAAAAAAATACAAACCAGCAGAAAAAAATTGAAGTACAGCGCATTTAAAAGTAGCTAATTAAACAGAATGAAATACAAAAATTCTAAAAACTGAGGATTATAGAATCAGCGGCACTCTGTTTAAAATCACCCACAAATAAGCAGAGACAAAACCTTCATGGGGTAGAGATGACAGTTATGCAAAGGTACAGGAAATAAAAACATTTCCATCTGCAAAGGGTTGCAGATTTGGTACAAGTAAGCCTCTGTGTGGAGGGAATTGCAGAAACTTGGGAGTCACAACAGAAAAGACCCTGTCTCTGATTCTCCCCTACCTTGCTTCAAAAAGTGGAAGCACCCAGAAGAGGATAATGAGCCCGTTCATGTCAGAGATGATCCTTTCAAGTTGTAAACCATGGAGAGGGGGAACATAGTGGGATTTGCTCAAACTGGGAAGGGGCTGTGGCATCTGCTTGGCATGCCGAAGGTCTCCAGTTTAAAAACCCCAACATCTCCAGTTAAAAATATCAGGTGGTAATGATGTGAAAGACCTCTGCATGAAGCCCTAGGGAGCTGCTGCCGATACTGACCTCGATGGACCAAAGAACTGATTCAGTATAAAGCATATTAATGTGTTCATTGTGTGTTCAGCTTTTAAAACCATAATGATATGATACTGTGTGTTGGAGACTCTGTACGCTGCTGGAATGCAGAGCAAAAAATGGGTGTGTGTTTTTTCTAAAAAGCCTAGACACGTGCACACTCACACACTTCCAGTAGCCAAAATACTGTGGAACATTTCTAAAGGAAACAAGTCCAGTAAAGGCACATGCCAGACAGACTACTGATCTGCATGTTATGTGGCACGGCCAAGAACAGTAGAAAAATATGGGTGCAAACAGGAGACTGAGAGGAGGGTAGCGAGGGCGTCTCAGATCCTTAAGCCGGTCAAGAATGTTAGCAATGGCCAACCTCGGGCTTGTTTTCCAACACAAACGAGGGGCGGTCACTCATGACCTTCGTGATACTAAGCATATCAGTCACAGTAAAGTTTTTTTTAAAACATACTATTAGCTATTCCACTTGATCCTACAGGCCTGCAATAACTGTAGCAATGCTATAACTGTAGCTATGGATTCTATAGTGTGCCTTCCTTGGTACAGGGGGCAGACCCTGGCCTGGGCATGAGCTGTAAAGGAAATTCTGTCTCTAGCCACTCAGTCATAGAGTTGCATCACCATCTGTGGGGCCAGCGCGAGGAGGCCCTGCTTTTGTGACACTCGGGTGTGTCATATCCACAGAGGGGGTTTGGTGATAAAGTAACTACAACAGTGAAGGCTGCATCATGCCATAAATATTGTCGCACTGGGACTCTTGTACTTGGTGGTCTGACAGCAGGTCTGAGTCACGGAATGACTGAGGTTAGTTTCTGCCGCAGATAAAGAGCACTATGTCCTTCTGACAGATATTCATTAAGCCCGACACATGTTTGTTTTCTCTCGGATCTTGTTAGAGGCACTTAACATATTAAAGCCACCAAGGGTTTGCAACGACATGATAAGAAGTGCCTGAACTATGCGACAAGATGCCCTGCAGAAATGGCTGACTTCACAACTTCAGCCACCATTTAGAATTATCTCAGCGTGGCCGGCCACGGCAACTAAACTGTTCTTAGAATCTTGAGAAGTTACAATTTTTGCAGTATTAATGTTGCTAGCCCTCATGGCTATAGTGACAAGCTTAGAAACATTATGCTTATACTTTACTCTGTACTTAGGGCTTCCCTGAAATCCAGATCCTCTGGGCACATAACAATAAGCAATGAACATAAAGTAACATTGGAGATAAAATTGAAGATTAGCTCCAAAAGCCAGCCAAAGAAAATATTTTAACACCACTGTCTAAAAGCACCCTTTGAGACTGTGAATCTCTGGGGTGGGGGGGATGAATTCTATCTGCAGTGCACCGTGAATCTGCCTCTCTGCACACCTTTTCAGTACTGATTTGGAGTATGAGCAACTAATTTATTTATTGAGATATTTACACCCTGCTTTTCTCCCCAAAGTGGCTTACTACACTATTCTCCTTTCCATTTTGCCATCACAACAACCCTCGGAAGTAGGTTAGGCCGAGAGAAAGAGAGAGAGTGGCCTACCCAAGATTACCCAGCAGCGTGGAGTTTGATATGAGGGGCTAAGATGATGCTCTCGTCTCCACTGATGTTAGCAAAAGCAAAGTGACAAAAGAGGAAGTACTCTTTTAAATCATGTTCAGCAGTTTGTTTGCTGCCCAGTTCTTGCGCTGCTTTTTTTTTTTTTTTGTAGACACAATCTTTATTCATAGACAAGGAAGCAGGATCCGCTGAGGAAGCGTTCATCCTGTCTTAACTTACTTCAAGATCACCTGACAGGTCATCTTTCTGAGGCATTTGTCGAGGTGAAATATACGCAGGCCTGACCTTTTCCATGTTACAACACACACGCACATAGTCAAATACAAAACACCCCAAGAAATCAGTCCTTGGAGGCTCAGTAATCCCAAGACAAATCATAAGAACACTACATAAAAGAGCCTCACAAGTTATGCTTTCTTGGGCAGACATCACTCACAGCATGGAACAACATACCTGTGTCACATGGGAATACACCACAGCAGCCAGTCTAAAGTATTTCTATGACACTATGTTCTCTGCTCAGGTGTTTGCGGATGTCTTCTTGAGAAAAGTAGCTACCTACAGGACTACAGAACTCAGGAGTCTGTAACCAAGATAACTTTAGCAAGATAACCTGCCCTGCTTGCCTAGCTTCCTTCCTAGTTTCCTGTGTAGGACTTTCTCTTCAGTTGATCATTGGTGCATGTATTCTGTATGTGGGCTGGCCTTTGCATACTGGCATCAAATAATCAAATACTGTAACGGCTGCTGGAGAAGTGTGCTTCGTGTGTGTTTATATATATATATATACACCACTCTCAAAGCTTCCTGCTTCCTTCGTTCTATGAAACTGACATACTCTCAGTCTTCATTTGAAATATTAGCATGTAGAGTGGCACCATTACTCTAATCTCTTACTTACAACGTGCCATCCTTGCCATCACATTTCATAGAAAAACTAAAGCAAAGGCAGAATCTTAACCCCAGGAGTTTACCATCTAAGCTCTGAGAGGAGGAAGTAGATTATAAGGCATGAAAAGGCAGATAAGACAAGTAAAACAAAGGACAAATTTGTCCTTATAATTTTGTGTAGTGGGTTAAAACGCAACCTCTGAAACTTTTTTTAAAACTATTTTTCTTTAACATGGCAAATAAGTGTGTTGCATTGTACAACACTGCCAGCTTTGTAAAGTTTTCTCTCATCTTAAAAAAAAACTATACTGGGGAGGAGTAGAAAAAATCTGTAGTCACCCCAATCTGTTAAGAGTTAAGCATGCTTGAAGTTATTGATTTCAATAGATTAAGCACATACCACTCTTACCATGACCTGTTGCCTGTATTTTTTAAGTGGGGAATACTCTGGACATGCAAAGATTTCTCCTTTGAACCACTAATCCAAACATCACACATCTTCTCTAGAACTGCTGAACATTTTATTCGGCACAAGAGAATTGCTCAGATCAGGACTCAGCATGTTTAAAAGAGGCAAAACAAGGCAGGCTGGGCTTCTGTGACCTAACAAAGCAGGGACCCTTTGCACGAATCCATAGGCAGTCTACAGAAAACCATCCAGGGCAAATAAGTTGGCTTTTTCTGGCATATGTGCTCCCATTTAATCAGGCTATGGATCGGTATTTAAATGTGTATGTGTTGTCAAGTTGCAACCAACTTCTGATGGACCCCAGTAAGGGGCATTCAAGGCAAGTGGGAAACAGAAGTGGTTTGTCATTGCCTGTATCTGCAGAGCTTTCCTTGGTGGTCTCCCATTCAAGTACTGACCCTGCATTGCTTCCAAGATCTGACGAGATAGGGCTATGCCATGCTGCCTTTCCTCCATAACCAATATTTAACCTGAATAGGAGGCCAGTGGGGCATTCCCCCATAACTCAGTAATCTGCAACACATAGCAATGTTAACATCTAAGGGGGGAAATGAATTCCATAGGAAAATACAGACCTGGAGCTGAACTGTGGCTTTTCTTTAACTTTTTGTGCTTCCAAGGAGGCAGATCCGAACAGTGCTGAGGGTCAGTTTAATGGAGCAAGGGATAAACTTTCAGGCATCGGTACAAAACCCCTGGAAGGCACCTTTGCATTGCTTGCATTCCTCTTTTCCAGCCAGGAAATGTCTCCATCCAACTTAGGCTCTCAGAGATCCTGCCCTGTGCTCCTCTCCTGAAAGCCTGATGAGAGGGGAGAGGGGTCATGTAGTGATCTCCCGTGCAAGTCCTCTTTCCAGGGCCCCTCCGGAGTTCCTGGTCACAGCAAAGCCTGGTCACAGCAAAGCTCAAGTTCTAAGGTGTTTACAGTGTGGATGTGGGTCAGCAGCTGCTTATGTTTAAAGTCGCTAAACAATCATAGGTTGCTGATCTAGCAGAAATAACTTCTGTACTTTTAAGAGGCTTTCCCAACCAATGGAAAGGCGCGGAGCCCGGACTGGAATCCCCTTGTAATCCTGTTGCTCCAAGGCAAGAAGTAGCGGAGAGAGGGCCTGCAGATTCTTTAAGCTGCCATCACCTCTGCTCTTGATGCTTTCCTACAAGTTTTTGGGGAGGATGGGGGAAGAGACATTGGTCTTGGCTCATCAGACAGGGCTGCCTCATAGGACATAATAAAGGAGGAAAACTGGGACAGTCAGGATGCAATAATGGGCCAGGGCACAGCACTGAGGGTGCAGCAAGATGCAATATCAGAGCAGAGGTCAAGACAGACGGGCTGCAGAGTTAAAATTTTGGGTTGTGCAGAAGAAGCAGAGTGGGCTGATGTATGTGCACCAATACGTGAGCAGCAGCTATAGTCAGGAACAAATTAACCATCCAGCAATGTACCAGCAACTGTCCTGTGCATTTCCAAACCATTTCACTAGTGTCCTGGTTGGGGAAGTGGTTCATTTATCCAGGTCATACGTTAAAGCAAAGGTAAATCAAGCAAAGCTCCCTCTGCTGACAACCGGGTTGGGGGGGGGGAGACTATATCTGACATCACAATGCAACTTGCTTCTTTTTAATTAACTTGAATTCACTCTGAATAAAGCAATAATAGAATAGAGGAGAGGTTGCGAGAAGCCAAAATAAGATTCATTTAATGGTGTTCATATAAAGAGGAAATTTGTGGTCAGTAGGAGGAGCCTATATCAACCTCTTTTGAATATTCATGATTGGCATGTATTTATGGAATCTATGATTTCTAGAGCTGCACCAAATTTTCACAATGTTTGAGTTTAAAGCATTACAAAGAGAGGCCGGATCCAGTCCAAAAGGTAATTCAGCATGGGTGTGAGATGCTTCCAAATGTTGTTAGTCAAAAGTGACTTGAGATAAGCATATATTTTATAGATATTACTTCAGCAATACATCTCTAACTTCTCGTTGTATTTGCTTATCTCATTCCATCCTGCACTACATTTCCCCTTTTGACTAGGTAACAGCACTTGGAAGCATCTCACACTGTCCTCTGCATCTGAGGAAGTGAGCTCTGGTTCACAAAAGTTTATGCTGGAATAAATGTTCCTGGTCTTTAAGGTGCCACGGGACTCCTGTTTTAGTTTGTGAAGAGATCCTATGCTAGGTCTGTCAGTGGCTACTAGTGACTAAAGGGAGCCTCCACATTCAGAGGCAGTCAACCTCTGAATCCCAGTGCCAGGAGGCAACGTCAGGGGAAGGCTTCAGCCTCTAAGCCCTGTTGTTGGACCTCCAGAGGAACTGGTTCGCCTGTGTGAGACAGGATGCTGGACTAGACGGACCACTGGTCTGATCCAACAGAGCTGTTCTTTTGTTCTTATGAGATAAAGAGTGATAACTTTCCAAACTGAGTTATTATCAAGGTACTCCATCATCTCGCCCTGAGCCTAGCTTGCTAGGAATGAGGATGGGCTATAAATTTGAAAAGTAAAATAAGAAAAAAATTAAAATCTCACAAGATAAGATGTATAAATTAAATTCCCTTTTGTGTATGTGGTTTTTTTTTTACTTTGTGCTATTCATGAAAAGATCTTCACATTGGATAACTAAAGAAAATTCTCTACCTGCTGCTTTCTCAGCACAATTCTGGGAATATCAGTTGTCTGATTTCTTGGAAATGTAAACTCTTGTGTGGGTCTGTGAAGAATGTAATTGTTGTATATTAGGGGTGTTTTCATGCTTGTTTGAGGTGGGCTACATAACTGGCAATAACTTCTGTAACTAGTACTATTTGATATTATTCAGCCAATACAATGTCAAATCAGGTGTGGCGAGGCACAGGTTGGGGACCCGCAAGGAATTGCAGGTGGCATTTCATTTTACCTCCTCCTGGCAGTCCCTGTATCCTCTACCCTTTCCCTTCTGTCTTTCCCACCCACCAGCTAACCTGCCTTTGATCTGCCTCCCATCCTCCACTGTATTTATTATTTATTTCAGTTATACCCTGCCTCTCTCCCCAATGGAGACCCAAACCACCTTTCACATTGTTCTCATGTCCTCCACAGCATGGAACAATGCGGAACAATACCTGTGTCACATGGGAATATGCCACAGCAGCCAGTCTAAATAAGTATTACTATGACACTATGTTCTCTGATCGAGTGTTTGTGGATGTCTTCTTGAGAAAAGTAGCTACTTACAGGACTAGAGAACTCAGGAATCTGTAACCAAGATAACTTTAGCAAGATAACCTGCCCTGCTTTCCTAGCTTCCTTTCTAGTTTCCTGTGTAGGAATTTCTCTTCAGTTGATCATTGGTGCATGTGTTCTGAACGTGGGCTGGCCTTTGCATACTGGCATCAAATAATCAAATACTGTAACGGCTGCTGGAGAAGTGTGCTTCGTGTTTTACCTCCTCCTGGCAGTCCCTGTATCCTCTACCCTTTCCCTTCTGTCTTTCCCACCCACCAGCTAACCTGCCTTTGATCTGCCTCCCATCCTCCACTGTATTTGGGGAACTGAACCTAGGTCTCTCAGATCCTAGTTGGAAACTCTAACCACATAGACTTTCTTGCAGTGGCTGCTACTGAACAGTAGTGAGCAGCTATGACTGCCAGTGGTTGCTGCTGTGCCTAGCTGCAATCGGTCCTCCCTCAAAGGCCAAAACCGGCCTGACAAGGGCTCTGCCCCCTCCCCCTCCTGTTAGGGACATAAACCATGGGGTTAAAGTGTGCTTGCCTAGCAACCCCCACAATGGCCACTGCAGAGGGCATTTGTTTCTTAAAGGTACAGGTGCTGCTTATATTACTTATATATATATAAGTATATATATATATAAGTATATAAGTATATATATACACACATATCACACACACACACATATACATACATACATATATATATATATATACACACACACATACATATATATATATACACACATACATACATATATATATATATACACACACACACACACACATATATATATATACACAGAGAGAGAGAGAGAGAGAGAGAGAGAGAGAGAGAGAGAGAGAGAGAGAGAGAGAGAGAGAGAGAGAGAGAGAGAGAGAGAGAGAGAGAGACCTGGGGCTTTTCTCAGGTTTGCAGAAAGATCTATTTTGTTTGATTTATGGCTCCAGTGTCTAGATTTAAGTATCCGCAGGTAATGAGAATTGAGAATTAGAGATAGGGAAGATGGTGATGATTATGATACTGTGCTAATGCATGATGTCATCCTGTCAGTCATATATAGTAAATAAAAATGGTAAACAATGTGTGAGGCGGCACAACGAAGCCACACTCCATATGTATAAAATAGGACTCCTGCACTTTTAACATCTTGAACAGGTGGCTTTCCCAACACAGAAAGGCTGTTATGCGGAAACCTTCACACGAGGAACTACACTCTGCCTTGCAGCGGTTAGAAGGGAAAGCCGGCCCCACCAGGAGAAAAGGGAGGAATTCTACTGGCACAGTATTTCTGACAGGAAAAGCAATGGGGTGAAGTTAGGCCACTGCGGGGAAAAAATAAATAAAACTGGTGCTCAAGTCACCAGTGAGGCCAGGTAGGTTGTAATACCTACCCTGGCAAGTCCTAGAAGTGAAAGGCCTTGGTATTTAATCCTCTAAGCCTCTTAGTCTTTCCCTCCCTCCCCTTCTTCGTCTATAAATTCCTCTCGTGGGGGAAATAGCACAGGTAGGGAAGGGAGCATGTAGAGGCTCTCGGAGCTTGCAGACAGGGTTTAATTTATATTAACAAGGCTCGTTGGCTAAAGGAGCCACAACAGGTCTCTCCCCTCCCCTCCCGCTCATGAGGGCTTCAGCAACAATGAGCTGTTTGTGCTGAAGCCGGCCGAAGCCTTGAGAACCAGCCGCTCATAGAGGAAGGGGGGGACGACACCTCTCTGCCCCTCACAGGAGTAACCCCCACCCCCCAGGCCAGGAATATTTTCATTAAACCAGGTTTAAAAGGTGACTGACAGGCACTACACCTGGCGCCACGGGAGGAGAAACCAAACTCCATGCAGGTGGATGGGGAGGGCAGCTTTGTGTGGCAAGAGGGAGGTTGCGGTGTAGGCCCACATAATATCAATTTACCGAGAGCGAGGGGAGGTAAACCTTCCATCTACGCAGGTCAGGCCAATTTCCTCTACTATGTCATAGCGTATACACAAGATCCCATCCTTGCGGTTTGTTTTTAATTAAGATCTAAAGATCTGTCCCACTAATCACTAATATTAGATTCTCCTGTGTAAGACTTTTGGAGAGATTCAATCCAGCGACCATTCTGTAATCTCTTAATTTGATAGTAATTAATGATTAAGGGATAACTGATGCTCATTAAATAGCCTTGAATGTGCACTCTTATTCTGTGTCCAATGGAGGAAGAGGGAAGGTTAGCTCTACCTTGCCAATTTTAAACA